>NW_028185038.1:1910983-1927606 GCF_003343005.1 Rhea americana | reverse complement strand
TTTTTCTTTTTCTTTTTCTTTTTCTTTTTCTTTTTCTTTGATTTTTTTCTAGCATTATTATATCTGTTTTTCTAAAGCTTATTTGAGAGTTTATATCAATTACTCTCTCTGAGAAAACACGTTAACTTCCTGCCATCCTCAAAATCTGCACAATAAAGAATGAGTCTTTTTTTTTTAGCTCCCATGCATTGAAATTTCTGTTTAATTAGCATCAAACTCTTTAATGGCACATCTCTCAGGGTCATTGGAACAAWCTTTATAGTATGTCCTGTAAGTCTTAGAAGGGATTCCAGCTGTTCTAGTCTGTATAAATAAATATCACGGGCTCAAGGTCTCCCACATTAGGGGATTTTCTTCTTCTTTTTTCCTTTTTTTTTTAAGTGATATTTATTTTTATTGTTTTCTATCAGAAACTGTTACTTTCAAACAACTGCTGTTTCTGTCRGTTGTGAGGACATGCAGAATCAGCTGTAGGTCTGAAACATGCAGGAGGGCTTGGTGTGGGCCATACATCAGCTTAGATGGCAGAATCATCACTGCTGTTGCTGGCAGTTTGCTTATTTCCTTACTCAAATTCAGGCCTTCGGTTGGTAACGTCTGAGTCAATTGGATGAAGATAAGAAAACTGCAGCCTTAATATATCTTTAGTTGTTTGATTTGTTCTTCTAGGGCATGTCATGGAACTTTAAATATTTCAAAAGTCACTTAAAAAAAAGCTATCTTTCTTTAGGGAAGTCAAACAGGCTGATAAAGAGAGGAACAAAAATGTCTTAACAGCCTTATCATTTTGGGTCTATAGGGAAAGCTGAAAGAATTTGTGAAATCTGAAACTATCCTCCAGAGCCTTAGTTTTACATTAGAAAGTAGCATTTTTTTATGATTGCACTTAACAGATTCTCAAGTGTACTCCTAGTATAAGACTTAACTCTCTTGTTGAATGAAAGGGTTTTAGTGTCTATGTGCCTTATGCTACATTATTTATTGCACTTACAAAGAATTCTGTAACTTTCCCTACTTAAAAGGAAAAACTTTCCTTATTTCTTATGCTGCATCTCCTTCATTTCTAAGCATTTTCCATTTCCTCAGAAGTATTTGCCTTCCACAGTGTATTTATCAATAACATTGAATCAGAGATCAAGCTACCTAGTTGCATTTTATTATCCTATTGTTGAATTGATCATATGCATGCAGTAGGCAAAGAAAGGTCTTCCCCATACGCGAAAAAAAAAGTAACTTGATGTTTTTATTCGGTCTTTTCTCTTTCAACAGGAGTAAGTCAGGAAGGAATTTCATAATATTTCTTTGCTACTTTCAGAGAATTAAAAACAGAGAAATAAATTGCTGCATCAAAATGTACTACAAAATCTCTGCCTGCAATCTTAACAGGAATCTATGGCTAAGTGGAAACAACATAAAATGTGAAACAAAAGGATTGTGACAGGGTCCCTAAAATGAAAGAAATGCTAAAGAGAGCCTTTATATTAATAATGGGCAACTTCATTTACAGGTAGGTAAATATCATTGTGGGCATGTATTGAGCACAAGTGGTGGGGTTTTGGTGGCCAGGGCTGTGAAGCTGCCGTGTGCAGGAGGGCATCAGGAACTGCCCTATGCCAATTGCAGATGGTTCCAGCTGGCTCTGAAACTGTCACAAGCTGCCCACTGTGCCCCAAAACTGCAACCACAGGAGCATATGGTATCTCTGCTCAAAGGTGTTTAAGAAAGAGCTGTAACTGCTCATGGTGAGAGACACAGTAAGAGACACAAAAGAACACATGTGAGGTGACATGGGAGGACACACAGGAGGAGACGCAAAGAGAAGACATGAGATGAGACACAGGTGGATGCACAAAAGGAGAAGTGAGGAGAAAAGTGAAGACAAATATTTGGAGAAACACAGGGGAGGACACACATGGAAGGGGACTTTGTAGAGGGCATGGCTGGAGAGGCACTCTTGGAAGGAGGCACTCCACAGCAGAGGAGAGATGTCTCTGAGGCACTGTGGCTGGTAGGAAACCCACACTGGGCAGGAACATYTGTGAAGGACTGTGGACTGCAGGCAACCCACATAGAATCATAGAATCAGTAAGGTTGGAAGGGACCTCTGGAGATCATCCAGTCCAACCTCCCTGCTCAGCAGGGTCACCTAGAGCATGTTAGACAGGGTTGTATCCAGGTGGGCCTTGAATATCTCCAGAGAAGGAGACTCCACAACCCCCACACATGGGTGTCCCTGCAGCTTGTGGATGACCCGTGCTGGGGTAGGCTCCCATCTGAAGGGATTGTAGCCTATGGAGGAGGACCCACGCCAGAGCAGAGGATCAGTAAGAAGCAAGGAGCAGTGAAGGAAAAGCAAGGAGCAGCAGAAATAAACCACTATTTTGAGCTTTGATGGAATTTGAGCTTAGGAAAGGTGAGGAAACATGTTTCCCTATGTGTTTGTTTAATTGTCTTCTTTGTTACTCAAGACCTGAATCACTGATTAAAAGCTTAAGTTCCAATTGGAAATCAATTGGTTAATTCCTAGAATTGAGACTGTTTTGCCTGTGACAAGGCTATAAAAGAGAGATTAAGTTCTTAAATACCAGAAATTATTCCATCACAAAGGTGCTTTTTGGACAACCACAGGAGAAGAAACAACTCTTTAGTTAGAGGAGTTCAAGTTTCTCAATTAACTTGCTATTAACTRTGGTCATTGTATCGTTGGACAGTAGAACAAATAAGACAAAAGCAAAAAGACATCATCCAAAATCTCTAAATTATACCTGAATGAGAAAAATGAAAAAGAAACTGAACTCAGCAAGTTAAATGAAAAAATTAATAAGGCAAGTGAAAAAAGTCAGTGAGGAACAATCTACCAAAAATAAAAAAGCCTATCAGTGAGGATTCTACATCAGAAGAAGGAAGTCTTCCAGGGATCTGATGGAGTAAATAGGTGACTGAAATGAAAAAAGAAAAAAATAATCACAGATAAGAAGCTAAATAACTTTTTTTCATTACTGTTCCATAAACTTAGAGATCTGACTTTATATGGTTGATGATGAAATGTGTCAAACTGAAGTGTATGTAGAAAAAGTTTTATAAAAAATTGTAAATACATACAATTATATTATATTATACAATATATACAATTGTAAAATATATACAAGAAATTGTAAGGCCCATGTAAGACTCATTAACAATTCTATAGGAATATGTGGATTAGATGAACGAATAATTATTATATGTATTCTATTGCCTAACAAGATTCAGTGTAATGTGTATAGCAAGGCAGCAAAYGTGATGTTCCCTTTTTTAAGTGTTTCATATTATTTTAATAGACTACTAATTTCTGCAACTGGCAAATTATTTGACACCATCATAAAACAGTGTTACAAACTTCCTTCTCTCCTTGAAGCAATTCATGCCTATTTGAATTCTTAGTGGTAGTAAGAGATCGTGTAGACAGGTGAGGGTCTAATATAAGGTATTTAGATTTCCGAAAGCTTTTAAAGATGTCTGCCAACTAATGCTCTTTACGAAACAAAGCTGCTAAGGGAAAGTTTGATTGTGGCTAGACAACTGATTAAAAAGCTATGAATATTCAATGCATATAATGACTGTACATTGATCATACATTTCTCCAACATCCTCACTGCTACAAGGAAAGTAAAGGAGGAACATATTCAAGATTGTACATAACTCATGGAATAGAGGATAGGCATAGAAATAATGAAGCTGCAATTTAAAAACAAACAAAATGTGAGACTTTTTCTCCCAATATCCAGCTAAAATGTAGGACTCTTACTGAAGARAATTACAAAGGTGAACACTATCAGAGAATTGCAGAGGACTAGCAAACTCATGGAAGTTCAGTCCAAAGGGATTAGTAAGAACTGTAGTCCAAATGCAATCTCCAGTGCAGGTTCCTGGCTTTTGAAAGCTAGCAGTGCATACCACTGGGATGACATACTATATTGCATAATTCTTCTATCCTTTCTTTTGATGTTCTTTTCACTGTTTGAGACAAAAGTACTCCTGGTTTGACCCAGGATGGCGGATAATAAGGACTGATTACATTCTGGATGCTACATTGCTCCTTTTGAAATAAATTACAAAATTCTCACTAACCTAACTAGAGCATTAAGAATATATTTACATGTTTAATTTAGATAAAATACAAATTAATTTAAAGAGTTGAATATTAGCTTTGCAGGTATCTTTGCCTCTTCCATGACCATGCTGAAAAACTTACTTGGAGCATCAGGAGCAGGTTTAACTCAGTTGGTTAGAGAGTGGTGCTGCTAAAGCCAAGGTTGCGCGTTCAACCCCTGTACAGGCTATGCTGAGGGTTAGATTAGATGACCTCCACAGGTCCTTTCTAACCTTACCATCCTATGAAATCTAAAGAGCTGAAGTAGTGTGTCCTGAAGCTATTGCTATCAGAAGTGTGATAGGGATGTGTGCTACTAGCAAAGAAATCAAAAGTACCTTCAATAAGATAATCCAATGGGATGAGTTATGTGGCAGACAGCCTTTTTTCTTTTATAAAGATGTGATTCAGTATTTTTTTTTTTTTTTTTTGCGTTGAAGCATCAATTAGTTTCAGCTGTGATTTGATTCAGTAAGTGTTGTAATAATTGCCCCCAAAATCATGACTTTACTTCGAGCTGAGTTCTTTAAAAAATCATTGTTAGTGTTTATTGTGACTTCATTTTATCTTATGACATATTGGACAATGTTTCCAACAATTTATAATGACATTTTCCAATCAATTTAGCACAAGTATTTTTATACATTTTTACAGAAACTAATAAAGACAGGCTTATACTTTCTTAAAGTAAGCAAAATGGATGTAATATATATAGACAAAAGTAAAACAGCAAAGAAAAAATGTAAACTCCTATATTTTTTGGCTAATAAACATTGCCCTTTATATTTCAAAGTAGTGAAAAAAGACGAGTTTAATGTGTTTTGCTAATGAGCTTTCAGTAATACATGAGAAACAGAAGTTGTTAATTTTCATCATCAATGGAAAGAGATGTCTTGTACTACAAATTACTGCTATTTGTTGTACTTCTAGCATTTGCTGTTAGGATAAGTGTCTCATTTTTTTCTTGACAGTTTGTACATTTTGTCCTCTCTATGATTTTAGTAAATGGTCYATGTATTTAGCAATGCATATTCCCATTGTTAGATTAGAAGTACAGTTTTCTTTAAATTGCTAATGAAACTTTATAATGAAAGTTTATATTTATCACCAATCTCAGGACTTATCTTCCARTGAGTAACTAGCCCAGCTGCATCATTTCATAAGGCAATAAAGCACCGTAGAAGTATTATTCACATAATTCACTAGCCTTCTTGGAAATTCTCTCTGGTCTAGAGAAACTATGGCTGCCAAAATGTTCAGCCAGCACCTCATTAYGAAATGATTGCCAGTACTGTTATCATTATGGAAGAGAAAGATAGCTTAATCCATTGCTTCACTGGCCACTGTAAGTGGCAAGATTCATCCTGATACAAGAAGACTAAACCCTCTAGGAAATAAACCAAATTCTTTATATTAAATTATTTGAGTGCAATGTATTATATGTAACTTTCTAATGAATTTTGAAGAGTCTGATTGAAATAATTGTCACCGTTATTTTGGGTGTAACAGAGAGTTTAGTTGTGCATGCCTTTAGTTTTTACTCCAAAGCTTATCCTTGTGAACAAATACCAGAGATAAAACACATAGCCTCATAAAATAATAGACCCGTGGAAAAAAATCCACCAAATACAGTGAAATCTGACTAAGGGAATCCTAAAATTATAATTTCTTGAGATTTGGGGCATATTCTAAGTATGACAAAAAAGAGCAATATGTGATATAAACTTTTTGCAAACTATTCAGCATTATTGAAAAACTTCTATGTAAAACTAAACTAAACTAAACTTTTTTGTCAACCTCACAGTCTCTGTCATAGTCAGCTTTTCCATATTCCAAATGTAAATCATAAACCCAGTCCTTCAAAATGCTAAAATTTACCAAATGTGAGTAACAATGAAGCTCTCCACACAAGTGTCATTAACAGAATTACGAAATGGTCATTCTATTCCTATTTAGGCTATGTTTCCATTTAAGCAAAACAAACAAACAAACAAAACCCCCAGGTAAATAACCATAACAACAATACTTAGCAACTCCCCAGATAATTGATTCATTACAGAACTGACTCAGTTCTCTGAAAATACTGAAAAGGCTTTCTTTAGTTCCACATGGCTTTGCATGAGGCCCATTGTGAAAATCTTTCTAATGACTATCAGATAAAAATAATCTGCAGTATCCACGTTACCCATTTAAGGCATTCTCATTTTTCTCTTGATTATCAGGAGGAATATGAGAATTAATGTTCCTGGATGCTAATCAGAAGCTATCTAATCCAATCTTATTTCTGATTTTCCTGGACAACCTGTTCTGGATGACCTTGTTCGAGCAGAAGGGTTGGACCAGATGATCTCCAGAGGTCCCTTCCAACCTCATCCATTCTGTAATTCTGTGATTCTGTGATTTCTGATACAAGTGCTTCCAWTTCCACCAACAAATAAATCATTATAGGAACACATTCGTCTTAGGTTTTATCTCCCACATACCTCAAGAGGACAATAGTGTCTTATCTATACAATGGCTTCTGGTAGATCTATGTCTGTTTCTGTGAAGGGATTGGAGACTCTTTCTGAGAATGCTTACTCTTAAAATCATTGTAGTTGGAAGGGTTGTCTGGAAGTCAACCCGTAGAGCAAAGCAAACAGCATTGGGTTCAGATATTTGGCTGGAGGCCATTCTACCTCGTTCATATAGATAGTCTACTTCTTAGATCACTTACTAATTTGTCTCTCTCAGTCTGAACAGATTCAAAGTCAGACCTTCCACTTTCCCAAAGCTGTCAAACAATAAGAAAATTGTAATGTCTTCACATCTTCTGAAGTCTTCTGAAGCTGAGCAAAGATATGAAAAAGTATGGAAGATTTCTGAAGAAAAAGAAAAGAAAGTAAGAAGASATGTGGTTCAGCCTAGTGGAGGAAATTTTTGTTTTCTAGTTTTGTTGCTCAGATTCCTTTATTCTAGAGCTGTAAAACAAGAAATAATCTGCTTTTACTTGTGTACTTAGATGAAAACAGATATTTCATCTTTTCAGCTGAATATGAGTTTACTTTTTTTGAGTCTATCATACTGAACAAACATCTTCAGTTATGTTAACATGGTTTGAAATTTCTCCTGAATATTTTGTTGTTTTATTTTTAAAATCTACCGTGATGTTGAACCATGCCGATACAGTGTGCTTCCTAAAAAAGCTAATTATACAAGCAAGCGTGACAGGGGAAAAAAGAAAGATTGAAAAAAAAGAAAAACAGTGCTAGCTTCTTTGAAATGTTCTAGAGTAGGCCTTATTTAGGGAAATCTGTGTTTGTGACTACTAGGTCTCTCATCATAACAAAACAAGTAGCTGAAGTAACTGGTGAAGTAACTGTTGTACCAACAAGCTATGTGCATACTCCAAAAAGTCAGAATGACATTGCTATTCAGCATGCCCAAGTGCTGTCAAACATACGGAACAAAATAAATTCTTCCACAGCATAATCCTTAAGTGATAAAGATTTATTCATATTTTACATTGAGTGATCTCTAATTAGAACTATTTGTGTGTTAATGATGCATAGTAGCAAAGCAAACAGAATGCTTAAACCTCTGTGAAAATCAAGCAACTAAATTAAAAAAAAAAAAAAAGAACCATCTCAAAAACTAAAAAAGAAAAAAAGGAATGTAGCAACATGGAAAACTTTAATATTTCACAATCTGATTACAGCAGAGACAATTGTTTAATGAGCAGAACACAAAGCCATGTGATTTGGACAGCAGGTCACTCTTAGTTGCATTCAGCTGGAGGATCCTGTCCTATTGAAACCCATGGGAGACTGAAACTGCTTCTGAGGTGAAAAAAAAATCACATATAAGAAAAAASATATCTGTACTGAATCATGAGGCAGATTTCACAAACATGTTCATGCATAATTTTCCCCTTCATCAGCCTTCTCCAGTGGAATGTTGGTTCGTTTCTCTGTGGCAATTCTTACATTGCCATGCGTAGTGCTAAAAGTAATTTTGTAAGAGTGACATCTAATACAGGAAACTAAATTATATTCTACCCTTGCTTTGCAGTGACATACACTGATAATGGGCATGGCTATATAATGTTATTTACTCTAGCAAAATTTACTCAATTCCTTCCTAAAAAATTCTTGCATGATACACATTTTATAACAAAATCTGCTTTTTGTCAGAGTAGGTTGTGAACAGTAAATTATCTTGCTGTCAACAAAACCTCAGCCAGCCATATTTTCTCTTCAGCACAGCATGATTCAGGGGAATTCTACATACTTCCGCATTTCAGGCCTGATTCTGTTTAAAGTGTTTTCATAGCAACGAAAGTCTTTCAACTTCAATGAAATTTCACTTTTTCAAGGTGAGTAGAATTAAGCCCTTCTAATAGTTGTTTGCATTATTGCTTGCTTGATAAGACATGTGGTCCAATGATGAAGGTGCTAGGTGAGGACTCAGAGCCTGGCAAGGCTCTCAGGTCTTGAATGCAGAGATTTTGGACGGGAATGAATTCATAAATTCCCTTAATCAGAGGATGGATATTTCTAAGTTGCTGCAATGCTTTTTACATAGTCTTCTTTTTATAGTACCAAATTAAAGTAAGGCTATAATTGTAATTAATGAAATCAAATTATTAGTTAATATTTATATGTACAGTATGGACAAGAAAAGAAAAAGAAATCTCTTTATTCCAAGATGTTTCCTGTTATCAGGATACATTATTTTGCATTTTTCTCTTAGAGACCACAAGCCCTAAAGTAAAGAACCAGCTTCTTTTTAATATTTAATACCCTTGGAAAGAGACTCCAGTTGCCTGAAATTATAGTTCTGATCTGTTACAAGCATAAAAATTTTAGTTAAGTATTTCACATTGTGTGTTACTACCAAAGTAATCAGTTGGTGTTAGGAGTTATCTGGACTTTGCACAGCCATTTAATGCATACATCCTGGCCTTACTTTCAAAACAGTTATGCATCCTCTAGGTCCATCAGTGGTTAGTCAGATTGCTATTGTGTTTGACCCTACTGTTAACACCACTAGCTTCGGGTCCTTCTTTATGTTCTCTCGCAAACATACTTGTGACTTCTAGGTTGTCCCTAGAATCTCTTTCCAAAACCTATTTGTATGCTCTATGTATGTTTTCATAAGTGTCAGACCCACGTGAAATAGTCATATCTGCTACACTGTCCACCAGCAGGATGGTGTTTATACTGCTGGATTAACAATGTGCAGAAATGCTGAGCCAGTATGTGCCTGGACTTTGTGATCACGTCTAGTTTTAGAGCACAGTCCTGTTCTAGATGTTCCTTACRTCACCTCTGTCTTTAATTGCCTACTTCATCAACTAATTTGTAATCRTTTTGAAACAAAGTCTTGTCTTTATTATTTCCTGCAAAACAGTTAATACATTTGTGGGTGTGATAGCATGTTCAATTCATTATTTCTCAATGAACATAGTTTCTGCTAAACTGAAGTTCAAAGGAATTGTAATTCCTATTCCAAAAATGCTTAGTAATGCTAGAAAGCAATATATGTAATGACTAATGTCSAAAGAGAATGCATTTCTGGATATTTGGAGGAACCAGAAGCAAGTAGAGATTCTTTTCTTTGGATATTTCAAGGTCAAAATTAAATGTGCATACAGGAAAAAGAAACCAGTGAAACTAGGTATAGATTACTGCAGTATACTGCAGTGTACTGCACACGCTACTTCCTGTCTGTGTTAACTAAGGATTAGTTGTCAAGTGATGACATTTCAGTGAGAACATATTTTTTTCCCTCTAAAATCTTTTATTAATCTTAAAAATGCATAAGTAGAAAATAACTCAACTTGAATTGATTCACAGGGCCTGGATGGAGTCAGTAACACTGTAGTTAGGAAATAAATATGTTATAAACTAAGGTAACCTAAGCAAATTTGTTATGAGACCAGTGAGACATAACAAACATGGAACCCCACAGAAACATTTGCAGTCACTTCACTGTAAAAACACATTTTAATTTCTCATTCTGTCTGCTGTTGCACCTCCATAAAGTGTTTTGAGACATGGTTTTGATGAACAGCATTTCAGAAAATTAAGCTGTATTGTATTATAGTGTGGGAGTTACAGATGTGTATCTACGAAAGAATATGCCTTTTGGAAGTAGGTTTCTAACACATCCTATCCAATAAAGTGAGGATTTCATGATATTTAGCTGTAGAGATGTTATTGTATGTTCTTTATAATTCTTACAGGTTGTCATGGATCTCTCCTGATTTTAGCTTATAGCTTTGTACATTTTGTTTATAGGTTGTGCACATTTTAAATGCATCAGTCCTCATCTAATGTCAGATGTATGCCTAAAAATTAGACTCTCAGGTACCTAATAGGTATTTAAAATGAAACAGTGGTGAAAGCCACTGGTGAATTATAATTGTAGCTGTGTTTAGGTGTATATATATGTATATGAAAGTGACTGCTGTATGTGTGTGCATGCATACAGAGATTTTAATGAGTGAAATTTTATTATGAGAAAAAATGGCTTTTGTACCAGTGCTCAGGGGACAAGCTGATAAGATTTCCAAATTGACATCTACTTTTCTCTTTCCCCTGCAGGGGGAAAAAAAATAAAGCTATTATTTAGAACTTGAGRAAAATATCTATAGAGTCTGAGTTAAATTCTACTTACAGAAGATTACGGGCCCTGTCTAGGTAAGAAGATAAGTCGAGCATTACTAGATAACACATCATAAAGCTGTTATAACCTGTATACTTCCATTTTAGAATATGCTTACTAGTGATCTTAGCATAACATAACCTCAGTAGGTCAGCCATGGCTTCAAAGGGAGCATCAAGGCAGAACCAGGCTGCTATGTAAGACCGAGGACCTGTGGTGGAACTCAGCCTGCTGATCCCAGGGCTGTTTAGTGGAAACTAATAAATCCTGATTCCCCAGAGCAAATCCTGTCCTTTGTTACTTGCATTCACTCACTCACCTCCTCATGCAAGTGGTCAAAAATATAAAACAGATATTAATGTGCAAGAATTAGTTTAATTTTTCATCAGTCTGCTAAGTGGATTGGTAAGATAGAATTGTTTGCACAATTGTACAAAACATGTTTTGCTGATAGGAATTTCTTGTCTCTGAAGAATTAAAATCTGAGTACAGAGAAAAACAGATGGCTCAAGACAGTACAAACAGGAACTTGAACACACTCTGTGAGGCATTCTTCTGATAATTCAGACTAAGAAATACTAACAAAAACTTAGGGAAATTGGGATGGATTAGTGGTGTGCAGGCCTTCATAGTTTGCAGAAAGGGARCGATAACATGACAGTAAGCTTCTCTACTGTCTTCTATGACCATGTGTCAAGCTTTCTTACAGTAGGGCCTTCAGCTTTTTAACTGTGTGTGCAAGAGGGCTCTGTGGAGTCTTCTTGTTTAATGTGAGTACGTCAGCTGAGCTTGAGGCTAAATATAAAATGAACACACTATTTGCAACACATGCAAAACTACAGTGTAAAGAAGATTGATGTTTGAAATTTCATCAGCACCTGAGAAATATCAAGGTTTAATTAACAAGTCATGCAATGGTGTATAGAGCCTTTGAATATTTATGATGACATTATAATTTTTGGAAGAGACCAAGACAAGCATGACATGAAACTGGGAAATATTTCAAAATGTTTTCAAGAGAAATAATTACTAGCAAGTGCAAAAAAAGAAGTGAGGCACTGATTTTAAAAGTTTAGAAAAATAGAATGACCAATGAACACTTAAAATACTTGAAAATTTTCTCTCTAGTGGATTGTTTTCTGAGATTTCTCTGTTTTTATGTTATCAAATATATGGAGGATGTATGCAAGCCAATGTTCCTAAGATTTAATTTGTGCAAATAAGTATGCAAAAATGAGAAAATGTACTCAGTAAGACTGTAAATGTATCCTTAATTCCACTTCCAAGTGTATATTATTACAGGGTGGATTGTCCCAGTAACTTGAGGCAATCTTTGTGCATCTACTGGAAAAATAAAACCAAAACACCACTGCCAAGTTTTTTTTCCCCTCCATAGAACAGTTTCATTCTCATACAATCATAGCCCATATTTCTGTGTTTATCTGAGCTTATCCTCTAGAATAAAAATTCTTCTTGCATCCTATATGAAGCAGATATGGTTGATTTTCTAGTACAGCTCAATTCCTTTGATTTCAAACTTTCATTCCATTTTAACATGGGAAAAAAGAAAATATGTCTAAGGGTACTGCAGGAAGAAAGATTTGAATAAGAAGTAAAGAAGTAGTCTCCAAGCTTAGCTATTTTTTCAGCCAAACCAAGTATATTTAGACTATTTTAAAAATCCACTTAATCCAAATCTGTATCAGTCAGGACATGTCTTGATCTCCTTTTTGAAAGGCTTGCCTAGCCAGGCAGAATGCAGCTTTGAACAGTAAGAATCCATATTACCTTCTATTGTAGGTCTTCATGTTACCTGTCTATTTAAAGATGATTTTTTCAACATTTTTTTTACAGATTTTGTATAATTTTGTCTAATTTTGTCAGATAAACTTGAAGCAGTGTTTAATGATTTCTAAACCAATCCTTACATTCACAACATTAGGAACTGTTGTGCAGTCTACACCAATGGTCCAATTTAGTACCTTGGCTCTAACATGTGACTTACTGGTGATGCTAAGAAATAAATATTCTACTACAAATTAGCTGATAAAGGAATTTTTTCRAAGGGTGAAATTTTTGTACCTCAACAAAAGGAGGAAACAACTGGTTAAAACAGGAAGGAAATGGGATCATCAGAAAAAAAGGCCCAATTGTAATAATGTTTTTTTCTTTTTCAGAGCAAGTTATCTCTAGCCTTCTTCCACAGTATCAAACATCAATATTAAAGAAAAAAAAAGTTTTAGGCATTTTAAAGGTACAGAACAGCCCCCACTTCAGAAGCCCAGTTAAAAAATCTAAAATTAAGTAGGGCTTTCATTTGTGCAGCTCTGGTTTTCTCTTTACCTTTAGACGGCTTTGATTGTCCTCAAAGGAACAGGAAATTCAGTTTAGGTGACAAATGAAGTCTGATGCTACTTCCTCCAACAGAAAATATACGAAGCAATAAGATACTGAAAAAGATTGAGTGTATGATTCTGGTCTACCAAATCCTACCCTCCTCTGTGGAGTTGCTGGTGGAAAAAAAAAAAAAAAAAGCATATTTTAGAGTCTTACTTGACACTCAAAGAATTGCTGAACTTTTTCTAGTGTGGAGTTTTTGAATCCATTGATTTTATGGCCTTTCTAGTCACAGGTTCACGATACKGCTGTGGAAGATGGACTCACTTTCATGGCTAAGTCAGGCTTTGTTTAGAGAGAAAGTGAAAAGCAAGAGGCAAAAAAGAGGACTAAGAAAAAAACAYGCTGAGGAAATAAAATATATTAAGGAAAGACTACTAGTAAAAGCTTTATATCTACAGCCAAAGTGTTATTCTGTATTCAAGCGAATGAAATGAACACAGTGATACAATCTTGTCCCCATTCAGACTGATGTAGCCCTAGTCTTGGCTTTATTTAATTATATTTATTTTGKTTTTTTTTAACAAACAATTCTGTACAGCAAGGTTAATTGCTCTTTTGCTATTTTCGTTCACTTTGGACATCATAGGATCCAGGACAACCTTGACAAAATTCCACAATTCCCATATTAATCATAATAATCTGACAGTACTGTGCAACGTTCAAGGTTGATAAATCCCTCATAGGATTAAAATCTAAACTTCCAACGCAAAWTGAATAACATCTTAAACTTTTGGGAGGTACTGAGCACCTTGAAAAATATGTTATGGGTGAATTTTTTGTAATGAGAGTCTACATGTTCTGGTATGCAACCATGTAATTTTATTTGCATAATATACATTTCAAATTCATTCATATTAAATTATTTAAATAACATCTCTTAATGTTCAGAATTGTAAGAAATATGATTATACTGAAGTATGGTTAAGGAATCAATCAGTCAAAGAGAGTCTGTATCAGAGGCTTCAGAAAGGGAGGCAAACACGGTTTAACCTTTAGCTAGCTGATCTAAAAGGGAACAATTTCACTGAGTCAGGATATCACTAAATGGGATTGCTTAAATTTCCAGCTCTCGTTATGATCTCAGTGAACCTCATTATGCATAGATTTTTCATATTTCATTGATGTGTCTATTTATTTATTTATTTATTTATTTATTTTTCAGTGCATTAGTGCACATGAGAGATGTGGTTGTCCCGTAAGAAGATAGGGTATATTTGGAGATGGAAATGCTGTCTCTGTTGAGCATTACAGTAGGCTACATGATTCCCAGGTGGCGTTAAATGTTGAAGATTTATAATTTTATTTGATACTTTACATATCTGTGTGAGTGATACAGGCTACAGATGGCTATAATTAAGATTTCATTAGAACATACATGTACAAGAAAATGATGGACTGACATTTATTCTTTTGTATTCAGTAAGAAAATATTACTTTCTCTTACTTGAATGAAAGTGATTTCTTGAATTTACATTAAATAATAGTGGTTCATCGATTTTTATCAATACTGGAATTTTAAAGGAACAAAGAACACAAAGTTTTTTTTATTCTAATACTCTAGACATGAAAACAATGGTGTGGATTTTATTTTATTTCTTAAGCTGAGGCACATTTGTTTTATTATATTTCCAGTTGTCAGATAATAAAATGTACATAGACAAAAACAGGTTTATATCATATTTCCTTATGCTTACATATACAAACAAGGACCATTTCTGTCAAAATCTAATATATATCATTCTCTTTATAATGAGTTGGATTTAAAAAGGGTTTATTTTGGCCAATAAGCAAAATCTGATGTGATTTGGTGGTAGAATATTTGGCTTTCTATTTTAGACATTACCATTTGTATGTAGAAAAGGGAGGTGATAGGTGAAGCGCATTTGTTATTGTACAAACACTGTAAATAACAGGCAGTAACACAGTTTCAGTTTATTTTACCTCACAGCTGATTTTGATGACATTGGCAAAAAAAAATCCAATATTCAATATTACATAATATTAGGGAAAGCACATTTATTTATATTGATGTTTTTGGTTGTACTTCATGTACTCTAGGAATTGGATACTCAATAAAATATTTATCGGATGTCTTATAAGGCATTGTTATGGAGCAAGTAGATACTAAAAGCAATCTCCTTCAAATAAAGCAGTTAGTTTTTTCCCATAGTGTCTGAAATCATTATCTTCCAGAGTTTAGTAATGTTTTACAGAATCATTTTTAACAGCTAGTTGCTCCTTGCACTTATACTTAAAAACACACAGTAGACTCATAAAAGGCAGTTCTCCCAACTGTAGAGGTGTCTAATTTAATGAGAGATTTATCAGTTGAAGGGTTTCAAGCAGCAGTATCAAGTGACCTCCCTCARGAATGAAATCTTGACTTTCCTTTASTGCATAAACTTTAAGCTGCAAATCATTTGCAGAACAAGGATCCATTTACATATTTAAACAGAAACCCTGCTTATTCACAAACAGTTCTGAAATGGAACAGGAGTAGAACAACACAGCCTATAGAGAAGACAGAAAGGTAGAAATGTGAGGCAAAATCAGCAGAAATAGATGATTTTTTCTGAGATGAAATAGTCATCTAGCTGTTTGAATCATAAATTTTGAGACATATTCCCGATGAAAAGTGCTTTTGGTCATGTCACTAATGATGAAAGAAGGGGAGACGCTTCTTTTCTGTGCTCCCCCTTTCTTTTGATCTTGTGTAGTACTACGCAAGGCACGTAAAGTGTGCTGCGCCTGGACTGGACTCAAGGGCTACGGCAGCTGATTAGCAGGTACAGAATGGCAAGAGCGATGAGAAAAGGAAGTGAGATATTTTTCAGTACAACTCTGCTGCTTATCACGATCGGTAAGACCTGTTATGTATGGTCTTTGTACAAAGTGCTGGTTATGTGTCATTGCATCTTCCTACACAAGCATGCATACAGTGACAAAAGTCCTTCTTTACTGTAGTGTAATGTAGTGTAGGAAGAAATTCTGGGAAGACAGGCTGGCTCAAATTCCTATAAATTCTTATAGAAAAAGAAGAATTGCATAATTTCCTTTATTAAGTAAATAAAATTCAGATAAATTATATTAACATACTGGAATATATTCAGAAGGTCCTAAGGATGTTTTAATTTTGAAAGATAAGTTTTTGTAACACATTTTAAGATTATTTTGTTTTAATATGAAGACTTTTGATAATATTTCAATCAAGTTATTGCAATAATAATTTTTTTAAATAAAATATTTGTTAGCTGTTGCCTATAATGAAATTACAAATATAGAAGTCATGAAGATAAATAAGTTAAACTTTAAGCACTGCCATGAATTAACCTGAAAGTACCCTAAAATATGTCAACATTAAAAAAAAAAAAAAAAAGGTTCCTGTCTATTTAAAACCACTTGTGGAACTTTTTAAAAGATGTTTTACATTTCTTGATCATCTT
>NW_028185038.1:1835272-1910879 GCF_003343005.1 Rhea americana | reverse complement strand
AACATCAAACCATTTCTGGCGGCACCCTAAGGAGAAAAAAAAAAAAAATCTCACCTGCCCTTTTCCTACCCTGCAACTGTTCACACTGCCCACACCAAGAAGACGTGAGCGTATACTAGCCAACGTTTATATCCTCCAGGAAGGACTAACAAGGTTCACAAAGCCATTCTTGAACTCTCTCCTAAGGAAATAGCAGTATAAGAGTTTGTTGTAAAGTGCATCAGACTTCCCCTGTAAACTGTGCAGCTAAATACATCTTGCTCCCCTTACCAGCATGAATTTAACCACCTTGTGCTCCAGAACCCCAGATTATGATGATGCCAGTCACATTGTGCCTAGAGACTTAAAAAAAAAAAAAAAAAAAAAAAAAGATTATGGCACAATTAAGACAGGATTGTGCCATTATATACAAAATTTTTGATGAGCAACTTTGATTAAGAGATTTTGAATAAATGTACCACAAAACATGTGATGTATCCAGGGTATATAAATGGCATCTTCATTGTTTGGATAAAATCATTCAGATTGCAAGCCTATTATTTCAGTCAAAAATTAAAAGCCATCATGCAACTATCAAAATCTATGTGTTACATACATTGCAAATCATTTTCCCAAGGACAATGGTCAGCTTAAAAAAAAAAAAAAACAACAACAAATTGCACCAGGTAGAAAAGCCTGTAGACCAACATCCATACCTCCATAAAACTAAGAACTATATGAAACATATTGAAATGTTCAATATATAGCCAGATCCTCAGATACAAACACATTTTATAACTTACACTGGAAGAAAAGCCTATCTTTAAGAAATTTTCCAAAATCATGCTTTCAACAAACCCTAGCAAACAACAAGTGACCACCTCCTTCCTCCTGCTTGTTTGAATCAAATGCTAGACTGGACTTGGTACCAGAAAATACACTTTTGTTGATCTGATTGAGTGAATTTCTTTATTCGAACTGAAAAACAAATACGTAAATATTCCAGACCCACGTACAAAATTTTATATATATATATATATATATATATATAAATATATATATATATATATGCTGATTTAGCTGTGCTTTTAACTGCATTTGAATTTACACACTTGGATAATTAGATTGACATCAGGCTGGTTGTTTGAATATCTTTATGCTATAGATGTTTATGAAGTTATGTTTGTACAAATTAAGTGTATAACTGCCCTGGCACTGTTTTATGGAAGGCAGGGATCGAGAATATTTGAAAAACAGGCTTAATAGGTCTTATATCTGTTCTGTTTTTAGATTTTATAATAGTAAAGAGTTTTTTTTTTCCAATACATTCTGCTGTCTCTCTCTCATAATATAACCAGAATGTATCTGACTGAATTACCTAATGATATGTGTAACATATAATCATTGTAGTTTTATATGTAAATACATTGTTCTAAAGTGCACATGTATARCTTCTTATTGATGCAAACTTTTTGCCTAGAAAAATTAAAGTGTCATCTCCCTGAAATATGGCTTTTGAAAAAATTCCCCCAAAGAAATAAAACAATCAGTCTTATCTCCTCGAGGTATAAGCAACAACATAGTATACTGGGATATGTCCTATTATCCAAAGATTTGCATTATGCTTTGTAAATTATGGTTGAATGAAACTGAATTTATTCTTTATCAAGTATTCAACAGATGCTTCTAATACCCATCAAATTCACTGTGTTCAGACTCATATTATTTTAATGTAAAAACTTATAAAATATTTATAAGAAGATGGTGCAACAGTACTTTTAATTATGTTTATGTCTTTCTGCTCCATTTAAAATATTTATTGCACCATGAGGAGATATGTAAATTTGGAGAGACTAAGGAAGAAATAAAGGAACTTTGTACAGCTTATATAGATTATGCCAACATCAATATCTAGTGTTATTTTATCTAATTAAAGCATATTGTTGAGAGTTAATTGGAAAAATTCTTGTGTTTTTATCTTATGAGTAGCAAATCCTTTACAAGATTCAACAAAGAAAGGGATTTCACATTATTAGAGGAGGAATCCATTTTTTTAATTGTTTGTTTCTTGAAATGTTTGTGTTCTGTAAGCTTTTAACAGAGAAGCGTATTTCGTCAATRATTTTTCCCATCTGTTTCAAAGTACGAAGAAAATCAAAGGCTACTTGACTATATACAAGGCTTCCTTCAAAGCCTCTCCAAATTCCAATATCAGTGAGACCTCCGTATCCATATCTTGGTTCAGTGCAAGACAGCCAATAGTAAGGCAGATCTCAATGGGCTTAGGTTCTCAATTTATTAAATTGGTTACAGTTAAAAAGTATTCTTTTTTTGGTACGACTTTTAAATAAAATACTATATATATGTCTTATAACCAGGTCATTTATATACCTAAGGAGCAGAAGGTATAAGAAAGATGAAAAACAGTCCATTTTGAGTCATCTTCTACTCCAGYAGAACCAGTAGAGGATTAAACATATCTGAGGTTCTCCACTCCATGGAGTTTTGAGTAGGAAGTGAGTGCTACAGCCAGACCAAGGGTCAGAGGTAGTAAAGTCACAGTTAGAAGAAGGCTGAACTCAGAAAGACAGTGCCAGGGCAGAACTTGCTAAAGTTGGGTAGCAAGAACCAAGAAGTGACAATTAAAGAACCAGAGTCAGAGATAAGCTGAAGTCAGCAGCTGAACATTAGCAAATGGAGACAGAAGTACAACGAACAGAGTAGAAACAAGGAATATAACTTAAGCCAGGAAGTTTTCAGGGTGCCCTTTGCACAGATAGTTGGTATTAACCTAATGATCAGAAGTACTTAGTGCAACATCCTCTTCATTAATAGAACKTCATGAGTATTTCATGACTCCTTTGGTTCCAGGACTGCTGGGCATTATAGTCTTGCAGTAGATAAAGACTCATAGTCYGCTGATTGGTTTTTGTTTGTTTGTTTTTGTTTTTGAGTGTATTAAAACCAGAGTGTAAGAACTTTAATACCCAGACGTCTTTCTCTTACCTTCCCATCTTAGATAAATGAAAGCTTTAAAAAATCAATTGCATCTTACATTCAATAACTTGGCTCAAGATTACTCTGCTTGATATGATTGCATATGACTAATTTAAACATTTTGCTAAAACACTGAGGTTTTTTTCTTCTGAAACCTGTTTGCTTTTGAGATCAACTGTCAAAACGGGAAAGATCTGCCAGCTGAAATGATTGTACAATTTTTTCCTAGAGACTTGTTATTATTCCTTGACTAGCTTGKTTTTTTTTTGAAAATAAAGTAGTTTTCTAGCAGCATTAATTGGAAATAAGAACCTGCCTCCAAAGCAACCGTTTCCCAGAATTCCTGGAAYCTGAGAAGCACTAGGCCTCTCATCTTTTTAACTAGATATCCCCCATATGAATAGAATTTTTTCACTGTAGGACATCACGGTTGGGACTCAGATCACAGATTTAAGATTTTTTAATATAAGTACATATCAGGCAGCTATTAAAGCTGCCATTTATAGTTGGTTGAGATGTAGTCAATGAAGTCAATAAAATCTAGATATRATTTTTTCAGCTGGCTCAATGTAGAAGGCTACTTTAGGATTAGCCGAATACTTCTCTGAACTCCACTGTGTCTATTGACTAGATGTTCTTTGAACATCGTCCATTTATAGACACCCATACAAGCACACTTTGAGTTTAATCTTGAGTACTTGAGTTTAATCTTTGAGCTGAGTCCTGCACAAAGYAGCAATCTGCTTTCTAGGGTCTGCTTTGATCCAGAAACTATAAAGGAGTACATCTCAACCTTAGACCTGTCCCCAAACCAGTTGGTATATCTGACATGCCATGAGCACATTTAGCACACATTGAGAGTGCTTGGTACAACAAAAGCACAGTACTACAGTATTGCATTGTGAAGAGATAGAGTTTCTGCCTCAGAATATTATAGTTTTTATTTCTATTAGCTCCTCTTTAGAAAAGAGAGCTRCAGTTAGTTAGGCCACTACAACAACGCGAGGATTTCACATCTTGAGTAGAGGAAACAGAAAAAATCTGAAAAAATCATGTGTGTGTGTGTCTGCGTGTGTCTGTGTGCACGTGAGAGCTTCAGAGACAGAAACTGAAATACATTTATTTACCTTCAAGGAGGCTTCTACTGTGAGATTTTTGGATTGCCTTTTGGAAGGCTTTACTCTCTTCCCAACCATTCTGTGTGGAACCTGAGCACCTACTTGTTTAAGGCTGTGAATGTCTGTATTGGAGCTCTGTATTTTATCTGTATTTTATGAAAACATCCTTTTACATTGAAAAGTTAACTTTTTAAAGCAAATGTATTAGGTTCAGAATCCTATTGCTTTACCTGCAATACCTGAAGACAAATAYGTTTTTCTTACAAATAATATCAGGTTATAGCTATTGGGAACCTAAAGGATGTTGACTGAAAAAGTTTGATTTTCACATTTGGAAAAGTATAAAAATAATGAGGAGGGGRAAAAAAGAAAAAGGAAGTGGTTCTTAAAGTCAAATTCTAGTCTAAGCCAGAAAGATTTGACACTAGACAATAATAATGTGGGAACAGGTCATCTTAGGGAAGAATAATACATGTAGGGCATTAGGAAAGATAAAGTACTAAATCCAGCCTCAGATTTTTATTTGGATATTAGTGGCATTTTTAATGATGCAAGTGTATGGAGAACTTTGGGACAGATTGATACATGACTCAGAATCTATGTCATTGAATTAAATGAAACAATTCATCTAAATATATCTGCTTATACTCACCAATATCAGCAAAAGCATCTATCTACTTTTCAAACTTCAAAGMCTGATGTTGTCTTTGTGTACACAAGAACTCCTAGAAAAGAAATAGTAGCTCTCAGGGCAGCCCCAAAGGTTTACCGTCCTACAGGAAYATTCTTCTAAAGGAATTAGTCTGAAGAAGGACAGCACGGAGGAAAGATCTTCCAAACCTCAGAAATTATCAAGTAAATGCCACAGTGAAAACAGCTCTGCAGTATCGCTTGTTTTCACCTGCTTCCATGGTAAAAATTATTTTATTATTGATCCTCAGTCTAGTGCTAATGTTCATATTCTGCCACTGCTTTAGGAGACTAAGAGTGCATACTAAATACTAGAAACAATTTTCTTGAGTGGGTAGGAAGTGAATATCCACCTATACAAGTTGCACAACCTCTTCCACTTTCTGTTTTCATCTACATTGATTCTTCTCCTTCTGGTCAGATAAGAGACGCTTCAGGATTGTTCAATGTTTATATAGCAGGAAATCACACATTTGGATGCATCAGAACTCTCTTTCCTCAAAAATCAAAAGTCTAAGATGTGCTTATCTTTGCAGGTCCAAGAGCTGATGTCAGAAGCAAACAKATTTTAGAAAAGAAAGGCAGGAGGGAGGGAAAGAAGCAGTGTTTAGCAAAAGGTTTAAGTTAGTCATATGCTATTATCTGAAGTAGAATGATCTTGAGCCAATTTAATGAATGTAAGTTACAATTGACTTTAAAAGGATTAATTTATACTCTTGAGCCTCCTCAGATGTAGAGCTAATAGAAAGCTGTTTGGGTACATGAGTTCTCACACATCTTTAAGCTCAGCCAGAGATTCAAATGCTAAATCAAACACCCGGGACAGCTAGGAGGACTTGGAATTAATACAGCAGTGARCTGATGGCTCTGATCAGTAGCTTTTTATTGACATCTATAACAATATTGATAATGTTCCTCCTGTTAATATTCTGTTAATATTTTTCTTCTAACATTTATCTGAGCAATGTGGTACAAGTTATTGATATTCGTTAAATGCTACTAATTTCACTGTTTCAGAATGCAGAGCTCTTGCTCTTGAAATTGTATTATAGGAAAATGCAGAAAATTTATAGTATTTATGGCCCCTTGTCATTGCAGTGTTGGAACTCCTTACAATTTTGAATACATTGATCCTCACATAAGATCATTTGATGTGGAGAAGGAAGGCATAATGAGTAAGTCAAGAAGATAAAGCGTGTCTGGTCTCTGCTCCAGGGTCTCCATGAATATTATATACTAAAGAATTCTTGGACGAAATGTTATTCAGCAAGAGGATCAAAAATTAGGACTAGGAACTTCTAGTAGAATGTCTTCAGCCTCAACTCCAGTCAGCCTCACCTCCATTCCTGGAAAGGTGATGGAACAGCTCATTCTGGATGTCATCTCCACGCACATGGAGGAAAAGAAGGTGATCAGAAATAGTCAGCACGGATTCATCAAGGAGAAATCATGTTTAACCAATCTGATAGCCTTCTATGATGGAATGACTGGCTGCAGATTCAGGGAGAGCAGTGGATGTTGTGTACCTTGACTTCAGCAAGGCTTTTGACACTATCTCCCATAACATCCTCCTAGATAAGCTCAGGAAGTGCAGGCTAGATGAGTGGACAGTGAGGCGGATTGAGAACTGGCTGATAGGCAGAGCTCAGAGGGTTGTCATCAGTGGCGCAGAGTCTAGTTGGAGGCCTGTGGCTAGTGGAGTTCCCCAGGGCTCAGTACTGGGGGCAGTCTTGTTCAACTTCTTGCAATCCTGCAATCCTGATTATTGCCTTACTTCTTTCCTGCAGGATCCTGAACTCCTGAACATCTCATAGTCACTGCAGCCAAGGCTGCCGCCAACCTTCACATCTCCAACCAGACCTTCTTAGCTGGTTAGTACAAAGTCCAGCAGGACACCTCTCCTTGTTGGCTCCTCTACCAACTCTGTCAAGAAGTTATCATCGATGCATTGCAGGAGTCTTCTGGACTGTTTGTGCCTTGCTGTGTAGTCCCTCCAGCAGATGTCGGGGTGGCTGAAGTCACCCATGAGAACCAGGGCCTGTGATCGTGAGGCTACCTCCAGCTGCCTGTATGAGGCCTCATTGACTTCCTCTTCCTGGTCAGGTGGCCTGTAGTAGACACCCACAACAGTGTCCCCCACGCTAGCCTGCCCTTTGATCTTTATTCATAAGTTCTCAGCTCGCTCTTCATCCATCTTTACGCAGAGCTCGATACATTCCTGTTGCTCTCTCACATAAAGAGTGACTCTACCACCTCGCCTTCCTGGCCTGTCTTTCCTAAAAAGCATGTAGCCATTCGTGACGGCATTCCAGTCATGTGAGCTCTCACACCATGTCTCCGTAATTTCATTGAGATCATGGCCCTGTGAACGCACGTAGATCTCCGGTTCCTCCTGTTTATTCTCCATGCTGCGTGTGTTGGTGTACAGRCATTTCATAGACATAATCGTGCATGCAGGTTTGACAGGAAGGGTGTGCRCACATCCCCCATAGCCATGTCTCATATGCACTTTCCCAGCTGCATGCACCCACTGGAAGCATTCCAGCTTGAGCGGTACTTTGTTGACCACCCTGCTTCTATAACTCTCCCTTTCTCCATCCTTCCTAGTCTAAAGCCTTCTTTACCAGGCTGGCCAACGTGTTGGCAAAGACATGTATGCCCCACTTGGTGAGGTGGATCTCATCTCTTCCCACCAGTTGCTGATCTTCAAACACAGTCCTGTGATCACAGAAACCAAAATCCTGTTGCCAACACCAGCAGTGTTGGAAAATTCATCTACTCCTTCTCCCATCCTTCCCCCTTATTGGTACTGAGGATTGAGGAAAAGATCACATGGATTCTCAGACCCTTGATCACCATCCGCAGAGCTCTGAAGTCCTGTTGATTGTTTCCAATTTGCCGTTGGTATCATTAGCATCCATGTAAAGGAGCAGAGGAGGGTACTAGTCTGACGTGCGGACAACTTTGACAGTCTTTCAATGACATCTTGTACACGAGCCCCCTGGCAGGCAGCAAACCTCTCTAGACAAGAGGTCAGGTCAGCAGATAGGTGCCTCCATCSCGCAGCATGGAGTCACCTCAACARTCACTTGCCGCTTCTTTCCAGATGTTTCCACAAGGCACAGGGTCTGTCGGCCCAGTTGCTTCCTTTGAAGTCATGCCCTGCTCCTCCTCGGCCTGGAGGGCACTAAATCTGTTCTTCAGCTGCAGGTCTTCAGGAGGAGTAAGGGCCATTCTCCTCCGGTGGAAGTGACCAGTTTCCAGTCTTCTTCTAAAGTGTTACACTGCACTGTTTCACGCAGCACAGAGCCCTGCAGCATCTCCTCTGCTGTGGGCGGTTGGGACTCCTGGAGCAGACCAGTCTTGAGAATGCCCTATCTCCTGCACATTTTCTTGGATGCTATGCTGACTACCGACTTCCTCCCATCAACTCCTTTACCTGATAACACAATTCATCAACAACAGCACACCTTCTGCAGGAGAGCTGACTGTCAGTCCAGGCCTTCTGAAGAGGCCCCAAGCACTCCCTGCAACCTGAGACCTTTAGAGCTGCACCTGCTGTCAGAGAGTCCATCTGGGTTGAAAATTCTGACACAGCTGATGCAGCAGCTCCAACAGCTACGGGTGAATGTGCTTTGTGGCATGTCATGACCATGTCTGAGGAAGTGGGCACTACTAAGACTGAAAACAAAGGTGCCTTCTTGCACCTTCCTCTGCGCCTTCTACACTAACTGCTGTGTCTGTTCACTGCCTCTGTTAGCTCACACGAGGTGAGACCACACACATGCAGTCCTCACACTGAATTTCAAGATAGAAATCAGTCAGATCTACAGGACTTCAGTCAAGGAGACAGACACAGTTATGCAGTGCCAGAAACTCTCTCTGTGTTCTTGTGCCTGGTATGTGAATTGAGATACCAGAGGAAAGCCCTGTTGCTGACCTAGGAACACGTGAATTATAAAGGGAGGTAATGGTGACCACTGGCTGTTTGCCAAAAATGATATCCACCTYGTAATATTGTGTGCTCAACTGTCTGTGAGTTTTAAGAACTGGATTACCATCCAATGTGTCCACACAGTGTGTTTTCATTTGTGTGACCAAGAAGAAAGCTAAGGTCCAGCATATTCTGTAGTACAGTTCTGTATACTCACTTATACTAAGATTTAAAATATTTGAAGTATGACTATCTATAACTCCCATTTGCTTGAAATCTTCATTGCTGAGGCCATTTTTGGAAGGAGCATCCTTGTCATTTTACTCTGCAATGTTGGTCATGATATATTTGTGTAAGGCAGATGAGATACATGGCCCAGAACTGTAGTTAGATAAAAAAGGATCTGAACTATTCTTCTCAGTTATGCTGTAATACTTGAGTGAGGAATTTTGTTGACACAGAGCAAACATAAGCTTAAAGTTGATATCTACATTTGGTACCTAAACAGCTCTTTAGACACCTAGATTCTCAAAAAATCCTATTAACYGTATTTTTAGATTAGATTTTTTAGGTTCGGTTTTACAAGGAACTGAGATCTCTAGATCTCACAGCCATGGTACCTCCACTTTGGTAGATAGAGGTAAAGATGGTTCAGAGCCTCTGTCCTTGTTTCTGAGATTGTCTGAGTGCTAACCTGGCCTCCAATATCAGATGGAGCCACTGCAAGGCTGTCTTAATTTATGACTTGATTGGTCCTCAGGGGAGTATGCAGCTATCAAAGGATTAAAACTATATTTCAATTCTGGACCCAATATACCACATTTTAGGAAAGCAACTACAGAAAGAGAGTGTTGAAATAAATCCCTTGTTACTGAAAGTGCAGCTTTAGGATCAAGCTATGCTTCCCTGACACTGCAGTGGAAATTTATTGGACCAGTAAGGAATCAAATGCAACTAAAAATGGTAGGACATAAATCCACATAGCATGTCTGTGACTAAATTTTCTATTTTACTTGTCTAATTAGCTCATGTCCAAAAATGTAGGATAAAACTGTTCTTAATATCCAAGGACTTTCCTGGAACGCCAGCTTTTAGTGATACACAGGTTACCAAGCTTCATACTGAAGCACTATGGTAAAGTTTTATAGTTTTGTTATACAGAGATGCACGTATGACCATCTGTTAGTCCCTTCTGCCCTAACAACTACACAAGATAATAGAGATTGCTCTCTTCTGGTAATCAGTTCAGGGGTAATAAAAGTATTAATTCTCTTATACTTTGGAAGAACTAAACCTAAATACAGGGCTGGAAGACTGCCTCGTACATTGTTCCTCATGAAATTATACTTCCTCACTGTTTTACATAATATTGTTTATTTCTTCATCACTTCAGTCAGTCAAAACTATTATGCTTTCTGAAAATCAGCTTTTCTGCCTGAAATCATAATTAAAAATATTTCTCGATTTTGATGCTTGCATTTGACAATTCTAAGCCAGGTTCTAACCTGAACCTACTGCATGTTCTTTAATGAACATAAAGAGGAACAGAGAGAGCGAGACAGAAGCAGTCACACAAGGCAGAAAGATCAGCCTTGTTAATGACCAATGCCTCATYGACTCTGGCTTGATTAATGTCAAAAACTGCTGATCAAAAGTCTCTCTCATGTTTTCTCACTAACTGATTTCTGAGTTTCAGTTAAAAAATTCTCATGATGGAGGTATTAATAAAGAGGTGAAATTCTGTATGATGCAGAAGGTCAAGTACAGAACCTCTGCATGAACCAAATCCTTAAAATGGGGCTGAAGTGGATATTAAATTGAGAAGAGACCTCAGAAGAGCCCTCAGAACTAAAATTTGCAATGTCTACGTACCATCTTTCCAGTCACTCTATTTGCTCAATTATTCATGATTTTCTTCAGAATGATAAATGACAGACAAATCACACAAAGCTAAGAGGTATATCTGCTAATTGTTTATTCAAAACTCAGCAGAAAATATTCTAGGTTTTGGAGTCATCTCATAGCATCTCTGTTACTCTCTTTTCCTTTCCCAGCTAACACAAATGTAGAATGAAAAGGCCTTGGTGAAGATTCAAGTGATTTGTTTATTAATTATTGAAAGGTCATCAAAATGACCTTTCATTTTTATTATTATTCCATCTCTGGATATATATATTTTTTTCTTCTAATCTTAAATTCTTGTCAGGCTTGGTTCTCTGCATGTGCACAGTGGCCATCTGAGAAACTCCGAAAATATTTATAGTAGTCATGTTCTCAATGAATCCCTGTGTTTGTTATTGCTAGGGAGCAGGAAAAGGATTTATTTTCTCTTTCAACACTAACTCTTCCAGTAGGAAGACAACCAAAAAGAAATTATTAGCTCAGAAAATACATCTGTATGCAGTCATTCTAACATTCCTTTTTTTTTTCCTACACAGCTGAAAGGCAGTTGATGGGCAAAACTACCAATTCATTTGAGCAACTACAGGAGAGGGAGAGAAAAAGTAACACTGAGAGAAGTCAGAGGAGTGACTCTTTATGCSCTTGGCCGTGTTGCTAAAGTGGGGAAGAAACACCACCCAGTGGCCTGAGATATTTGGGATGAATCAAAGCCATCCCTCTCTATTTATGGATGTTGCCTTCCTGCTGGAAGAAATTGGACATAAAATGTAAAGAAGATGCAGTTTTCTGTAGAGGACAAAAAAGGGCAGAAAGTACTGGACAGAAAAGCTAGGCACTTGGAAGAAATGAGTCACAAAGCAGCAAGAACAAGTAAAAGCAGTGGGCTGGGCAGGAAACAGTGCTCTGTGCGTGTTTGCAGCTGCAGGACACTGTAAGACTAGTTAAGAAGCTGAGTTTTTGGAAAGAGATTATCAAAGCCCTTTCACGGAGCTTTGTCATTTCCAAGTGGTAAGTTAAAATTACTTCACTTATCCCTAATGCTTTTTGTCTCTTATTCAAAACTTTCTTGCTCAATATCATACATCTGCCCGGCTTTTGTCTTCTTCTTGCTGCTCCAAGCTTCAGTTTGYTTCCAGATCTGCTGCACTCCCTTCAGATATTCTGATCATTTGTTCACTTTGCCTTCCTCCTAACTAGCCTTTTGATTTCTTAGTTTGCAAACTTTTCTTTTACTATGCATCGAATGAAATTGTCGTGATACCAGCTAGACATTGTACAGTATCCTGAGAAAGTTGGATGGTTCCAAGAAGAGAGAAAATGAGTGGAAAGCAGATGCAGGAGTGATACATTTTATTTTAATTCACTTCCATTTATCAGTGTACAGTTTTTGCAGTTGGAACCTCAACAGAAATTTCTTCAACTACAACAAACCACTAAGAGCAAAAGATTTTCTCAGTATCTTCTGGGGCACTTCTTATTTCCTCTTTCCAAAACAACCAAGCTTTTAATGCCCAGGTCTTCTAGTTGAAATCTATAACTCATAGTCAAAGCCTCTGAGCCAAATGTATCCCCAGTGTAACTCCATAGCCTTAAATCTGGGCCCCTGTGTTTGAAATCATTTCATGACACATTCAAACTCATCTTTTTTTCTACACTAGCTGGCATTCTTCAGAAACTATTGCACACTGAGATAGTTCATGTTACTAGGCTGGTGCCAAATTTCTAGAGTACTTGGCAGTGGCAGAGGATCATTTATAAAATTAGTAGCTCACTTTTATCTGTTCACTTACAGCATTATTTTGCTAAGTGATCCATCCTTTGAGAAAAATAGGCACAATTCTGCTCTTTGTTACAACAGAGTGATGCTGAAGCTTTGCTACTGAGCATAAATACAATGCTAAGAAATGCTAAGAACTGTACTGTGGAAATTTTAAGACACTCTCTTCTTCTCAGACATGCTATTATTCTGTTTAATTTATCTGTGCAGCACAATGGTAGCTGATTTGTTCCTCTAGAGAAATCTACCTATTTTCATTTGTGTAGGAACATTTGGGAGCAAAATTCAATCTTATATGCTTTAGAGTTCTAACCTGCTTTCATTGCAGCAGTGATTGTGTATATATTCAGTAAAATAAGAGAAGAATAGATTTGTCTCTTTTAAACTATTGCTCTCAAAATCATTTCTATTTGGACACCAATTTCCAATTCTTAAGAGAAAATTTTCAATTTCACTTAACATTAGAGCAGTCTACTCATACTGAATATTGTTATGCCTTTGCAATTGATACATTAAAAAGGTATTTGTGCTAGAAGTACCATAATAAAGTACTGGACTTAGTTTTATCATTCCTGCTTAGGCAATGTTGAAAATACAGGTTCCATTTGTCTTCCTCAAGGTCTGCGTTATTTGACTATACAAACACGATGCACAAAAGATAGTAAAACATGTTATTGTAGCATTTCCAAATGTACGCATAATTTTTATGCATATTTTTATTGTCAGAGTGTTATGAACCTAGTTGTGATCTAAAATACTCTTTGATAGTAGTCCCAATAAAAACATAAGATTATTTTAATTACTCAGAAATGGTTATCTTCGTGCTCAACCAAGACTCTTACACCACATGCCKTTCTGAGAAAGAAGGAGAAAACATGGCTAAGCTAGAGGCAACATGCCTGCTCTTGACATTTRTGGGCAGAAAGCGTACAAGGTTGTTGGCAACGTTAAATGTGCTTATGATTTACCGTACAATCTGTTTGCAATGTTTCCCTTCCAATGCAGCCATTTGTTAATACACAACTTTAGAAGAAAAAGCAGTTGCAAGATTTTGGCTAGTGCTATACTTCACTTGTACTATCTCCCTGGGCTGCTGAGTGCTAGTAGTGCTATCCCCTGTATGTCCTTAGGAATTTCAATCATTTACTTTTTGTTTGACACATAATACAGGAAAATAGAACTTTCTCTGTTCATTGGTTTCCCTAAACTACATATTACTTTTGAAGAATGTGAACTAAATATGCAGAATTGGTCAAACAGTAAGCTAATATAAAACCATCAAACAACATGTACTTTAGACCATGACAGTACTTATTCTCTCATGAATATTGAAAGATGTCATTGGCTTGGACTTCAATGTCCATGCAGAATGACACTRATCCACAACTCATTCCTCAGGCAGAGTAAACAATTTTCACAGAATCACAGAATTGGTAAGGTTGGAAAGGACCTCTGGAGATCATCTAGTCCAACCTTCCCACTCAACAGGATCACCTAGAGCATGTTAGACAGGATTRCATCCAGGCGGGCCTTGAAGATCTCCAGAGAAGGAGACTCCACAACCTCTCTGGGCAACCTGTGCCAGTGCTCCATCACTTTCACAGTGAAGAAATTCCCCCGCACGTTCAGGCGGAACTTCCTGTGCTTCCATTTCTGCCCATTGCCTCTTGTCCTGTCACATGGGACAACTGAAAAGAGTTTGTTCCCATCCTCTTGACACCCTCCCTTCAGGTACTTGCACACATTGATCAGATCCCCCCTCAGTCTYATCTTCCCCAGGCTGAAGAGGCCCAGCTCTCGCAGCCGTTCCTCATAGGGCAGRTGCTCCARCCCTCTGATCATCTTTGTAKCCCTACGCTGGACTYYCTCCAGTAGCTCCATGTCTCTCTTGTACTGGGGAGCCCAGAACTGGACACAGTACTCGAGATGAGGCCTCCTCAGGTCTGAGTAGAGGGGCAGGATCACCTCCCTCCACCTGCTGACAACACTCTTCCTAATGCACCCCAGGAGACCATTGGCCTTCCTGGCCACAAGGGCACATTGCTGGCTCATAGTCAATGTGTCATCCACCAGCACTCCCAGGTCTTTCACCAGCACTCCCAGGTCTTTCTCTGCAGAGCTGCTTTCCAGCAGGTCAGTCCCCAGCCTGTACTAGTGCCTGGAGTTATTTCTCCCTAAGTGTAGGACTCTGCACTTGCCCTTGTTGAACCTCATTGGATCTTGTTGAACCGGGCCCAGCTCTCCAGCCTGTCCAGGTCTCTCTGAATGGCAGCACAGCCCTCTGGTGTRTCAGCCACTCCTCCCAGCTTGGGATCATCAGCAAACTTGCTGAGGAGGCACTCTGTCCCTTCATCCAGGTCATTGATGAAGAAGTTGAACAGGATGGTGAAGGGATTAATTGCACAGACTCCTGACAGGTTTTGATCAGATRTTTATCCATATCAGAAGGCAAAATATATATCTTGATACAGTAAGCACRAGTCGTCCATGCGACATTCACAGCGCAGTGATTGGGTATACAGCGATAAGCACGTGCTCCAGCTACTAACGTGGTTGGTTATGTCCCTTGATACAATTTTCTCTTAAGCGAACACCACGGTTATCTGCTTGGCTCATATTCTGCATTCTTGTTCTGTGTTTCTCATACCACACTTCCTTTTAGTCTTAGCTGAAGGACTGGTCGCCAGTTCTGTGTCCAACAAACCCCACCACAGGATGGGACCCAATACTGAGCCCTGGGGAAGAGCTCTGCCCGTTAGGCAGAGTCAGTTCAAGACAAGAAATTTCCTCAAAGACTTACTCAAGTCTCCCAGATAACTTCATAGAAAGTATATGAAACAAGAGAACCTATATGAATAGGTAATTTTAAATAGCTAAAGTTAAGTGATAGGATTTTGTCCTTTCCATGCCCCTTGGAAGATACCTAGTGATTAAGGTGACAGTGATGATACTTAGAAGATACTTAGAAGACACTTATTGGAAGATATGTAGTGATTAATGTGATCACATATTGTCCTGCGATCYTGTAGTCTTCACTATTTCAGTTCTGATTATTGAAATCAGGAATTCTCACATAATCCAACTGAGTATGCACTGTATAAATTGAACCATAGAAAATTTGTCTTTCTTAACATATTTTTCCACTGTATGATGAATATAGGAAGATGTACAAAACTAGAATTCTTGAAATTGGTAAGTTTTTAAAGATCTTAACCTACCACCATTCTAATGCAGGGAAAATTAACAGCTGCTGTGGGGTGTTGCTAGCATAAAAATTGCAGTGCTGGGCCTTCAGCTAGCTTGCTCACAGCAGACTAATTCAGTACAATGCATGTCAAATAACATTATTAAAAGTCTTGCATGGTGTTTTCTGCAAATGTCCCCAAATTAGTTAAACAAGAATAAAATGGTGCCTGCTTACATACGTTTCCTACTGTGCAAATCTGTTCACCTCATGTTGCTTTTCTTCTACTGTGAGTGAACCAAGGCTACTGTTAACAGCTTGATCATGGAAAGAGATGATCATAAGCAATTCAGATGGCTTCAGTGGGGTTAGTCTTTATTCAGTATACGTACAAAAATTCTGAAATACCCCAGAGGAGCTAGAACTTACCTTTTTGARTAAATCACAAATATCTTAACAGTGCCTGCTGAAGAGAGTCTTCCATTATCTATTGGCAGGAAATGTGTCATTCCCCATCATTCAGTAGAGTTCATGATCCATGGCCTTTTTTCATTAATATAAATTCCTATTTCTAAATTAATTGGTTCATGTCTGCATTCTTATTTTCTATTTTTGAGCCACAGAACAAGTGAAAAGTTCCCAAAGCCAGCTACTTATAAAAATGAAATAGGTCATAAATATTCAAGGATCAGCAGGACAAAATATGTAATAAAAAGTTAAATATTTCTGTTTTTCTTCAAGATTATGTCTCTTGCTTTCTTGCTATTGGCTGGCTTATTGATGGGTTTGTACACTGAAGGAAAATATTTTTTGCATTGTGTACAATTAAAGGAAATGTTGAATCCATGATTAATTGGAATTAATCTATTACTATTAACCTCCATAATAAGTTTATTTCTAAAATGAAGTAATACTTCATATTTCATTATACAGCCATATGGAAACACTGARTAACTGTTTGCTTTCAGAACTGGGACATCAGTTCTCTCAGCTTTGCTTTGTAACACTTGCATCTATTTATTTTACTTTTCCGTCAGCCTCCACAACATTTACAAAGCCTGATCTCCAAAAGCAGAGCTCTAGAACAGCGACACAAGCTTATGGTTAATAATTTCCTCCCCTGGAGAAGCTGCTTGGGACACAAACCCAACTAATTCCTAGAATGTTTCCCATGAGAGATTTTACTTTTCATACCGATTGCATTTGGACCCTTTTCATCTCTGTCTGTAATGACACTCACTGTTCCTTGCAACTATCTTGCTGGGGTCATTTCTAGAGAAGCGGGTGGCTTTATTATGTCTACCTGTCACACAAGTTTTAGTTTGCTACATCCTACTAAGGAAGATCAAATACAGACTATATAAACCAAAAAGCTATATAAACAAAAAAGGTAACAAAAAACAAAAGCAGCTATGTTTTTTCTTCGTTTTCTAAGTAACAAACACAAGGAAATGACCATTTAGGAATACAAATCTAAAAGTATGAAGACTACCAGAATGAATTCTGAGCAAAATCAGGGAAGGCACTCTGCCTGAAGCCAGTAGTAGCTGACAGGCTATGAGGAACATATGACAAATATATCTGCTTATATCAGTAGGACTTTGATAGGACATTGTTTCCAAAAAAATTTGATTTTTCACAGCAGTAGTGAATAGAGTGTTGTAATGCTAGGTTTCATAAAATTACTGAAGTACTAACATCAGCCATTTCATGAAATGCCTGAAGCTTTTAGGCATTTCATATAATGACTCAGTGGAACAGTTAAATAGSATAATAGAATGTCTATAATTCCAAAAACGACTTTCAGTCATATCATGAAATGAATGATCTCACAAGTTGACTGTAAGATATTTATAAAATCTTCACTGTGAGCTATGAAACAGATTCTATAAGCTGGGAGTTTGCCAGTCAGTGTTCTAGGCCAAAGATAAATTGTTTTTGTGAATAGGAATCATAGATTTGACAAGTGACCAGAATTAAAATACCTCTTTCRTGATTTAGCCTGATGCATCTTTTGTAGAAAGATGGATTTCAAAGCATAGCAATAACAAATCTAAAAATGGAAGTTATTGCTCAAGTAATTTCTAGAGAAAATAAAAACTGTTACTTTCCAGGAAGCTGGCTGAAATATATCTGGCAAAACGCACTTTCACTGAAATATACTGTTTTAATGAAGCCAAAATTTTAATGAAGTTGTATAACCTTGAATAAAATTTTCAGACAGAAGATTCCTGAGGCACATTTTCCTAGTCACTGCTGAGCTGTATATATGTGAAAGGAAAGAAAACATATGAACTGCAGGTCTGACCTTTCTGAGCAAAAAATTAGTGTGAGACGTATCCACTTTTGCTAAATTTAATTGACAACTTTGATTTTCATTCCCATGTAGAAAACCAAATATATTTAAAATCCTAAAGTTACCATGAGATTACTATAAGAATCCTAAACTAGTCATGAGTATATTATCCAGTCAGTTTGTAGCACCCACTCAAAAAAAGGCTAAATTCATCTCTCAGAGACATCACTGCTCTAAGACTGATGTTAACATATCTGAGTGAAAATTGCTTCTGGTGGCTTGTTAGGAGGGAAGTGGTGCATTTTATGATACATTATTTTGTAGAGGAAATGTGATTTTGAATGTTTGAAATTATTTCAGTAAGAACTGTTCAGACCTTTTAGGTACTGTTACTCTGCAAAGGTCATAACATCAAATGTTTTAATCAGTTTTAACTGATATTCAGAAATCTATCTAATCTGCACATATCACAATAGATTAAACACTAAAAACTTGGTTCTGACTATCTACAGAAATGGTATTCTCCTACACTGGAGTAATTGAATTGATTGCAATGGAATTACACCAGTGGAAAACTGGAGTAACATACTAGTGAGCATGGCCCCTTGTGTTTAATTATCCCTTAGAAAATCTCTTTTGAAACTTCCTTTTTAACAGGAGTCTCTATCACAACACAGAGAGGCAATGAAAGGATGATCCATACTCTGAATAAGGAGTTCTGTAATTAGCATCAGGAATAGAAATAAGCCGATTTTTAAAAGGTATCTTGCTGAATTATGGTGTAGAAGTTGGTTTTCCAATTCCATGGAAACCACTGAGAAGTAAAATCGCTAGTCTTTTCATGAAAGAAATTAGCATTAATAAGATAAGAAGTATTGAGTATAAGTGACATTTTGATAAATATGCAGAAAGAATTAGAGGTGATATCTCTGTTGGATAATATTTTAATTTACCTTAGGGTAAATTTAATTGTACAGATTTATTTTTAACTATTACTTACATTAAAAAAGGAAACTCTTTAGAACTTGAAAGATAAATTTTGCATAGACAGATACGTATGGCAAGCCATGTGCTGTAACCAGTTGGAAGCACAGAGATATTTACTGAAAATCTATTACCAAACAATATGAATTTTACATCCAAATATAATATTAGTTTCCTTTAAATGTAAAAGCCTATGAATACATTTTTTATTCCTTTTGTTCTCAATAAGCTTGCTTTATAGGTTTGTAAATATTTCACCCCACCTACTATGAATTCTCATTATACCATTTTTTGTTTGCAATTGTCATCAGAACTGTGATTAACATTTTTGTTCTTGGAAAGGTAAAAATCAATGGACACACTACACATATTCATTTTTATAAGYGTATGTCTTCTGCTCAGAATATTGCCATCTCTCTCCCCATCTTGACTGTATTAAGAACCATAATTAAGATAACTTTATATTTTGTTAAAAATACAGGGAAAGAGAAAATAATAAGACAAACTATTTCAAATATTAAAACGTTAATGTAGTACATGTTAAAACTTTACGTATAGGAGAATTTCTCCTTTTTCCTTCATCTGCAGGGAGCTTTTTATCAGTAAATTGCTTATGTGAGAATCTTCTAGAGGATGTTAGAGATTGTAACAACCAACCTTTATGTGGGAAAACAAGGAAAAGATCGGTTAGAAGTGTTCTTGCTTCCTAAAATCTGTCTAATACTGATGACATCAGTACATAGTTGTTTCATGACTGAATTTTGATCCTAAGATTATTATACATGAGCTGAAGGCAAAAAATGCAAACATAGCATTCAAGATTAAATACTTGCTAGTGGCAATGCCATGGTATACATATAGTTTGTCTGATGGAGGCAAAAAATGTTGAGAAGATCTGGTTAAGATCCCTAGAGCCAACCACTCAGCTGGAAATAGGGAATCCTGAGTGACAGTCCTTACTCCCAGAAATGTTTCTTGATGCTCCTGATTGTTTAGGATATTTTTTGAAAACACTAAGTAGATCACGCATTGATTATATAGATCRTCTTAGGAAAGAAATGCTAAATGTCTGGACACCAGTAGTTGTGCAATAGACTTCAAGCTTTTCAGTCAGGTAAAAATTATGTGAATTCAGGATATGTACAAAGTTATAGCTTAGCTGATACTGAGGCTCATGATTTAAGGCATTTATYTCTCTCATGCTAATTAATCTTGGTTATCTATCTTAGAATAGATATCTTAAGAGATTTTGCACTTCGAAGTGCCTATTTCTTTCATTGGCTGGGGATGGAATTTTGATTTAAGTTTAAACTAGGGCAGATGAATCCTAACTTCAAATATAAAAAAATCCATTACAGGCACCTAAATCCACTTCTGGATGTGAGCTATGTGCCTAATACCCAATGGGTATTAAGTTTCTCTTTTGGGTTGCTCTATTCTTTCTTTGCTTGAAGCAACAAGCTAAACCACTATCTACATCAGACTTCCTAGAAATGTTCAGAATGTTGTTTTGCTACCCACTGCCTTCTACATTTTTGTACTGATCATCATTACTGCCTAAAATACCATATTTTGCTCTCTGAGACTCTGTGATAACACCCTGCAGACTGGATCTGGCATAATCCATGTGGCACATGTYGTTACTCTTTGCTATTCTGGAGAATATTCTTGAAATTAAAGCATTTGTGAGCTACCCTGATCTATAGCTTTATCACAGATTTGTATAAGAAATGTCTTATTATAGAGTCAACTTATTCTAATTGAATTGGATGAGTGTCTTCTTCACTTATGAAAACACTACTTTCTTGAGTGTGTTACATCTAGTATTTGACAGATTAAGCAATTTCTGGGAATTCCCCATTGTCTCATTTTTTTTCCCAGTGAGAAGTGTTTCCATCTACTAAACCTTTCATTTTCATTGTACTATATGTTAAGAAACACACTTAATATATGTATAAAATAAATGAATGATTGAGAACAGATATATTCTCAACAGAATAGTAGTTAACTATTTTGGGGTGACAACAGGTTTTAATCTATCTTTTAGGAAGACATTCCTAAATTCCACAGGACAAAATTCCACGTAAATAGCTAGTGAACAAAAAGCAAAACTCTTTCCTTTCTCCTGTGGTGGTTCAGTTTCTTTCTATTATCCTAAATTTCACTATTATCTTGTTGCCTATCTACACAATACTGTGTGTTTTTAACCTTTCTCCTGTGAAATCTGAAAGATATCCCTACTTCAGAACCTGGTCCTGCCAGCAACAGTCTTTTCTCTTTGAAAGTTTGGCTTCAGGGTCTCTGAGTGATCTGTGGCACAGAGCAACATCAGTACTTAACCTGCTTTAAAAATCCCAATAGACAGAATTTTAATACTTTTAGAAGCAACATGATTTGGGTGGTATATTAGCTGTGATTTTTGAGATGTTCACAGAGGAGACTGAGAGTCTTGTCTTCCTGCTTACATTCCTAAAACCCTGAAAAATGCTTTCATATATATGCTTTCATACAGAGCTAATCCGCTTAAGCACGTTGTGCCTGATGTTGCTTTCCTACATACCTAGCCATGTGGTACATTATCATCCTTCACTGTCAAGCTAAAATCATTGGCATATAGAACTGGTAGAGAGTTTTCAATCACAAACTGGGATGTGGAGATTAAGACCCAATTTGTTATGTTTGAGAGCCCTAAGTGCACTGTATTATCTACTTATCCTATAAATATGAAACTGCTGTCTTTCTTGACAAAACAAAAGCTGCTTTAGTTAACTTATAGACTCTGGAAGATCAGGCTATATATGTTTGGTTACATTACTTAACTTTCATAGAAATCTTTCTTCATTTTCATTGGCAATGACAGCTACTAAGCACCTACTCCCAATGGCATGAAGGATATTAATAGACTACTGCTTTTCCTACTMCTATGGTGAGATGGAGGACTCTGACCACAATCATTTTGCTTTTCTTCCCACAGAGAAGTGAAGATGGCAACTGAAAAATATTTAGATATTAAATCTAGAAGAGAAACAAGCCACATGGAAGAAATCAGTTATGAGGCTCTAAATAAAACCTTTTATAGGCATTTATAATGCTAAACTTTACTTACCTTTCATATTGGCTAAAACTGGAGCAGCTTATTGTAGCACACTTCAGCTTTACGGTGATATTACAAAAATTCAGAACCATTTGCTTTGGCTTTTGTCCTGTTCCTGAGGAGCAGAATTCATGGAAAGGAATGGTGTTACAGCATCTTTTTACACTGAAATTTTCTAGTTAGATGAACAATGATATTCCTTGTTTCCATTCCCAGAGGAATATGCAAGTCAAGAAACTCAATTCTACTGCCTTGCTGCTGTCACACTATAAAAATATTCTCTGCACAGTAATCTGGCTGTGAATAGAGAGCGGTGCTATTCCTTTCACACATATGAGGCTCAAAATTTGAGCTTAGTGCTGATGGAGAGAGGAATTTTAATTCAGAAATGGGGTACTCTGTTGCTCTTCCAGACTGTCATTTAAGTAGAAACCATACCTTTCACTGGTTTGTTGCATGGATTTCCTTATCTGAATAGAGTCTGATTGGTAGCTTTTTGCCTGGTCTAAATATAACCTAATTCCTCATTTATTTCAAGATGATATGTCAATGATCAATATCTCAAAAATCTTAAATATGAAAATTAAGATTAATGTTAATCACATCTAATTGCTCACCCTGCCCCCACTCCAGAACCACCCTTGAGTTTTGTTATATTTTATTGTCTAGAGCTGAAAAAAAAAAAAAAAAGCTCACAGCACCTAAAGACAATGACCTAAATTTCTAGATCAGCACTTCTTTTATTTTAAAGAAAACAGTAAGCCTAGTGTTATAGAGTTTTTCCAAAATGTTACTTTAATAACATAGCAAGATATAGTGTCCAGGCTAGTATCGTGTAAAAATACAGTATTCTATAAAGATATACAATAGCTATTATAATAGCAAGGAATCTGCTGTGCTGCAAGTAGATAATAATCCCTCTATTCTGAAATATTCTGCTCAGCAGTGGTCTCTTGCATGCCAGATGATTTAATGTTTAGATACACTCAACTTCATCATTAATTATATATATTTTTTTGATTGATCTCAAGTGGTTTAAAAATCTAACTGAGGTGGTTATGTTGGTGGGTAGATAAAGTGTGTTCTTATAAAGTCAATGAAAAGAAAGCTATATCACTTGAAGGTAATTCACATTTCAGGTAGGTTGGATTACTTCTAGAAGCATCTATTTATCCCTGTTGACTAGAGCTAGCCAATGGCTGAGAAAGCTTTTAGGTTTGGGTGCCTCAGTTAGGTGACATGAATTCAGGTTTGTGTGCCCATATCGTTCCTTTTTCTTTAGAATCATTTACCTTTGACGGTGGCTAGCTCCTCAAATTTCTTTTCTGACTAAAAAAAATAATAATAGACATTCTTTGGCTGGATATAGCAAGAAGCAATCATTTTCTCCCAGTCTTTTCTGTCTCTGGATCTTCATAACAGATCACCTTAAAATGTCATATATTATGCAAAGTGGGAAGAAGAGCTTGACTATCACATCCGGTTCGCAAGCAGGAGAGGCTTTTAGAGATTGCTGCCAGAATGACTTCTGAATGCACTGGTGGGAGAGCAACTGTTTTAATTGTTTTGATTCTCAGTCAAAGCTCGGTCATGTGCAAGTCCACCTGTGTTACTGACGTTCCTAGAGGATAGATTAATAAATGACTTAATGTAACTCATAACCATAATTTGCAATACTTAGACTATCTGTTCATGAATATAATTTTTAATGTGTCTGGTTAGGAGCTTATATTCCAGAGCATCAGATACTTAGACACCTTATAACGTTAATCATAAATTATGGTACCACAAATACCACACTGAAATGAAAATGGAATGTCCTATATTCAAAGATCTCATCTTTTTATTTCTTCATATTAAGTTCTGAAGTAATCATTCAGCAGAGAGTGGTGTAATTTATCAAGATGACCTCAGACATTCTTTAAGGAAATAGCAATTTCTTTGGGCCTCAAAACACCCCAAGTAATGTATTTTGTTTTTCAGAYCCATTTTGCTTAAATGAGGTTATTTACTGCCTCCTCTCTCCTTTTTTTTTTCATTTTCAACTGTACACCATGTGACTGCAAGGCAGGCAAGAGGGTCAGATATCAGCAGAGAGACACTCAAGGTTCATACGGGGTCAAACAGGACAAGTTTAATAAAGGACTTTTACACTACAGCCTGCATGGGGAGCCCTGGGAACTGTGCAGAGGGGTCACCGATGGGAGGTTGCCAGAAGCACAGGTCAGGCACCCAGGCAGGACTCAATTCGTTGTTCCTGAGGGCCCCTTAAATCTCCTAGAACTATTCCCTGATCCTGTGCTAACCTTGAGCAACTGCTGCCYRGGAAGCAGCTAGGCGTTGTTGACAAGGCAGAAGCTGCATGCCTGGCCCTGGTGGGAATTTGGTCAGTGTGTAGTTTCACACGGTGGGTCTGCTGCCATGTACTCTGCCAGTCACTGACTCTTGGCCACATCTTCTGCAGGTGTTCTCACTACTCTCCATCCCCTGACTGACAGAAATGTGGTGTCAGTGCCACTAGTGTGTGAACAGGTTCAGACATGCCTTTCTGGTATTAGCTTAACTGACAGTTAAAGTGTGCAAATGGCTAAATCATAGTGAATTTATATATGCATACATACATTCATATGTATACAGGTGTGTGTGCGTGTATATATATATATATATATATATATATATATATATATATATACACGTACTTATATAGTAAATCATAATCTGCATGCACACAGAACTAATCAGTTTCTGGGTGAGAGTCTTCTGGGGGGGACATAAACTGGGACACTCTCTCCTTCGATTAGTACCAGAGGGATGTCTCCTGGCCCATCAGCACTGATTTGCCCTTCCAACTGTTAAGGTTTAGCCAGATCATGCACCCACAGAGCATTCTCTATAGACCCCAAACCATCCGGTTGCTGAGTGGGTTGCAAGGGMTCTCCTCCCTGGATAGCGAGGACCCTTATCCGTTCACAGATCAGTTGGGCTATTTGATCTCCCTGTGTACACCGCAGGGGCTGGGATCCAGTGTTATGAATTGCAACCTTCACCTCTTCAAGACAGCTGGAGTGAATGACTCCTGCAATGATGTCCACTCCATGGAGAGCTAAACTATTACAGGTCACCATGTGACCATAATACCCTTGAGGTATGGTGATGGCCAACCCCATACTCACAAGATGGTGGCTTTCTGGTTCCAGGGTTATTTCTTTGTGGGGCAGTGACAGACCCAACTCTGCACTCCTGGTCCTGGCTCACCTGGGGTGCAGCCATTGTACTCTACGCACACGCAGCCACTCGATGGATTCCCCTTGGAAATGGGCATACAGGGTAGAACCACACAGTGGTCAGTCACTGAGGCAGGCAGCTGCCTAATGAACGTTTTTGCTCCAGCCCGCAATGGTAGGGGGACCAGTAGGGGACAGTTTGCACAGCTGCTCTTAGAGCCCATTTATTTGCTCTGTCAATCCTGCACTTTGCAGATGATAGGGTATGTGATATGTCCAGGCTATTCCTCACTCTCCAGCYCAATTTTGAATGCTATTCCCTGTAAAATGAGTGCCCCGGTCATTTTGGACTTCCACCGGGGAACCATATAAYCCCAATCAAACTTTCTAATGCCTTAATGATGTAGCTGCAGCACAGGAGTGGGTGCACAATAGATGAGAGCAGGTTATCTACAACGGTCAGGACATACCTGTGTCACTGGGTAGGGGTTCACCACACCTCCCTAGGCTTCCATCGTCTGTGGATATAATACTTTTGGTCTGCACCCAGTGGGAACTAAGTGGGTACAACAGGGGCAACACTACCCGGCCTGTTTTTATGCCCCCGGCTGCTGCTCCTCTGTGCACTCAGTGGGGCAGTGAGTGTCACTGGCCCCCATGCACATTCCTGGCTACTCGCTGCACTCCCACATCTCCCAAATATGAGGGAGTATAGAGGTGCAACAGCAGGTGGGGGCTCCCCAGTAACCCCATCAGAGACAGGAGCCCCTGCCCTGGCCCCAGGGCTGTCTCAGGAGAGCCCCAGCCCTGTGGACCAGGGAACACCCATCACCCCTCACTGTGAGCCTACTGGAGCAGCTCCCCAGAGCACCTCACAGACCGGGATGGGGTGGGGGCACCACCTCAGGGTGTGGGACTCATAGTGGGATGTGGGGAAGAGCATTTCAGGATTGCACAAGAGTTATTATCAGATGTTTAGGGGAGGAATCAAAAGGGAAAGGGAGCGATCCAGATGGTTTAGGGTATAACAAACACGGGAGAATAGAGGGGTAGAGAGATAAAAGAAGCTGCTCAAGTGTTAATGGGGCTGGTCAGTACATTTGTCTGGCCATGCCTTGTATCTGATCAGTGCAGTTTGTCCTGTCTTCATGTTATATTCTATTTCTAACTCTTTTCTCCTTTTTTTTTGTTTATTCTGTATATACGCATGTGTAGAGGTACAAGTGCCAGTAAGGGGAGTGAGTGTGGAACACAAGGCATCGGATGATCACTAGCACGTATCCAGCCAGATGAGGCAAGGAGCAGCTGAGGTGGCTTGGGAGCCAGGTGTGTGTGTGWCCCTGGGAGTGAGACCACAGGAGGACTTGGCCAACTGCCAGAGAGACTGTAGTGTCTAGGGGTCAACTGAGAAAACCTGTGTGTGTGTATGTGTTGGGGGCGGGGGGGGTGTGTGTCAATAGCAGCCAGTGGAGGGGGGCTGTGGACCTCAGGGGCTCTTACATCCAGGTGCTAGCAACTGGGAAACAGGGGGTCAAGGGCCCAGCTACTGAGTGGACTGAGCCCAGCTTCTGGATCTGTACATATGTCCCTCCAACAGACCTTCCTCCTGATCAGCCAGAGACGGGAACAGATCTCTCTTCCATTGGTGCTTCTTCCGTTGGTGCTGCCTGCGTGRGTGCTGCGTGCGCCTGTGTGTTGATCTGTGTGGCCAGCTGTGTACATATGTATATATGCGATGTATACATGTGTTTGTGTGTGTGCCTGCTGGGAATACATACTTAACCTTGCTACTGGTTGGACCTAGGGGCATGGAGCTGCAGGAGCCTTGCCTTTATCGGGCTTCTGGATTTGGCCTCTGCCTAGCAGTAAGGCTGCATGGCTCTTTTCCTGGCTTCTGAGTATTCAACTGCACAGCCTCACATATAAGCAGTCTGCTAATCATTAATTTATCATGAAATCCAAGGGGGAAGGTTTATTCCTCTGCTAAGATTTATTCCTTTTTCTGTTCTTGTATTTCAGAGGATTTGAAAATAAATAGATGCTCTTCAAAGACTACAGCCGAGTAATTATTTTCTTTTAACAAGCTTATTAGTTTATTGATTTATGTTCAAGTAGGCTTCACATTCATTATATTTCATCTGTAGTACATTATTTTTTGAAGAATGATAGGATGATTAGTGTCAGATTACAGTGTCACCATTTGCAGTGCTATAGTTAAGGGTCTACCAGCATTTACATTTCATATCCCTTTGGTTCAATGGCTTAACTTAACTATTAAAATAACTTAACTATTAAAAGTACTTTTCACTGCATGAGTGAAAATTGAATTGTTGAATTGTCTTTCAACAATTTAATATAAAATTATTTCTGCAAGTTTGGTTAAGGGTTAGAAAAAGTATATTTTTTGAAAATTCTTATGTAACCAAATATTACAGCATTTTGAAGGAATAAACAACATTTTTAAGGAAAACATCAAAGAGACATTGTAAATGTTTAGCTGCCTGATGGATATGGCATGCAATGAGGGGCATTTTTTTTTTCATTTCATACATCATGAAAAATGTATAGCTTGAGATAACTTAAAAATTGCCAGCATCATTATGATAAGGATCAGTACATAGTTAAAAAGGCTTCAGACAGACTAGAAGCCTTCAACATATACACAAGATGGACTGCCTTATCTTTGGTAGGGCACTTAGTCTAAAATGACACAGTCTTCGTGCCTGACTAATATATTTCAAGTTTCTTGACTATCCACAAGTAAGAAGAAGAAATATTTCTATATACTTTAGTTTCCTCTCATTCTCATCAAGAGTAAAGACACTGATTTTGAAATGCAATGCAGCTACCCAGCCATTTATATTCATACATACATTTGCTGATATTCACATCAAAGGGATAAAGGCCCACTCTCCTGGACTGGCCTCCAATACTGAAGCAGTAGTTCCCACGCAGCTGAGTCAACTATGACATTCATCACATTTGAGCAACCATCTGCTCAGATATAAAACAGTGTTTTTACTGTAGGCTAAATGTTATACAGAAAATGGATTGGTTCTCAAAACAGTCTGAATGTATTTTACTTAGTCACAATCGGTGCTGTTCTACAGAATTGAGTAAGTGTAGCTGTGGCCTATTACCTGTTGAGGATGTGCTTCTGAAAAGTGGAGGTTAGAGATTTGACAGATAGCAAAACAATTTTTCTTGAATTAATGCCATGTATGTAGAGGCTTAATACACACTTTTAAAATAAATAAGTATGGTATATATTACATAAGTACTGTATATATGATGTGGAAAAAAGAGAGGCATGAGAAGGATCATCAGGTTTCTCAGCTGGAGGAGATGTTGGCTTTTTGGAGGTTTGCTTTTCAGAGACTGGTGTTTCAGAATAGATCACACCTACTTCATCTATGAGAATGACTGATAGAAATCTTTCCCTGTGAGCATCCTTGTTATCTCTAGACGAGTGATGAATCAAGGTCAGTCAAGGATAGAGGCATAGAAACAAAGTATTGACAAAGTCTAGCAGAGCAGAGTACTAAACAAGATGGAAAAAAAAAAACAGTGGAGTAAGTTGTAAAAACTAACAAAATAACACTGGAAACATGACCACTGCTATCCTTTGGACATTGAACTAGAACCACTTTATTCATGAGTCCTTCTCCACTTTCTAATGGGGGACAGGAGGAAGACAGGAAGCAATATTATATATCCGTTCTTGACTTTGGGCTAGCAATCTTAAATGGAAGGGAAAGCTGCTCCTTAGCAAAGGCTGATTTCTTTGCTTTCTCTCCAAGCTATTCTGAGTCAAAAGTACTTTTAAGATCTGGATGATACGTTTCTCCATTTCATTGCATTCAACAGCTTAGCAGTTCATGGAATGCACTTAGCAGTTGAAAGATTTGGACCACAATGGGTTTAATCCTGCAAGTTAATTATGAGTCTGTAACTTAATGTAAGTTCATATCTTCCTATTACAGTCAAAATCCACAGATTTGATTGTTGAGCTCCAGAAAACACAACATGTACAGCTTCCCAGAGTGTTGGTGGCCACAGTACATGAATTCATACAAATCCCAGAATTGATAAATAGCAGTTAGTCCACATTTACACTTCATCTATAGTGGACTTATCATAGAAAATCCAATGTAGCATCAGATAATCATTTTATTTCAGTAGTGTTTCTCTACCAGTCAATACCTTCTAAATGTTCACTGAACAAATTTCAAACAAATTCTATAAATGGCTCCAGGCAGGGGCAAAACCTATCACCTACAGTTGTTGCCATGGTTGTTGTTGCTTCGTGTAAAGAGTTAAATGAATTTCAATATAATTTTACAACACTGAATACACTGTAATAATCATTCAGAATTCAAACACTTTTACATTTAATGACCCATTGAGTAGAGACAGCAATTCATTTTCTAAGCAATAACCCTTTCCAGGATAGATGTACGTCTATTGTTCTGTGCCTGATCTGAAATTCAGTGAAAAAAAATCATAACCAAATGGTTCTACACCAGAAAATTGTGCAAATTAGCCTTTCCCCTCCCCCCCCCCTTAGAGAAGTATGATCCAAATGAGGACAACATTTAGTGCCTGGGCAGGTTGTCAAATCCTAATGAACACAAGTTTGCAACCCTCTGGTCTTTACCATGTTTGTCATTATTCCTTCTGCAGAGTGGTGTGATGAGCTGAAGAACTGCTGTGCTTCCAGTATAACAGGTATCTGCTACAGAAAATGTCATTACGGCTTCTGAGCTGTAGTTAACTACAATACAGGTGCTATTCTTCAGATCTTTCTGCATGTCTTTCCCTGGCCGTCTTTCCTAAGGGATAAACTTCTATCAGGTCTTCACTCTGCTTCAGACTAGGTCCCAGACTATTATACACTTGTTCTGCAGATGAGTCATAGGCATAGTAATAGTAACACAGTCATTGCAAACAGCTTCTGACAGCTGTCATCTTTCCTACCTATGAAAAAAACAAACTAGTAAAATTTTAGTGCTGTTTTGATTTTGTGGTTTTTCTTGTGCAAGGAAGTAGTATCTCTTTAACATGCTTAACATTTTGTCTTCACTCTCATTACCCAGCAATGTGTTTTCAGGGTGGCACTAATTTTGGGCCCCTAAGTTAGTCAGACAAGATCTTCCTCTCTGCTCTTTCAAAGAAATCTTCTTCTTTCCCTTGCCCAAAGGATGTGTTTCACAGGGAATGCATCCCTAGGAACTTACAATTTTGATACAGGATAGGTGCCTAGGTTAGACAGATTTAAACCTATTCCTTCTACTATTTGCTTTTTTCCTTTTTCCAACAACTGCTTTTAACTATTCTGTGGGCAGGCATAACCATTTCAGAAGCATAGTATCTATGTACTAGATACTAGAAGTATCTATGATACTGATATATATCTAAAATGATACCATCCACATTTCCCATGAAAGCCACAAATAACTATTGGTTTCTGGAGGACTGGTATTTTCCATACAACCTATTGCTTATTAAAAGACTTACTTTTAAAATTAAAGAAAATAGTAAAGTCATTGCAACATTCAATCTCTTTAAAATGTGCTTTGACTATCAATTATAGCAAGTACCAAAGTATAGGTGAAAAACATGCCCTTCAGTCTCTGTTCAAGTACTGTTCAAGTGGTATACATCCCCAGTGAGTGTCTGCCAAACAGCATCTGTGAAACTGCGTACTGACGAACTTATGTTTTCCAGTATTGCACATGCCAGTCAGGCTCATTCAGTCACTAGCTGTAAAAGATTAATTAATATTTGCGGTCTGGATCATGCTACAGGTATAAATCTGACATCTGCTTTCAGGAAGAGAGGAAAATTAATAGGTGCAGCTATAGATATTGTGCAGGCACTAGACAATACTATTATTTTGAGAAAGGCAATTCTTGGGGAATGGTTATGACTGGTATACTAGGGCCCTTATTCTGTGTTTTAAGGGCCTATTTATATGTTGTGTCCTATGTGAAGCAACACTTAAGATTTGCAAAATGTGTTTCATATTTGCATGCTGTTTGATTATTTTGGTTCTGCATTTTAAGAAAATTAATCAGCAAGAAATATATTGTACTAGTAATTCTTTTGAGAACTGTTACAGTACATGTGGAAGCTCACTCTGAAAGTTAGTTATTAACATTATAATTTCAGAAGGAAATAAATAGCAATGATCACATCAACCACTTATTCCCCAGGAGACTTTGGAAGCCAAACAACAACAAATTCATTTATTAATGTGATAATGGTCTTGGAACATAACACAGCTCTAAAGAATTTTAACTCTGCAATCCTTCATTTTCCCAGAGGTGGGATTGGGGGAATAAAAAAAAATTAATTAATTAAAAAAGAAAAAAAAGAAAAGAAGCAAGTAGGTAATAAATTCATTTAGAATGAGGAAGGTTGAAGTTCAAGTCTCAGTTCCACTGAGTACTTGGATATTTAAATTAAATGAAAAGAATCCAACAACAACAATAAAAGACAGAAATGTTAACCTCTTTTTGCTGGGAGTAGAATACAGCAATTTAAATCCAAATTCTGATTCAGGAAAAAAAGGTGTTGAATGAAAATCTGCAGATTAAAGGACTACTCTAGTCTCTGGAACTATTTTGGAGAAAAATATCTCTCTTTGCTTTCCATTGGAAAATATTTGGTTCATCATGAGGAGAAGTTTTTCTGGTTCTGAGAATTTCACCTCATTGAAAGTGGACTCTTGCCTAGATTTACACCGTAGACCTCACATAACCCTAATTTAGGATTTTGATTTTACAGAACAATATTTTTCTGCCTCTCACACCTGAAAACTCTGCTCCAGGTGCTCTGGAAGTATTGTTTTTATCCATTTTGGTTGAAGAAAGTAAGAGGACGCATTGAGATATTTCCAACCTCTTGAGAACTTCCATAGGTCATTTCAACTAAGATATTAAAGAGAACTTTTTACTCATTGTGCATAACAGTTCTAAAAAAAAAGATTTTAACATCTAGAACTTCTGTTCTGACTTCCTATTAGTCTCAACTCATCTTCCTCTGCCCAATTTGATAGCATTTCCTATATTACTGTTTCTGTCAGGGCCCTGACTGCACTAATAGGCCTTAATTAGGGGTGGACCTCCCCACATCCTCTGACCAGGGCCCCGTTTAAGCTCAGTCTGGGGTTCCTGCTTCATGCCTGGGCTGTCCTGAGTAGGAGGAGGAAGTCTGTCTCTAGTCCTGGCTATAAGGAGCTGTTTGGTGACCCTGGATGGACTTTAGTCCTGGTCCGTTGCCTTGCTGAGCCTGCTGATCTCAGGAATGTGACAGTCACCACCCCGCTTTGGTGCTGTGGAGCTGTGTCCTGGGGGTGAGGTGGCTGCCCTTGGCTCCCAGGGAGCAGCCCTGCTCTTGCTGCTCCCAGGTGGTTTGCTCCAGGGGCAGTTTCCTTTCCTCAGGTGGAACGATCTGCAGTGCAGAGCATCTGTTGTATGTGAATGTGGGTTTGGTTGGGTGTAACTGTAGGGATTATAAATCATCCTCTATTTACAAAAACAATGATCTATACTGTAAATTGCCATCAAAACGAGGATTTGATTGCCATTGAGTTAGAGCTTCTTAATGCCTATGTACAGCAAATAAAAGTATTAAATACAAATTCCCCATGTTTCAAGGAAAACAGCAAAATTGCATATTGAATTTGACCAATGATCTATCCAGTTTGCTATTTTCTCTCTAGCAATTAGTTTGTATCAGATACCACAATTACATTATAATCTGTTTATAAAATACTTTTTCAATCCTGAATGTTTAACAGTGGATTCTAAAGTGGAAAGATTTATATTCATAATAACATTTAATCCTAATGATATTATTATAGGAGTTATTATTTAGATTCAATTACTCCATTTATTTAACCCTGATAAACACTTAACATTACAGCACTGAGTTCCACAGGTTATATTTAAGGTTAAAAAATAATAACAATAATAGACACATTAAGTGACTCACCTTTTAGTTTCATTCAGTATCATTCTCTCCTTGAATTGTAGGAGGCTAGGAGGATCTGATTAATTTTCTTTTTGTTTTCTCTTTACCCTATCTTATTTCATATCACTCTTTCATGTGCTCTGAACTAATATATAATTACAAATACATAAATGATATTTATCTTTATATATTATGGTAACTTCAGATTTTTTTTCTTTTCTTTTTCTTTTTTTTTTTTTTTTTTTTTGATGGAATAACACATTTATTTTTTTAAGGATAAAAGTAACAAAAAACCAGAAACCCTAAGCTGGAAAAAGTGGCATGATGTCCGTCTATAAAATGGCCAGGACTGCAAGTTTTACAGCTTGTGCTCATGGTGTCTGAGTTATTAATAAAAGAATGCAAAGTAATATAGAATCTTTGATCACCTATAACACAAATTTATAGCAATGAAAGAGGCTGAAACTACTGTTCTTTCTACAATGTAAAATTTTATGGAAGAGTAGAGAAACTACATAGTTCTCCTCACACCTTATATCAAGTGAACTAAGTAGTTCTCAAATTTTTTAGTATTATGTATGGAAGGCAGAAATAGAGGCAGACTAGAGCAGGAATTAAGAAACATTGCTGAAGCATGTGGAGATACTGCTAAAGCCAAAGGTTACCTGGAGATGATGCTTGCCAGTGAAATCAGCCACGAGAAAAGCCTCTACTGCTACGTTAGTGGGAAAAGACCAAACAAGGAGAATGTGGGCTCTTTGCTTTTATGACAGAATACACAGACAAGACTGAAGTGTTCAAAATATTATTTGCCTAAGTCTTTGCCAACAAGGTTTCCCAGGCCTGTGATTAGAGAAAGGAAATTGTTGCATCTATCTTCAGAAAATCAGAAGGGGAGGATGAGTGGGAACAGTTGGCATGGATTTACCAAGGGTAAATCATGTCTGACCAACCTGACTGGCCTCAAGATAGAAGAGTAGATTTGTGTATAAGGGTACCATTTACCTTGGCAAGGGTTTAGATGTGGTCTGACACAATATGCTTGTATCCAAACTGTTAGTTGGACAAATTAAATGGGTTAAAAAATGGTTGGAGGATTATATTCCATGGAAATGGTTAATGCTTTGTATTGACCTGCAGGCTGGACAATCTGGAGAGGGGAGAGGTAGCCTAGATCACCAGACTAGTCCATGATGATGACTCAGAGCTGAGGTCACGCTAGGAATGCAAGTCAGTCTGCGGAGTCAGGAGCAGGATTAGGTCTGGTGATGGTAAACAGGGCTAAGCACAACCCAGCTACCACCAGGTGGTCCATAGTGGTTACATTGGCCCATGATCARGATGTGAAGTCAGTCCACAGTTTGAGGTCTGAATAAATGGGGTCCATAGCTACGCTGAGCTGGAACCTTGTTAATCTTACAGTGTGGCTCAGGTAAGGCCTGAAGGCTCTGGACGGGGTTGGGCTAAAATGGGCTCCTGGGCCCATGGACGTGGGGCTGACAGGTGGGGTTAGTCGGGACCAGTAAGGCTTACTAACACCTTCAGGACCCTAACACACAGCTATTAAGTCAAGACAGGTGTTTGTCCCCCACCTTCTCAGCACTCATTAGACCACACCTAAATACTATATTCAGTTATCACTCCTGTTTTCCCCCTTTCTTACAAGAAGGAAATTAACAAAATGAAGTGATCACTGTGACGGTTGGGGCTGGCGCGCTTGCTCTGCGAGGAGATGTTAAGAAGCTGGGTTTGTCCAGCCTGGAGATGAACAGTCTGCCAATACCTACGAGCTAGGCGTTTCACAGGGGTGCATGGTGGGAAGATGAAAGGCGAGAGAGATGAACTGAAACAAGGCTCTCACAGGATAAAAGGAGAAACTGTCTTCATGAGGGCAGTCAGACAGTGGAACAGGCTGCCCAGAGATTTTATGCAGTCTTTCCTACAGCCTTGAAGGTTTTCAAGACCTGACTGGATAAAGCCCTGAGCTGTCTGGTCTGATTTCACAGCCAGCCATGCTTTGAGTAGGAGATTGGACTAGATCTATTTTTATTCTGAAAACTACCATCTTTTATTTTTGTTTGATGGGGATTTGTAATTGTCTCACTGAAGATAAAAATATACATTTTTTAAGAGAAGAGAGAGAGAAAAACTCACTAAAATCAAATCCCACGTACAACAGAATCAGAATCAAGTTTGTCGTTCTCATGTGACGTACCATGTAAAATGCTGTAAGACTTTACCAGCCTCAGTAAGTGACAAAACTGAAGTCATAAGTAAGCAAAAAATATCTCATAAATACTTTGGAGATGAATTTGTAGAGGACTTTAAATTTTTCTTTGTGCTATTATGTCAGATCCAAAACTGATCTGGCTCAGTTTAAGGGCTTTTATATATCATTCATTATTTATCTGCTAAAGAAGTCTTTTAACAACGTTGTCATGACAGTTATAGCTTCATCTTCCTGTGTATGCCTTGTTTCTGTTCTATTTTGAACAGTTCTGTTTATAATGTTTAAGGTCTGTTATAGCTCTTTTCTCATATAGTCTCTCTATGTTGAATTACTGTATTACACAGAATCTGTAACCTAGTTTTTTTTTTTCTTTTAGACAATCAGCATCTATTCAGCATTTGTTAGATGTCCTAATTATTTATCTGATGGTTGAAGTAGATGATAAATATTGTTTCTACTTCTGTAATTTGGCCTTCTTAAAGCAACAAAAGCAAAAAAAAACTCTTGTAATTTAGCAGTTAGAAGTCAGTTCTCTCTCACAGATCAGCTTTTTATTTTCAGATGTATACAGGCGAGGAAAATATTTAGGCACCTTCATTATTTTGTATGGTGTTTGTAGATATTGTGCTAGAGGAGGGTATGTCTACAGTCAGAGCAAGCATATCGGTGTAAACCACTTCGCTGTTTTGAAATGAGCAACAGGAAGTCTTGTACTTCTGAAGTACAAGTGCCTTGTAATATGTAGAATAAATACATCTGCTGTTCTGTCCTCCAAGAAGAAGGTTGCCTTTTGTAGTGAGGTAGCTCCAGGTAGCTTTCTAGGATGAACCATGCATGGCTTGCCAGGGTACAGCTTGTCTTCTGAAGAGTTTTCCCTATATGGTCACTTATATGCAACACAGAAATAAACTAAGTATTTTTTTGCGAACAATATTAAAATTAAAACTTTGATCTACATCTGTATTTCAAATTTATTCACTATTAAATTCTTATTTTTGAACTTATGTAAGACTTAGAAAACAGATGAGACACATCATAAATGCATTGCCTAAGCATATGAAAGCCAGATAATGACAGTCACATACAGCTGATAGCCTTAAGTTTGAATTTTCATTTAGATATTAAAGTTGTATATTTCAATTTCTGATAAATACATGACTTGATTAGTAATTGTACTTAGGAGTAATTATAGCAAGAACTTAGTTCAAATTACAAGGGGGAAAAAGTCTTTCCACTATTTTTGCTAGATCTTGGGTTAATACCAGACATTATTTTATTTGCAGAAAAGCAAAGTAGATTTCTAAAATTGTCAGCTGAAATATTATGTTACTAATCTAGTTTTTAGTCAACCTTATTTTAAGGACAAATTATAAACTACTAATTACTGATTCCCAAATAGTTTTGATTTTTAGTGTTTTAATTTCAGGGTGTCTAGCTGCAAAGGATCCATTTTTAGAAAAGACTGAGCCTTGTTCTTTTGAAAATTATGTTCAACGTGTGCTCAGGAACTGAACATTCAAACTCACTGGCTGCTTTTAAATTTTTTTTGCTGTGATATCTTTTATGGTAAAATATTTTTCTTAAGAGAAACTGTTGAACTCAGGTCATGCATATTTATGCATCCATGCTAAGGCACTGTAACTGCATCTAGTATCTGCCAGAGCCCAGGAACAGCTCTCTTTAATTTATTCCATGTAATCAGTACTCTTAAAAATTAAAAGGGATTTGCTATTCTAATAAAATCTTTAAGAACTGAATCTAAACAAACTGGCTTTGAGGAAAATGGGTGAGTGACCTTAAAATCAAAGATTTTTCTGAAAAAAAACTGTGCATCTTTGCCGGCTGGGTCCTTTCTACCTATATATATTGTCTTTTACTCCAGCTGCTCTGAATGGGTTCCTGGATTGACAGAGCTCTACCCTGTCTTCCAGTTTTCCAGGAAAAAATAGCTCCTTCTTTCTGTCATCTTTGATGTGCTGCTTTTATCTTCCCTTTGCTTGACTCGGAAATATCTCAGCCTCCATTTGTCCCATAGGCTACCTCCCTGCTGTGAATCTCTGACTGCTTTTTCGTATTATGCCTCTCTGTTTTAGCTGTCATTTCTCACTAGAAAGGGCTCTTCTGCTACTCTGCTTTCTTCCTGTTCCCACAGCCTCCCCCTCTTCCCCTCGCGTTGAGTTTAGTGATCATACGGCATCTGCTACGGCTAAGCTCGTGCTTAGCAGAGCTGACACGGAGTATCAGTGGGAACATGCAGCTGTAGGCAAAGAGAGGAATCTCCTTCTCAGCAACACCCCACAGGTGGGGTGCAATGTGCAACGCCTTCTCTGCCAGCTCGCACAGGAAATTTCTCCCGGTGTGCATGTTCAGTTGTTTCTAGCAGGGGGGGACCACTTTCCCCCTGCCTCCGAGTGGCTGCCCCCGCCCCAGAGCAGCACAGCCAGGTCCCACCTTCCTCTTCAGCTGGCTCCTTTTTGACAAAGTACTGGCGTCAAATGATTTTTCTTACTTAGCTTAATTTAGAGTGGGCCAAGGATTGAAATGGGTATCAGATTACTTCCTGAATCTCAAATAATATATTTTGGAAGTTTTTTTTTTCTCTTATATCCCAGTATTGGGAAGAGAAGCTTCCTGATGAGTTGTATAACATTCATTCTAAAAATATATATTTAGAATATGAAAGGGCATACCATTTTCAACCAGAAAACTACTTTCTAATTTGCAAGGCCAGGAAAATATAATTATATGGCATAGCTAAGGTACTCAGCATCCAGAGCTAGTGCCGGGAGGGAAAAGTATTCCTTAAACATCCTTGCACATGCCTCACCAAACCCTCTGTTAGCAGTGCCCATCGCTTCCTGCTGATGAGCATATACTGTAGAACAGCTGCGTCATATTCTTGACAAGATTCTTCTGTTGTGTAAAGGCAGCTTTTTTGATTAATGAAGCTTTTCTGAATGCCAGATAGTTGCAAAAGACTCAGCAGTATTTCTGTGTTCCCAATTACCTGAATTATTTTTTCACAAAGATCAGTTTTCATTCAGAAACTGATCAGGCAAACTCAGAATATTTTTCTTTCTCAGATASAAATAATTAGTTTCTCATATGTTTGTGTATTTTGGGGTTTGGGGTTTTTTGGCTGTGGAGTGCTGAATTTTCTTTATTTCCAGGTGAAAAAATATTTTTCAGAAACATTAAAATGCTTCAGCATTCAGCAAATCTAATCCTCAAGAAAAAGGTAACAAGCAATTAATTTTACAAACATATTGTCTTTTCAAGAGCTCACAGATATTTGTCTTTGCATTTTTAACTTATTATTCTTAATATTTCTTTTCTTTCATTTCCCTTTTATTACCTTTCAGCTTCATACAGAAGAAATTCCCATGGGAACTAAAAATAACATAGAAGTTCACTCTTTCAAGATGAAGGAAGCCTTGAAGAGGATGAACAGGCAAAAACATGCTCAAATTAAATAAGAGAGTGGCAGTGGGAACAAATAGGAATTTCAGGTAATCTGAGAATAAATCTTTATCGTAGCAGGATTCTTGGCTTACCAAGTTTAACAAAGAATGACTGTTGTGGTATAGGATTTTTGAATTATTTTATGTGCTATAGCAAGAATTTATTTTTCAATTTTATTTTAATATTCCTTGAAGGAAATAATGTAAGCTGTAGGACACAGATGGTCAACTCTTTCACTCACCTGTTTGTCAGGAAAAACACTACAGCATTATCATGGCTGGAATAAAAGTGACAGTAGGAGGCCCTTTCTTGATCTTGTTTGAAAATGAAAGCAATGCTGCTTAGGTGTAGCTAGTCAGGTGAGAGAAATTAGTGGTAAACAGCTTTTTAAGAGCATTGACCCAGCTGATGAAAGCATGTGGTAAATATTAATTTTTTTGCATGAAGTGTTTTTGATTCTAGCTTTCTCCTTGGCAGGAGAACCTAGCCTTTTTACTGGATTCTGAGACTTTAAATTCAATATTATTTATAATATTTTTTTAAGTCTTTAGATGGACAATGAAAGAAAAATAATATATGTCAAAAGATTTTTTTTACTCCTAGTTATGAGTATTGATAATTTTGTCTTTAAAGTTTTGAAAGTCCTCTTACTTAGACTAAACTTTTTGTTTGAGATGATTAAATACTTTTAATTAGGAGCAGAGACTTAATGACTATAAATTGACTTATGGAAGATCAAGTGGAATCTCTATCATTAACTAACACTATTAAAATCAACTWTTTCTTTACAATTCTAAGATAAACCAAAATAAATGTAGGGAAGTTTTATAGATTAGAAGGATATCTTTTTGGATTTATAATCCATGAAGCGGCAGATGATAATTTTTTGCAATGTAGAAACTCAGTGGAACTTAGCAAAGATTGTTTTATTCTACCCAGATCTGATGACTCAGTCTTCCTGATAGAATTCAGCAGAACTTCCAGGTGGTAGGAAGCTATGTTTTTGCTGTTACCACAAKGACACATTGGCCAGTGCCAGCAAGAATTTTATGCTCTAACTTGTTTCTTTGCAGTTTCTTATTCTCCATTGGTTTTCCTTGGCGCTGACAGAAAAGATGGAGGAACCCAGTAACTTTGTCTTGCGTAAGTTATTCACCTGTCTGAAAGTCAATTGCATGTGTTTAAATGTTACATTTGCTAAGAAGACGGATCCAAAAATTGTTTTTAGTGTTTGCAACTGCTAATTTAATGGGCGGAGGAGAAAAATATCATAGCAATGCATCCCTGAAACATTTCAGTATCTATTACTCCTTCCACCCTTTACCCAGAGGGGAAAAAAAGTGTGAGTGGTGATCGGTTTAGGAGTTGAAAATGGATACTGCTTCCTCKCTGTCTGTCACTATCATTCTTTTTAATGCTAGCACTTTGAAAGACAGATCAAATCTTAGGTAGATGGCAGATAATAAGCTGTTTCTAGATTCACCTACAGCTGGACATTTTGAACAAGGAGGCACACTATAACTATATTTAGTTATCTATACCTGATAATACATCTATATTGGAATGTGTGAATAATCTGTATTAATTTAACTGGGTCTAAATTTCTCAAGATTTTAATTTAGGTGTCATGGAGGTGTACTCTATACTCATGTGAGCACCTATATCTTTCAAAGATCACAAATTTTGCATTATTACAGGTAATGGTTCAACTTTGCAGGAAAAAAAAAAGGAAAGAATGAGCTCTGCACACTCAACAGAGAAAAATAGTTCTTCCTCTCCTTACCCTCCACCCCCCTTATCTCACTGTTTCTCTGTTGGTTCAGCTTCAAAGTTAATGGGTGAGATATAACAATGATCTGTTCTGAGAGTATGTCAGAAGTGATATTAATATATTGTTGCTGCTCTAAGCAGAAGAGTGTTTGAGCTCAAGTGGAACGTTGCTGATGCTGAGGCAAGATGAAGAGGATGCCTGTTGTTGAGACTTTGATATAATTTAATCGTTGACTGCCACATCTAGCTAAAATAAATAAATAAATAAATAAATAAACCAGCTACCTAAGCAGTGTTTATCCTGATTTGGGCAAAGATCTTTTCCGATATAATTTTATTGTCTGTAAGCCTTCTGGAAAAGAACTGCAAAAGTATATAATGCAAAGATCAATCTTGACTTGTCAAAACCTTTTGGATCCTTAAGATACAATAAGAAGGAGAGATTTGTGCATTATGGTGTTGCAGAGAAAAAGAGATAAGATAGCTGCTAAAAACTCCTGTTACTCAATGAATCAACAAATTATGACATAACTCAAAACCATAAAGGATTTTTTTCTGTAGGAGTCCATTTTTAATGGCTAATAATTTAATTCATACTTCAAAGACTACTTTGGAGGGAGGGGGGTGGAAGCAGTTCTTATAACTCAATATGAAAAACATGTCTTGAWCTACCCGCTGGTAAGAGTTGCTGTTGTCTTTCTCACTGTCCCCACCACTTTCTGTAGTTATTGTGAGAGGATGATGATCATCTCTACTGTTAGCAAATGATCTAAGAATGAAGTCTGACTACAGAAATAGATTCCCTGTGTCTCTTGTGAAGAAGAAGTATGCAGACTGAGGATGCTATATTAATGACATTTAAGATGTTTTTCATTCTTTTCATTCCTTTTGTTCCATATTTTTTCCATCATTATCTGTATTACTGTGACTGAGGCAAGCAATGCTTCCTAATTCCATACAAGTTTCACCACTCTCCCTCACTCCCCAGTCAACTGTGTTTTTGATTTCCTAGTTGAATGCCTATCTGGTTGAATGTGATAAAAGACGGAACAAACTAAGGATGGTCTAAGCTGTAAGATTTATTGATATGCATGTGTGGCTTCAAACCTAAATTTAAAAATACCCCTTACCTTATCTGAGTCTTTGTTGCATCTTTCTATGTGCATAATTTAGCACCCTCTTGAAGTGTTTTTCTTATTTTAATTAGTTAAATTAGGCTATTTCAATGTAATTATCATCCTCGTTCATTCCTAATTATGTACTTATGATGTTTTTAATATGTGCTATTGTGTGCTTTATTATGTTTTGATTCATTATGAATTTTTAGCTAAATATCAGCTACTGATAGTAATCCATAGCTGTTATTTTCCATGGACACAGAAAATATTGGCTGTAATCTAACTTAAAATATTGGCAGGATATTAAAATTGATATTTTGGATATTTAATCCAAATCCAAAATATTGGATATTAAAATGTCCACAGTTACTAGATTTTTTTTTTTTTTTTTCTTAACAGGATTGTTGTCGTCTTTGTCTAGATGTTCCAAACTGGAATTTTATTTCATTCATAATGTAAAAAAGCTTCAGCCAAATTTGAATACTCCTGTAATTCTACTTTTCCTCTTCTGACCTGACTACAGATTCCTGCTTACCATAACTTATCCTTATTGCTTTTGACTCCTCTGTCATACTGACCTCTGGTTTCTTGCCTATCAGTTTAATTTCCACAAAAATATTAAGATTAGTAATAAAACCTTATAAACCTTTGCTTCCTCATGTCCTTGTAAAGACTTCCTTGAGATTATTTTTCCACTGATCATTACTTTGCTTACTCCTTCTTCCCATTTTATTTTCTCTGCAATTTCTAAGTTTGTTTGTCTGTCTTTCTCAGTTTGATATTTTTTCAAGTATTTACCAGCTTCCTCAAATTCCACAAGGCAAATACAGAATTCAGCTCTTCCTTAATCTGTCTCTTGCTTATATGGAATTTATCGTTTTTAAATTGTGCATGATCTTTACCTTGCTCAAGCATGATTGGTTCCCTTTGACTCACCTCTGTTTAGGGTGTTAGGATACAATGCAGTTAGTAAACAATATTGACTATTGCCATCCATCCTTTGCCTTTCATAGTCCATCTTTCAAATCCATCTGAAATGTCTCTTGGTGGATCCTCTCTCACTGCATGTTCATGTGAARTATCTTCATGTGATGGATCCTAGCACTTCTCCTTCTGGGTCCTCTACAATTCTCCCTCAGATTCTCTTTTCTGGAGATACTCATTTTCCAGCTCTTTCACCTGTTTATTACTTTCAAGTTTTCTTTCATAGTTTTGGTTAAACCTAAAATGGTCATTTTGCACTTAAGCTGGTTATAGCCATSGGATATTTCTGATTTTTAGCAAATATTTTTCTGCAAACTAAGATAATCCTTGCACAAATCCCATCCCACAGTTGACCGCTAAATTAATCAGTAAGTCATGACTCAACATGAACTGAGCTGAAAAAGGTTCATCTTTGGAATTAGGTGGTGGGAGCGAAGCTTAAGTCTAAATGTCACCATCGCCACCTCAAACRTGCCAGTATTTCAGAATAAAACCCCTTTTCTTCTGTCTAGCCACACCTCAACCAATAAACATAAGCGATTTCTGTCTTTTCTTAGTGTCTTCTATAAATTGATTCTAAATTTATCAGTCCCTGCCAATTGTCCTTTCCATTTATCATCCCACTTGCCATATGCTAAATTTTTTCCATCCTACCTAACTGTCACTAGCTATACAAAACTGWTTTTTTTTGATTTGCTGTCAAAGCATTCCGTACAGCAAAGCTAATTTCTGCTTTCATTTAGATCTAAAGTAATCTAAAATAAAATGGAGTGACTCCAAATTTATGCCATTGTAAGTGACAGAAGATTTTGTGCCTTAGCAACAATAGATGTTTCTTCACTTAAAGATAACCCTTTAACAGTATAACTACAAAAAAGGTTGTTGTGTAGTGCGCTGGCTCATTAGCAGCCTTCTAACTGCAACAGCATAGACCTCAGGCTGGGCTAATTTGTCTTGTTTYACTGTGACTGCACTGAAGATGTACCTCCTATATTTACAAATTTATTATGAGCTACTTGGCTTTACTAAATTATTTTCTTGATGTTGTAACACGTTTTTCAATACCTATATTTTCCCCCTAGTTTCAATATATTATTTTTCTTTTATCYTGTCTGTCAGTAGAATTTTGCACAACTAAAAATGTTGCAAAAGTTGCAGTAAGAAAGGTTTTAAAGTGGCTTTGATCAATTTATTGTTACTTCTGAATTTGCTTTGTTTCACGTCTTGAAAAAGAAGTACCAAAATGAGCTCAAGTTTCAAAACACACTTTTCTAGCAAGCCAATCAAACAGTAAATCATATTAAAGTAGCTTCTGAGAATAAATAACAGTAAAGCTGCAAACAGTACAACTCCTGAAAATATTCAGCCTATTCCTTTCAGAAATAAAGTATTCTTAAATCAAAGTGACATCAGCTCAAAAAAATGAGTATTTTTTTGCAGAAATGAAAATTGCTATATAGTACATATTATGCAAAGATCAAAGCAGCTCTTGGAGCATTAGAATAATACAAGTTAAACGTGGAATTTTAGAAATAATAGTTTRCAGTTACTATTAATTTTTTTTTGAATCAAGTCAATATCACACAGTATTTTAACTGGTTTTCCATCTGGCAATGAATGGGATGACTAGATAAGGGTACGATGCCACTTAGCAAACCTGACAATGCCAACACAGTGTTTCAATAACATATGGTTAATTATTGTTTGTTCTTTCAAAAATATGTTACAATTAAATTTCATGATTAGTGTGACAGAACCCCATTTGTCTTGAGGTAGAATTTCACCATCTTTCCTATAAAATGATCATGTCAAAGGTAAGAGAAACTGTGTTTTCTTAAAATGCTAGGTAACTCTTTAAAAAGAAAAAAAATGATCAAAACTACTGAGTGGGAGATTATACTAGAAGATTTGATAATAAATCTCACTTTCTTCTGTCTCTCCAAGACAGATCCTCCTCTTCTATTGTGCTCTTCTCTCAGTCCAGCAAATTGCATGGCATCTTGGGTTGCAACAAACTTCCCTACTTGGATCTATCTGAATGTCTTCCTCCATTTCTGTACAGAATTTTGTAGTTTCTTCTTRTGCCATATCTTTCAAGGTGCTATTTCATATTTTATTTAAATTATACACTTAAAAACACAGTGGTAACATTTTAAAAGATATTAGGAGGTCCCTAATTCACATTAAAATCAAGAATTTAAGCACTGAATAGCTTTGGAAACAAGAGAGTTAAATGATTTAGATGTTACTGTTCAGACCTGAGAAAATTTCTTGAAAAYAAAATATAGGTCATTTAACTAATGTTTGGTGCTAGACATAGCAATTCCTGAAATTTTGTGACCAGTTTAAACCCAAATTAAATGGCATAATATAACAGAATACATAATATAACAGAAGGAACATTAGGYTTTAGTTCTAGATTTACTCAGTCTTTAACTGATTTGTAACCAGAGGAAGAATCACAAAATTCTCCGTAATTAATCAGGAAACTTTTCRTGATTGGGATATCCAAATTGTTGTGATCTGCAAAACTACAAAATTATAACTGTGTAGAAAAAGCATCTTAAAAACTGTAATAAAGAACAAAATTAGTGGAGACTTGAATAATACAACATACTGGGAGAAATCAATACGGCAAAAAGACAAATAGGTCCCTCAGATTTATCAATGCTTTGATGGGGCTGAGCACTTGGATTTGCCTGGAAAGKTATGCCTGCAATTCCAAAAAATACTGAGACTGTGTCTCACCAAATCATAGATGGAATAGAGGATTATAAAGTCATAAATTCTTTGGAGAAAATAAAGAGAAAATTATAATTTTAATATTAATTTTTATAATTATAATTATAATTTTCTATTTTTTCACAAATTTAAAATGAGGRGGTTTTCCTGAGGAAATTATCAGACAGCTAGTTTAAAACAAACRAAAGAAAATCCTTTTTTGGTTTTGCTTAGAACACAGGTCTGCTGTTGTGTTCATTGTTCAGGCCATAGCTTTAGGAGCGTAAAGTAATTAAACTAGTTAATGGGTGTTAAAAGTTTTAAATCCAAGGACAYGGACATCTCTAAGATTCGTAGCGGACAACTAAGAGGATGTACTATGAGAAGTACCATAAAAAGCTTTCAGAATTCYTGATTCTGAATATTTCTTCCTCCTGAACTGACTGTGACTAATGTCAGATACAGGATACACACCAAAACTGTGTTTTCAGATGGACACCATCTGACTACTTATGTTCTTAATCTTATTGTCCAAACAAGAGAAAGATCAAGGTGGTTTTTGTTTGTTTTTTTGTCTGTTTGTTTTTTAATATATAGATAGGTCCCCTAAACATAAATGAAAACATATTGGATTATAAATTTTACTGGAAGATCCTTTAGATATAATTAATGTTTTGTCAAATGGTAAATAATCATACTCAAAGAATATGACACATCTAATATTCTTTWAAAAATTTTCTGCTAGCTCTCTTCTATATTACAGGTGAAATACTAAATTTCAAATGAAATGCTAAAGAATATTTCCTGAACGATGTAGGAAAATAGTCTGTTATCTACTGGTCTACTTTTTAATTATTTCTCAAACAAGACTTTTAAAAATTGAAAAATAACTTTTCTTTTTAATTCAGATTTGAATCTTTTTACTTTGGACTTAGTCTGAGATGTTTTGAGATGTTTTCATCTGGCATAGAATATCACGCTGTGGAACCACTGTTTGAGACCTTCCTCTTCCTGTGTCGCTTCTTTCCTTTTCCTTCAATGCTCTCTTTGGAACACTTAAAAAGCATATGAAGGAAACAGGAGTGCTGTTTTCCACATGTTGCATTAGYATGTGGATGTGAATAAAAAGCTATATCAGTCTCAGGAGAATTAGTAATATTTTCAGGGTATACCTTCRTCCTATCTGGCATATACATGACTTGATGCTACAAGCTGCTGAAGTTGTTATTTTGATCCAGAGAAGTTCTTAAACTGGTGGCTAATTCTAAAACTCCGAGTGGTTCAGTTGGACTTACCTGAGGCATTCCACATTAGAGGATTCCTTTGTTAGAAAAATATTCTGGGTTTTTTTTTCAGTGTTTTGGATGTCTTTCTTTTCCACCTTCTCKAATTTCACTTTTCATCTACCTCTGATCTTATTTATTCTTACTGAGTATATTTCCTGACACTGCATAAGTGATTCTTTATAGGTTAGTTAATTGGCCTGAAAAATATGCACTCTACATATACAACAAAATAATTTCATATTTAGAATATCTGCAGTCAGTCCTCAAGACTGCAAAATTAATCTGTAATATATATTAATATTTCCATTTAGAAAATTAAAAAAATAYTAGATTCTAACAATCTTGAATTTTTCTCTGTAGCATCTACAGAAAAAGACCAGCAATAATGGAAACAGACTTGTAATAATTTTGTCATAACTTTTGTTTTTTGGTAATTCACTTACCTCCTTTCTAAATTTAACTTCTGCTGTGCATTTATCTTCCCATCTATTTGTATAAAATGATAAGATACTTCAGAACACATTTCAGAACATAAGCCCTTAGATGCATACTTTTTTGTTTGATTCCTCTCATACAACATTATATTACTAATGAGAACTTCAACAATTAGCGCAGGTCTTAAGATATTCTCTGCCTGTTGTTTAATTGCTTGATTTTGTTTGATTTTMTTCACAAAATAATTAGCCTACTAAGCATCTAATTTTTTCCATGGCATGCATCAGGCATCATATAGCTTGTCACTATTATGTAAACATTGCGTTAGTGAACACTATAGCGTTTGAGATATTCCATACTTGACCTACAAAAAATAGTATCTTCTTGAGAATGATCATTTTCTTTTAGTATCTGTATGTTTAATTTAGCTTATTCCATAATATTTCCATATTGTTTTTGCTGGATCAAATTTCTAACTGAAACAGAAAGAATCTTCTAATTTGAAATATGATGTAGAAGTTCATTTTATAAACAATCTTCTCAGGCCCAAGGTCAACACATTTTTAACATGTTATTCTCGGGGAGTCAAATCAATGTACTTCCCTTCAAGTTTTTTGAGTTGACATCAACATATAAGATAAATATCATACCATGGAGTATAATAGCAATTCATTATTTGGCTGAAGGGCTCATTTTTACATTCATCAGAGAAGCAATTTATTTATTCACTAAATTTTCTTCCCTTAATGGTTATCTATTATGAGGTTACTGTTTATCTTCTGACTTCATAACGTTTCTTACACAAAAGCTTTTGGATATGCTCTTCCTTTCCTTGTATTCTAATATAATTTATTCTTAGTATAAGCTCTTTTCTTCCTGTAATTCTAAATATTATACTCAAACAAGTATTTTGTATTTCCAAATCCATATTAGATATGAACAAAATAGTTCAGCAACATCGTTTAAGAAGTGCTGAGAAAACACAACAAACTAGATATTATACCAAATAGAATTCCTGTGAATGACTCAGCTTACTAGATGTCTTTGACCTTACTCCTTGAGGCAGGGGGGAAGATCCTCAACTGGAAAAGASTAATTCAAGGTTCAGTCCACACCACGCCAACTGGGAGCAAGATTGCTGCATATAAAAAAGAATGCTTAGCCCTAGAAATGTGAATCTTTCATTCACTTATGCCCCCTTGGCAGATGAAAGAGTGACATTGATAGTCTCCCAAGAGAGCTTCAGCCATTGCTTCTCAGTTGGAGGTGGAGGCTGGTGGCCATGACAGCTGGCGTGTGATCAGGGAAAAGTGTGCACCTAAGTGAAAGAGAATAAGGGGTAGTCCTAGAGGTAAACAGCAACCTATACCATTAAATTGTTGTATACAAAAAAATGTATATATGTTAACTATTTGGAGTAAAGAACATTTCTAAACTACTACATGCTTTTTCCTCTCTTCTTATATATTTTCTCAGTCCAGAAACTCAGCTTTGAAACTACCTAATATCACATTTGAATTCCATTTATTATTTTATTGTAATTTATTTAGTACATTATTCTGAAAATAATGATTGGACTAGTTGGCAAAAATCTATTACAAATGTGTTTATGCTTACCATGCAGCAYTGAATAAAAAGCAGTGTTGTGGTGAATCACTTTTCTATGTCTATTATCTTCTGTTAGTAGCATGGGACATTTCCCTTCACGGTGAACACTGTAACTGTTAAAAATGATCATCTAAATCTCTGTAAAGGTAAAAGTTTAAAAGTTCTTATAAAAACAATACAGTATTATAAGGAAGGCTATATTTTACTGGACTTAAAAGGAAATGCAGTAATCTGTGCAAAAACAATAACATTTGCTAGCTGCCTTGGACATAGTTGACATAATGTCAGCATCCAAAATGGGCATGCTATAGTCTGCACAATTCTAATTATCTTTTAGATGGCTTAGCCTGATATTGATTGCAGAGCATAGTTCTCACACATAATAGTGATTTAAAAGGATAATTCCTGATTAGGTCTGTGAAATATTTATCTTCACACTTATTACCCTGCTGCTTATAATTAAATGACATGATGTTAGATTTGCATGCAAATGTACATCAATAGAAAGKGTAAACTGGGTATTTATAGAAAGCAACTGTACATTCACTGCTCAGATATGGARCTAACTCAAACAGCAGAAGAGCTTGAGGCTCCTTTTTTGTGTGTTCAGTGCAGATCTGGGGTTTGGGTAGGCAAAATAGTACATTTGAGTCTTAAATTTTAAAAAGATTTCATGCTTATAGTGCAGAGCACCAAGTAGAGGGAACTCTTTCGCTCCTCTAGAACTACTGCTCTTAGAGAACAACTAGAGACCTAGTTTTGCTGAAGGACTGATGATAGCAAGATAGTTCGAGGTCTGTGCTMTATTTTTCTGATGCCCAGAAGGAGGAAGTATATAGCTGAGTATATAGCTAAAGTTGTCCCTAAGTAACATTTGTTAGGGAGTTGATGAGACTTTGGGCATTGATGCTGTCTTACATGTAACTGTTAAAGAAAGAGTTTGGCTCTTTTGTTGCTTTCTGTTTATCATGGTTTTAATAAGGATTCTTGTCAACATGGTACCTTATGCCTTCCTCAAAAATGAAACAAAAATGTTTCTGAATCAATGGTTAACAAAAAAACAAGTGAATATATACATACACATATATATATATATATGTATTCTGAAATATGAAAGGATGTCACATTTAGCCCTGAAATTTAGCATAGATATAGTAAGAGAAAATTTGTATTTTTCTTCTGCTATGATGTAGTAATGAAAAWTTTGTTTTCACTCTAGTATTACATCTTTCTTTGTTGCTAAAATGTTTGAGTTAATCACAAATTACTCTAACTACTGTAAATRTAATCAGACTTTCCAATTTCTTCATTCATCAGAATGGCCTCGTAATTGCTTCCTTTTTCTTTTACAATTTGGTAGATGTTTTTTGAACAAATTAATAAGCTTTGGAAGAGAACACCTTGTCTTTGTGTTGCTTGCCACAAGAATTTATGGATRATTATCTCCGAATGACCACCTACACTGTCAAATAACCAGTCAGTAGTCAGTGCTCTCACAGGGGCCACAATGAGTATACTAAATATTCAACTTCCAGTTGCTGCTTCTTGAGGACAAATAGAGAACCCCAAACCACTTATACAGAAGGTGGAGTGTTATGCTAACTTTCTGATCTCTGCAATAGTATATAGGGATATTTCTAATTCTGTAAGTTTGATTCCAGATCTGACTTAACAGAAAATAATAAAACAATTAGAAGCTACTTTGCAATTTTTTCTATACCACCTGAATGAATTGTGGCCACCTGGGGCTTGCAAGATTCCGCAGTGCAGATTCTTCCAGAAAATAATCAGCCTCTTGGAAGAGGTAACAGCAATGGCAGTAATAACCCTCTCAGATGGAAAATCCTCTTGTCTGTGGAAATTACACTAACTTCTAAAATTTGAAATGAGGTGTAGGTAGGATTAAACTCCTCCCGATTCRTATGACCACAGTAGTTCTAATTCTCTAGTACCATTAGGAAATGTTCCTATTCCTATAACTACAGCCAAATAAGATAAATAGGTATGATCATTGTCCCACTTAAGTGTTTGATTCTCTCTGATTTTAGAGGAAGACTAAATGACAATACAGTAGTCTGAAGATATCAGTCTATTCTTTATTCTTGTATTAGTCAATTAGATAATAGACTGTGAAAGGACTGAATATTGAACTTAGGTTTTCTACAGCCAAGTGTAGTCATCCRTTTCCTCATCCCTTTCCTTTCTTGAGACACATGTTCAGGAGATGCACGTTGTAATCACTAATCTAATTGTCACTTTAACAACTACAACACCTCAATACTTACAGTGGGAACACAAGGACAGAAAAATTRAAAGTCCCAACGGCTACTCACATTTTGGTCCCCAAGTACTGTCCAAGACAGTAACAGCTTTCTTCTTCCAAATTTTTTCTAAGAAAATGTCAGGATGTACATTYTGATTGTTCTAGTATGTCAGTGAAAATCTTCCTTCTTTAAAGTGTTTCATTTTGCAGATAATGCAGGATTATTTTTAATATGACAATAATAGTGTTGCTGTTACCACCGACTGGCAAGGATATGAGTTTTATCCCACTGTTCCTGGAGCAATGATTTTTTTTAATGATGTTAATTTATATAGTTTATTGTACTACATGTTTTCAATTCATCTTAATCTTACAGATTAACAAAAATACACTCTATACTAAGACTTCCACAAATACGACCCCTAGTAGAACCTCATGCTCTCTGCTGAACAGAGTATCTACCAAAAGCAATGCTACTAAATAAATGAAATGCAAAACAAATTCAATAATAATTTAAACTTTTTTAGAGGAAGACCTAAGCAACTCAGGCATATAGATCACTAATCTTGATTCTTAATGTTTGCTCTTTAAAATGAGTAATTTAAAAATATTCAATAATGGTGATCACTTTCTTTCTGTGAACTAGTTTATATCAAAGTATTCCCTTAGACACTTAGAACTGTTAAATTTAAAATCTGAAATAATCTTTACTTGTATGTCATTTTTACCTGGTGTATGATATCTAAAGATATCAAGTTTTGAAATGTGATATGGCAAGTGATGTAGCGTATTCGACTCCCTAGATAAAGGTAAAAAAAGCTGCCCTGGTTCAGAGGGAAAAAAAAAGTTTTCACCAGTGTCACATTTCTTTCAGCTTGCCTGATGAAATTTGTTCAGACATTGGAAGGATGCAAGTCACTAAGGAAGTCTAAATTCAAGCTGCTTAAGTGAAAAGAGAAACCTGGAGGTGGGTCATATGAATTGTTGTAAGAGCTTCTGTGTTGTCTAAGAAGTATTTTCCATCAGTTGYCTATATTCAACTGAGTCATTTCCGTTCTGAATCTTTTGTAGGACAGTGCAAACTGCTTTCTGTTGGGGGTGGTGGGGGGGATGGAAAATCCTCTAGAGTGGTTCCTTGTCCCTCCTATCATTTTTCTATGCAAGGCAAGGTCAAACAGTTTGATTAAATCTAAATCAAATATCAATTTCTTCTCTTGCTTATGGCTTCATGAGATTTTATTCTCTCCTGTAGGATGATAGAAAGCTCAGTGTATAAGTTGAAGGGAGTTCATCCCTGCAGAGGGAAAACAGAGCCCTGGAGTGGTTAAWAATGGAGGGAAGAAAAGAAAATCAAATGAACCCTTTTCTTGTTTTAGTTCAACTTGTGACTGCTGAGTAACGTGCTTTGGGAATTCACTCTTTCTTTGATTTTTCATGCAATGAAAGAAAGAAATATAAACAAAGTTATTTAACATCCTAACTTATTTATTAACACTTTTCTCGTATTCTTTAATGATAGATCGTACAGGCAAGCACCATCTCATGGGAATCTACTCAAATTTAAATATATATGTATATATATGAGGAGTGCCCTACATCTTTGATTTGCTTATTTTTTAGAACAAAAATGGCATTACAAATTTAGTAACTTCAGTCTTATTAGAACAAAGTCGTTATTTAATGTATGTATGATACATTCTTTTTAATTAGAAGACCCAAAGAACTCATTTGTAGTAGTTACTTGCCATAGACATAACTGACAAAAATATAGAAAAGAAATAGAATGATTAAAATAAACAGTACGAAGCTTAAATAAATAATCAGGGTGATAATTACATTTTTCACATGCAAAATAATATTTAATTTCATTTTTAAATAATATTATTTTAAAGTGGTGTAAGTGGTATATGAAGCCTGATTAATTCTAAGTAGAATCCCTGTCTTGAAATAGACATTCAAGCTGCTTGTTTGATTCTTCCTTAATTTCATCAGTCAATACATTTCCACAGAAATGATGCTCATTAAACACAAACTAACACTTTATTGAATACTACAGCCTTAGAAAAAAACAAAATTTGTGAAACTAAACCTTCTAAGCCTTATACCTAAGGCTTTTGAACATGGATTTATAAAGCCAGAAAGCTGAGTCAGTAATGAGTCAGAATCACAGAATCACAAAAGTATAAAATCACGCAATGGTTGAGGTTGGAAGGGACCTCTGGAGATCATCTAGTCCAACCCCCCYGCTCAGCAGGGTCACCTAGAGGTTCGGCTAAGGAGAGTTTGGGGCTCTGCATCAACTTTTCTCTGAAACTGAGTGGCTATGGTCTTCCTAGAGTCTTAGTACCTAAAGTTACTGAAGATAATAGAGCAGATAATATCATAATATCATAAAATCTGTTTCTTAACTGTGATGTAATCACATTTCAATATTAATATTATATACTTATTACTGTCAGTTACAATTTTTCATATATATGGAGTCTGGTCAAATTCACTATTTTTGATTATTTGTTTCTGCCAGCYAATGGTCTATGTGCTCAAATGTAGTTTGTAAAAGTAAAGTACTAAATCTTCAAACTGTTTTTAATAAAAGTTATATGAGCTATAAAGCACTTTTAAAAATACAGTTATAGAGTTATTAATATTCAAATTCAATGAGATTATGATGTTTGCCTGAAATAGCAGTCATGATATTTTGTTGTCATAAAAATATATAGCCAGTAATAGTTTTTGAATATGTAACTTTCTGTAGGGAAGGTTTTATTTTTTTAATTATTCTTTTGAATGTATTTTAGCTTCAGAAACCTGGAGTGAAAACTTATGAAACTATTATTATTATTTACAATATTTCTACTGCAAATATATTCACAATTTTAATATTTCTAAGACCAAGAAATGTGTTCTTTATTTCACCTTTCAGCTTTCTTCCATCTCTTCTCTTTGTTAAAGTACTTTCTTGCCAAAGCTTTAAAAACAGGTTTCTAAGCATTAAAAACATTCTAATGTTAATGAAATATTTTCATGTTCATCATGCTTGGAAGASTCTTTCTAATAAAAATGGTCACACATGACTTCATTGCATTTAGAGATTCAAATTGTGTTTTAGTAACCCCAGAAGTAAATCCATCATAAACCTAATAGCTACAGTAGAAGTACTATGAATTTAGATAGGTAACAAAGCAAAATGTAGATAATAGATCTCATGGGTCCATATGAGTCATCCCTTCCCTCTTTCCACAGCTCTGAAAAAAGTTTATTCCATCTGAAAATAAGGTGAGCTAAGATGTCAGACTTTGTCTGGACTATAATTAATACATTTTGATTTCTACAAAAATTATGCTACTCTGGGGATTGATGACCACAATTAAGCAAGTTATCAAACAGCTGAAAGTTTTCCTGTGTCAGGTGAGCAACCTGTCCCATGAAGTAAAACATTCACTTACATTTTTATATTATAGGCTAGTAGCATTTACACAGTCACTAACATGCCTTAGTTGAGTTACATGTAAATTGTTGCACTGCAATAACTAGCTCACAACTATCTACATTAAGAAATAAGCTACTATTATACTTCATATTGATTTCAAGGGAAGTGCTTGTGAATACTAGGCAATATCAGCCTTTACATAACTCATTCTGAATAAATCTGAATGGTAATTACACTCTCAGAACGCTCTTGTGAAAGCAAAGACAGTGTGATCGAGACTGGAATAACCGTCAGCAAATGCATCAGTAAACAATACAGGTAAGACACAGTTAAGTCATTAATAAGTAGTGAAAGTGTCATATGAAGCTAAAGAGAAAATGTTATGATACAAGAATAAATGACCTTGGCTTGGCTCTACCTGTAAATTTTGTGACTGTTTGCTTGCATCAGTACTTCCAAAGATGTCTGCTGAAGAGACTCCTTTCAAGACGATGACTCCATGAATGGCCTTCTATTTGTTAAATTTTCTCCATGCAGAAGCAGAATTCCATGGCATGCACAGTATTAGTTCCAATTCACCCATGCACATTATTACCTACAATTCACCTCCACTGCAAATGCCTGTATAAAGGAGTATTAGTAGGAAAGCACCAGATCATAGCTTGCTTACAGTTTTTTATTTGCCACCTGGAGGGAGGTTTGCTGCACCAAATTAAGGGGGAAATCTTATTCAAAACATTCTGATAAATATGACCTATACTACCAGGAGCTAGAATTCTCACTAAAGAAAACACCCTTGAAGTGACTCTGACATTAGTATCCAAGTCAAAAGGTGAAGTTATGTGAGAAAAAGAAATGGAACTGATGCAGTAAATTATATTAGTTTCATCAYTTACCTTTGGTCCTTATGCAGGACTAATTTATGTCAAGTTACCAAAAGACCCTCAAACAGCCAGGAAACATAAGGAATTTCAACTCATGCAATTTTAATGGAACCATTCTATTCTGGATTTTCTTTCATCCCTAATGGATCAGTTTTCATACAAGTCCACCTCTCCTGTGAGTGCTCCAATAAAATTAAGAGATCTTCAACATGGATGACACACTCTGATAAATAACACTGCACAAGTGCTGCCATCTCATCTTTCCAACACCCAAGACAATCTGGATTTGCTGTCTGAACTCCCATGTCTGAGTGCAAAACTCAAGGGAAACACGGAATTTCTGTAAGATAATGCCAAGAGGACAGAAAAGCAAAAATGTCAATGAGAGTGGCTGCCTTCTATCTAGAGCATTTGTTTTAAGAACATTATCTATCCTTTTCCAGATTTCCATTTTTTACCTGCAAAGAATAGCCTAATTAAATTCTACTCTGGCTTTTACTGTTATAAAATTCCACTAAAAAAAAGGAGACTGAAATAAAATCTTGGTTGCTTTTGAATGCTTTGACTGATATAATTTTTGCCCAAGGCYAAACATGGCAGTTTGTAGCATGTTTGCAGCCAAAGAAACAGCAATAGAGAGAACAGGTGCCKCAAGGCACCAGGCAACATTGCCAGAGAGGAAACCAAGTGAAAGGCAATATTTTCAAAATGACTATTGTTTTTCAGATGCTATTTTATCCTATATAATCCTACATTTCRGATTTTTCTGTACTTTGAATGTCATTTTCTCATTCTGAAAGATACTCAGATTTCATCTGAAAATACTGCTCCATTTGCAGACACTTGGAAAGAAATCAGCGTTTTACTCTCTAAAAGCAWGCTCATAACTTTTGTAATATGATGGTCTGTGGACCTGAAATACCCCCAAGGAAAAATCTATGTATAGGCAGAAATGTATAGCACAAATTCACTGGGTATGCATTGAAATGTTGCCTTTTGTATGACAGTGGACGTATCTAACATTATTACRTGAAAATTCCATGTCAAAAAAGCGGAACTCCTGATTTTTCAGGAAGCTGCTCGGCAATCCTGACAGCTATGACTGGTATCAGTTTCTGGGCTGCCTTCTCAGAAATGCATGTCAAGGTCCTAACAGACCTATAACTTCTTAGATCTGAGTATATTGTGCATGATTCAGCTCACACAACTTCATTTGAGTTTCAAGTTTATCTGACATCTTTATTGCTTTCCTCACATGTATCCTCTACATCCCCTAAGGAAGCAAGTTGCCAAAACCTACATTTTGCAGCACTGTGTGCCCTTTCTGCTGGCAGTGCACTCTAGGCTTGGGGACACTTTTTAGGTCACTGAGCTCTTCAGTCTCTTCTAATCCTGGAGTTTTTGAGTTAAATACTACATGAGCACTAGCCTGACGGTGTTTTTGTTTCACTGCTTCCAAATGAGAGAGTACTGCACACTCATTTGTTCTGCAAAGTCATTGGTGGATTTGAGTGTCCCCCAAAAAATTGGAAGCAGGATTATCAAGTCAGCTTCCTCCAAATTAGAAAAGATTGTCATAGCTTAACCAGCGAAATAAGGCACACTGAAAATATTAGAGACAGATGATTATCTTACTGCAAGACCCAGCCAAGGACAAAAGATGGGCTCTGGATCCCAGGGGAGAGTTAAGGGAAAACACATTAGGCTGATAATAGTAGTCAATAATTCATTGAATATGTCTGATCCATCTTAATTTCCAGGAGAAATTTGCTGTGCACGTCATTAAGAAGCAAACAGAAGAGGACTAAAAAGATTGTGAAACTGTAAACAAGCAGATTTGACAAATAAACTAATTAATATTCCTTATGACAGTATGATTTCAATGACAATGAATGCCTTTCATTTCTTGCAAGTAGCTGAACTTTGAGTCCTTGGAGAGTTGACTCTGGAGAGGTTCTGAGGAGACCTATATTGTACGTCAGTGTCATGAGTTAATTGAGSAGTTATTGGGAGACAAACAATAATAGATAAAGCTTTTGTTTCTGGAKTAATTTACATCTTGTGTATTGTTACTGACAAAAAGTATGTGTTATTTTTCTATGGTCWTTAAGCAATGAAACCACATTTCATGGAAAAGTCATTGAAAAGTGAAAGTTCTAYGCAGCCCTTATATACATACACAGATTTTTCTAATGCAGAAAAAAGAAATACACAGACATTTGCCATCAACTGTGTATTTGGAATTGCTCACTCAATACAGATTTCAAAAGGCCTTGAAGAAAATTAAATGACTCATGATGATCTCCATTTCACAGCAAGTCTGACCAAGCCAAAAAAGGACTCTCTTAAAGCATCTACAGAAAATGTGTCTTTTTCTCTTCATTAATATTAATAGTACTTTCATACCATGACATAGGAACAATTAAAGCCTGCAACTTCTTCACACCTGTGTGAGACTAGTGGTAACGAGCTGTTTTAGTTTGCTTCAGTTTTCAGTTTGAATCATACTGTACAAAGTATTATGAAATATTAAAATGAAAAAGTAACATGGCAGAATCATACTGCTTTCTATTCCACTTAAAGCTCTTGTGCACACTTCTTTAAGCCAAGCAGTTTAGAGAAGAAAAAAAAAATACATTGCTTATGTTGAGATTTTGCATTTATTTTCATTGATATATATTTCTAGTTTTTTTTAAAAAGGAATACATAAATGTATAKAATATATATAAATCTGAAGAAAATACGAAGCTAATAGGGATTTGTCTGAGAATGGCACCAAAATAAAATGTGAATATTTCTGGGGTGAAGAGTGTTAGCTTGCTAACATGGATCATGTCAACCAGAGCATGGAAAGCATTCATCAGTGTGTACGGTGAGTTTTACATCCTCAAAATACACAGGCAGATTTCACAGCGGTGAGATAAAGGATGATTGTGGCTTCTTGGATTTATTTTTTTTTTAATAATTTTCTCCATGCAGCTATGTCCACAAGAACAGTTTAGTGAGCCATATGTTAAATTGCAAATGTTCAAAAAATCAGGATTACAGTAGTAAAATGCTTTTATTTCTAACTGCTTGATGTGACCAAGTCATTCACCCTGCTTGCGAATAAGTGAGTCGTCCAAATTCATCTCAGGTATAAGTGGTCATAATTCAAGTTAAGTCAATAGAATTGCACCTACTTACATCAAAGCTGAATTTATCTCACCTTTTCAAGGAGTGGTTCAGGAGGGCTCAGTGTAAAAAGCTTAACATTGATTCAGATAAGATGAGTAGAAATTTATTTTATCTTATAGAAAATTGAAAAACTTGAAAGTTAATGTCTGAAAACTCATGTGAAAGCACACTTTTTCCCAGAACCATTTTACAGGCATTATTTAGGAAAAAGAAAAAAAAACTCTGTAAATTTGTTCTTTATGCTCACAAACTTGAATTTGTAAAAATAAGAACTCRTGAATTATATGCTTTATGGGTTTACTGTAAGAGTATTTCTCAACTCCATATTCTTTATTTGCTGTGATATGCTCTGAAAGTGAAAGCACGTCTGTGCATGCATTATGCTGACCTGAGAAAATTTATTTCAATATTTAGCAAACTGGGCCAAAATGGTGTATTTTTTTCCAGAATATCTGGATATCTAGAATTTAAAAGATATAAGCTGTTAATGAACTGTATCTGGGATTCTACTAGCAATAACAAACCAAATGCCAAATYTGTTCTATATGGCATCAGAGTAAACTCAGCATGGTTGCAAATATTTTTTGCAAGAAAATAYGTGGTAAAAGGAGTATTATTCAACATTCTTTTTTTATCCCCATACCAAAGCTTCTAAACAGAAGACACTTCCCCTGTGCTTCATGGCTTCATGATTGGAACAAATATTGCAATGCAAACAATCTCTCTCTCTTTTTTTTTTTTTTTTTTTTTCCCTATGCAGGAGGAGAAATCCACTATGCATATTAACTTAAAGGGCATATACCAGTCCAGTCTATAGTTTTTCCAGATATACTTATTTCCCAAATGACACTGTTAGCTAAGTTTTCTATTACTTGCTGAGGGAAGCCAGTAGTTGCATAATATATTTAYATTATTTGCATTGAAGAAGTTTTCTTCATAATATTATAAATGAGTAACTTCATGCTTAAGCAAGTTTTGAGGCATAAGGTCCTAGACATGATACTATATATAAAGATAGCAAAACCATTTAACATGAAATATTCATTGATTCTCTTAGATACTAAATATTACGTCAAACAGAGTAAGTCTATCAGAGTAGAGGGGAGGGGAGTATTATATTTCTACATATAAATCTACAAAGATGAAGAGAAATAAATCACTTTGTATGCATTGAAAGATAGCTTCTTTCAACCCCCTCATTCAAGAATCTTTYTTTTCATTTATGATATGCTGTTTACAAGACCAGAAATTATACATATTGCTAAATATCTAACAATATAGTACACTTTAACCGCAAACTACCTGGCAGGCACCACACAGGCAAGTGTGGGACTGCGGATAGTGCAGCCCTTAGAAGAGCGGTTTGCTCTGGGCTGCTCCCCAGGAGCTGAAGAACCCTGGGTGCAGCACGGCTGGAGCCACCACACTGTGGGGTTGCTGCAGCCGAGGGGCACACCCACCAAGGACCTCACGATTGACAAGTCCAGACAAAGCAGAAKTGACACAGCAGACCCACACCATAGACATCTCAGCGCTGCGATGCTGGTGTCAACTGGAGCCGTGCAACCTGGTATGTCTGGGGGCTGGCATTATTACGACTGGGTATAAAGGGGAGTAAAACACACATGCTTGGTGTGGACTCAGACCCACCGTCAGCTGGCCTGTGGACTGAGGAATGGTCCATCAGTGGGGATACCCCTGAGGTCAACAACGTGATAAGGAAAATCCGGGGAACACTGTACCAGAGGGGTGGCCCTCAAGGAAAGGGAAGAGCAGTCACTGTACTGTGCACCCATGATTGAACTTTAGAGCTCTGATACATGCACATATTTTTGATTCTGTTGTATTTCTAGCTTTGTTATAACCTCTTAGATCTAATAAATTCTTGTACTTGACAAATGACGATCTCTTCAGTTCAGTAAAACTAACTCTAGAATCCAAAAGCATCCTGGACACCTCCCTGGTGGCACAGCACACCGCTGTATTGGCAAAATGTCATTGACACACAGCTGTGATCATCAGTAGCATCAAGAGAGTTGGCTGCACCCCTGCTGATAGTGATGTGCCATCTTCTCCTGCCAGTGAGGAGCAGGAAGGGAAGACTAACACATGTTAAAGCAKCCACAGAAAGCTCAAACATATAATGAGTGAATAAGTCTGCAATACAGCCAAAGCAGTTAGGATAATTTCTTCCYCAGCAGGGCGAAAGGGCCAAAATATAGAGATGTCGAGACATCCCCGGGAAGGCTCACATATTCTCYGTCACAAGGAGCTTGGTCCATGGGAACAAATCTGGGTGTGTAGATACACAGATGCGGCAGATGACAGATGACATGCCAAGAGACCACAAGAGATGTGCACTTACTCTAACTTGCATTCACAGATCTTTCTGTCTGTGTTTTTTTTTTTTTTTTTTTTCACCATGAATTTCATGGAAGGGAGAGGGACAGTGGAAATGAGGATACGAAGGAAGAAAATATAGCCACGGGATCTCAAAAATGAGTGACTGAAAAAAGTTGCCAAATCTTTTGCTTATAATATGTGTTCAAAAGACAAGCACAGTGTTTTGGTGTTCCTTGTGTCTTGGATGAAATAGGATACAATCAACTTGCTTCACAGTAATCTTCAGCACCTTGCCTTACATCCATCATGATTATCCTTGTATGATAGACCAATGTATAGCAGTCTTATGTCTCAGCAATCTGGCTGTTTTCTCTGCTCCCATGTGAATGTTAAAATAGGAAAAGAAGCTATGAAGCCTGATCATCAATTAAGATATTAATATTTACTTTTTCTTTAATTCTCAGACCAATCCCTTTCCAATGCCTTTATTAAAAAAAAATCTATATCAAAGAACCGTTATCGTAGTCTTTGTAAAAGGCTGCTATCTGTGAGACTCCTGTTCAGTCTGATACAGACTCAAGTGGTCGGCCTATATTGTTATTATTCTTGTACTTTGGATTCCACAGTCCAGCCACCCTGTGAGTCAACAGCCCAATAAAATCCATCTCTTACTGAATATTTTGTTGCTTTCATTTTTTTCAGAATCAGAAAATATTTCAAGTCTATTTCTTCATAACATTCGCTACCCTATGCAATTTTTAACCCATCTTCTATCTGCTGTAAGCAGCAACAAACTTTTTTAGTACAAGAGTTTTATTGTAGACRTTGTAGTTTCAGTTTTATAGTACCRTAATTTATTTTTGAGATGGCATATCTGTACTTACTTAGAAATTTTTGTTTTCTTAGAATGCCAAATTACTGTGTAGCACTGATGCATATAAAGTTATACAAATATTGTGTGAACAAATCAACATTTCATTTGTTCTACAGCACAGCCTATTATTTATGTTTGGACAGCTGGTGCATACTGGTCAGAGATATCACTGAGATGTCTTGAATGGGCAAAAGAAGATTTATGAATTTCATCTCACCTTTCATTTAGATTTTTTTCTGTAATGTGAACACCTGGATCTGAGCTCATCACTGTCAGAGTCCAATACTCCCTGGTTCTAGCTATTCTATGCATATGGAGAGTGCAATGTTTAATATAAACATTTAATTTAAAGATATTTGATGTTACACAGGGTTTTTGAGTTAACAGAGTGATACAGCAATATACTGAAAACACAATGCAAGTGTAATTGTTATTCCTGGTCTCCGTAATATGCTCACCATCACGATGCTGGACATCTTCAATCTCTGGGAAGGAACACAAGTGTTGAAGCCAGTTCCAGACCATTGTTCTCTTCAAAAATTTCTTTATTAGTATAAAACTTTGAGGTTTTATATCCTGTGTTGGGCTGAATCACATGTACACTTCYCCCATGCCAGTCTGGCTAATCTCTGGGAGACTTTCACATTCTTTGTTCAATTTGGAAAGAAACTTTTCACTAAATTTATGGTTACTTATCTAAAACAAAGGTTACCCTCTGGCTCCCTTTATGCTAAGATAAAGTCAGTTCTCTGTGCAACAGTTCTAATTACTAAGTTGCATCTTCCCGAGCTTCAAAGGAATCTTGCCTGTGTCCATCTCCCCTGAGGGGTTATCGGTTGGTTACAGTCACCTGAAACTATATTTATAATCCATGGAGAATATTTCATGTTTGGATACAATTATTTTTGGGTGAGTGGAACCTCACCCTATGGGAAACTATTTCCTCCACTGACTAATGTAGATATCCATATTTAAATGTTTACGTTGAGCAGATGAAACCTATTTTCTCTTCTTGAGCTCCATAATAACTTCTCCTTTTTATACGTTAATATGAGCATTGAATAAATATTAATTAATCCATCTCCACTTCAAACAATTAGAATAACYACAATATAGCTTTTGCAGCTACACAGTTGATACATCTGTTGTGATTGCCACAGGCCTGCTGTTCATCTGGACTACACATTGTTGGCTTTCACTGATATGATGGATATAGAAATTCCCACATACTTTCCAATGTTTTTATTTCTTTTGAGTATTCTTTTAAGGATTTTGTGGCAAAATAAGGCAYGCAGTATTCCATACTCCAATAAATCTGCCAAGAAGAAGTTGGCAGACAAACTTGTTAACAGTCATTGATTTGGGAGAGAGCTAGAATGATTCAGTTACATCTTCTGATGCAAACCACCCRACAGAGTAGAAAAGGAGGGAGGGAGGCAGGGAAGGAGGGAGGGAACAGAGAGAGAGCGCGGATGGAGACCTCCTCTGGATTGAGAGGATTTAGGTTGTAAACTGAGAAACACTAGAAAAGAAATCTTAGAAGCAGACACAACTGAAAGCAGATTTGAACAGAAATTCTTTGGGTTTTCTTTGGATGTCTTTTTTGGTAAAATCTGAGCCCAAGCAGATTATGAACATAGAACTGTGTTTTCAAAGTATGTTAGGAAACTTATCTTCCTTGACAGACTATATGGACTATAGTTTTTCTCATATATTTCAACATTAGTGGAAAATAAAGATGGATTTTGGAAAGAGAAAAGCAAACGGTAGACTCTCTGCACAAAGTTAAGATCTTGTTTCTATGGTTTGGCTTGAGTAACACCTACAAACCAGGATATTACTGAATTATATCCTATTTTGTCTTATAATAAAGTCAGTCCTTCTCCCAGAGGACTGCAATCTAAGTGATCATAAGATGACAATGTATTTGCTGGAGTAGCCATAGCCTATTTTTCTTTCTCATGCTTCTTTTCCCAATATATAAAGTTGTAGGACTAAAAAGGACACCTGCACTATATTCCTGTCTAAAACRGTCTTGACTATAACTTTGTTTAACCCGTGCTTAAATGGTCTTGAATGGTGGAAACCATACAGTCTCCCCAGGCAACCTAATGCTTTATTGAAAAGTACTAAATAACCTCTCYCCTGAATCTTCCTTGCTGCAATTTAAGGCCATTATTTCTTGTCCTGTTCTATGAAAGAAAACACATTATTGCCTTTTCTCTTTGCAATGACTTTTTACATGGTGATGGAGTTCTATCATGGAGTCTCTGAATCCTTTCTTCCTGAGACTACACAACCTCTGCATTTTTTTTTTTTTCTTTTTTCCCTAGACAGTTGAGTTTTCTGGCTTTTTTTTTAACATTAACAGTGTGAGGTATATAATTCATACAGACTGAATACAAAATTGCAGCAGAGATCTTGTTGGAACTATGTTCATCAAAGACTTAGATTATGTTCTGTGKTGTCTCTACCCTTATTTATATATCCCAGTATATTTCCTTTTTTCATAACATTGTTGATTCAGCTTGTGATCCACTACACAGGATTGTTTTCTGAGAAATTGTTATGCAGCCAAGTCTTCCCAATCATGTATTTGCATAGTCAATTACTGCTGRCTGGGTTTTGTATTTTCTACACATCACTACTGAACACCTTCTTTTSCTTCTTTTCTTTTCTCCGAAAGGAGTACCTTTCTGTCAAAATCATTGTTTCCTATGTGTAACACCTGGATTAGCTCATGAGCAAATTTAAGGAAGATAATTTCTAGATTATATTTGTTATCTCATCCTCTAGATCATTAATAAAATTATTAAATTATATGGATTCAAGACAGATCTTCATGGGACTGGGCAATGCAGATTCAGAAAGCTTTTGTTCAAAATACACCAAGAATTGTTTCCAGACAGTGCTGACTATGTGATACATATTTGTGCTGCAGGTCTGAACTGAAGATGTAAAAGATTTTTCTGAGTAGATTTTTACCGAATTGTATAATTATTACTTATTTTTACAGAGTATCTTAACCAACATTGACTCAATCTGTGATAATGTTATCATTTAATACCTGTATTTTCTATTTGAAAAAGGATGTAAAGACATTTGATAAATGCATAGTGTAAATGCAAACAAAGAAAAATGAAATTCATGCTCAATGCATAAATGAAAAAAAAACCCACTAAGAGTACACATGGACTGCAATTTCATATGTGGAATAGCTGGAAATTCAGTGCCATGTCACCGACTCTTATTCTATATTTCATTTCAATTCTGTTGAATTTCAAACGCATTACAAGCCATATGCATAATTATATTAGTTTGATGCAACAAATATTTTCCTGCTATCTAYTGAAGTTTTCTTTGCATCTTTTTTTATGGATTACTGGACTGTAACACCTTAAAACTGACTGGTACCATGGTCACAGCTGGGGAAATGATCTCTTGTCACAGAACAGAATTATCTCAGCAGATATACCTATTACTCTTAGKAATAATTTACATATTGTAGCTATAAAGATAAGCTGGGTGAGTAGTGCATGTGGTCAGGTGCAAACTACCAAAATAATCAATGTTGATATACTTTCAATAAGCACTAACAGGTTTCCTTTCAACTAGGCAGTAATGATCTGTTAGCTTAACAGAAGACGTGGAAGATGCTACTTCCAGCACCTTGGCCTGATATTTCCCAATAGTGTAGACATTTAACAGGAGTTAAAGTGCTAAATTGCTATGAAATAAAACTACAGAAATTACACATCGTGAAGACTAATCAACATACTACAGGATGTGCACAAAGACATATACACAAAGCAGATGATTGACCGTATTGCAGTGTTACAGATATAGGTACTAGGACAAACCATGGAAATGGGATAGTTAGTAGCAGAATTTTTACACTTTTTTAAAATCTTATTCAGAAAATGTTTCCATGAATAACTGATAAACACTGAATTATGCTGCCTCTCTGTATCAGTAAACATTAGAATATTTTTATTTATTTATACCAGAGGAGCAGAAGAAAAATAATAATAATAAAAACTCATATTGAGCTATAAACCAATAAAAGACTAGGAAAAAAAAGTATTTCTCATCTTGCAGACCCATTCTCTGTCCCCAAGATCAAAATTTTTGTTTTTGAAAACATGAGTAATGCTAAATGTATTTTCAGACCTCCAGCATATCATTAAAGTAAAGATAGTACGTTGTTCAGGTACTTTAAGAAAAAGCATTACAAGCAAGTATTCTCACTCCCAAGATCCTTGTGATATTATTAACCCTATTTCATGAATATGGAGACTGAAAGACAGGCAGGTAAAGCTTTTGGCTGAATTCAAATGGCAATTCACTCACAAACCTCTAAATATCATTCTTATCTCCTCTCAGTCTTCCATTTTAATCACTGCCCCTAGCCACATAGTGTTTATCTCCAATTAAAAACTTCTAGAAATGAATTTACTAAGACTTTAATTTGTATTCTAGTAACTGGAAGATTTAATGGTGACATGTTTCCTGTTATAGCATCCTGTGTTTAAACGTTAAATGGAGCTTTCTTCTAAAATGTCTCTCTCAATTTGAAAAGTGATTTGGATTAATCAAGTCAAATTCTGCTTTCTGTGATTCTTCTGCAAAGTACAGTAAGTCCACTTACTTCACTGGGTTATATCCAGTTTTCTTGAGGTAACAGAAAATAAGTCTGCTCATTATTTCTCCTTATACAAGAGACTGTGATACTTCTATATTTTGCACATTTCAGTGGACCATAAAGATCATAGCATATTCTACTCTAAGACAACAATCATTTCTCGTTAATTCTGAAAGGCCCAGTTAGAGACAACAACATAATTTTCCCTCCAAAAAAAGAAAATAAAGCTCATGAATAAATCTTTGTTAGACAGAGCTTAAAAAAGTTAAAACACCTGAAGTTAAAAGTTCTCTTCAGTTAAAAAAATATATATTTAATATTATGTTTGCATAATCTTGAATCAAAATCTACTTTTACTCCTGTTTCGTTGTTAATTTCAGTGGATATTGCAGTTTGCAGTGCTTAATTTATTTTCCAGTGCTGAGTGACGAGTCTCATTTTTATCAAGGAATCAAAGGTGACTTGTTTCTATTATTCTCTTGACAGGAAAAGAATTGTTTGGATTACAAGTATCAGTTGGGTACTGACAAGTGAAAGACATTGCCAGCCTTCAGTAACTGACTAAAATAAAACAGAATTGACCCTGGAAGAAGAAAATACAAAAATAGAAAGTTCAATATATCTTTTTACATGACAGTTAAAAATTCAATGTGTCTCCTTCTTGACAGTCACTTGTACATAATCTGACTAAATAACTGTAGAGTAGTTAAGAACACAGACACATGTCTTAGGATACTGGTTTTGTGTGACAGGGCTCAGTACTACTAAACACTAATGCTTCTAACCACTAACTAACACTAATGAGTCTAAATGCTTTTCTCTAGAAAACTTTAAAAAGGATATTTTAAAGTGGGTGGAATTGATAACATTCTTAATACAGTCAAACCTATAAAAGCTAATTATAAACTGCATTCCTCTCTAGGCAGAGTAAATTATGCAAGGATGTTCGGAATACTTGCTGTGGAGCAGGTCATAGTGGGATTCCTATATGGCAGGAATTCTTTTTGAAGAGTTTGAGATACAAAGGATTGCATTTCCAGTACTTTCAGAGAAACAGATGCAACACCACTTATCTGTGGAATTTCAAAATGAGGAAACAATTCTGGTAAAAAGACTTTTTTTTTTTTATCCAGCCACAGACTTAGTAAAAAAAGACATTTTTTCTCCAGATGCTTTAGATTTAATAGGAAAGAAAGCCAAAACATCAGCCCATCACCCACCACACCTTGCAATGATTGCCAATACGCCTGCACATTTCATTGCTGCCCATCACAGCGCAAAGACCAGAAAAGATGTTTCCAAAGAACACTGGTAGTGCTTTACATTTACTGTAAATTAGTGAGTGACAGCACAAAAGGTAAAATAATGCAGAATCAAACCCAATATCCTCCAGCTGATAGCAAATATTTCCTATTGTAAATATAGGCAAAAGTAATCATAGAAAWAATTAATTACTCTTTTATTGTAACTGATGGAAATTTCCTACCAGCACCAGCCTGAAGTAAAGACATATTCCTGTGGCAGTTCACTATTTCCTTCTTATTAATCTTAAACACAYGATTTGGCTTGGCTTTAAAGTTTTTTTATTTTTTCCTTATGATTTAGTGAAAACTCCCCTCAGTAATGCAACTTCTTAACAGTTTGTCMATGGGGACCCATATATTTTGGAATATCTATTCTTCCAAGGATACCTAAACAAAATAAGTGAGATTGTATCATACGATTTCTGATTAAACTGCCCTGAAAAATTTGCAAGAGTCTTCTCAGGAGATAAATAAAATACTAAGCCACAGACTCGTCTTCTTCATATTCTTTGCATATTTACATGAGGGTGAAAACACATTATTTTTTGTACCTTCTAGTGAATAAAGTTATAGATTACTAATGTTGTCTGGTTTTAGTTTAACATAATGATGAGTAACACGTTATATGATTCTCAATGAAAAAGGTGATATAAATGGATTTATAGTATGTGGATAGTAATTAACTTTCTTTTTCAAAATGTACCAAATGATGTTCTTTGAATAGATTCCATTCTTGTGCTTCTTATCCAACAGTAAAATACTAAATTTTCATTARCTCAAATATTAGTACTGTCAGATTTCTATGTGGGAAAGCTTTGGAGGAAAATTTCACAAGTATGCTAAGTCATGTCTGCATTATCTCCCTCTGATACTACACTTTGGTGCTTTGGATGTGTTTTTAGAACGTAGAGTRAAGACAATACACTTTGGAAAATCTCAGAAAGTTTCAGTGAACTACTACACATCCTCCAAGAAGAAACTATCTATTAGGTTCAGATAGACYCAACCTCTTTGTCTAAGACTAAGATGTCTGGAATATTGACAATTTCTTCCCCTTCTCTCTTCCATCCTGTACCTTTCTCCTTATCAGAGCTGCCTAGCTCAATCAACAATAATGTCTTTTCTCACTTGCCAAGSTAACTTTGAAACAATGGCCTTTGTCTTCCTCAAGTATAACTTGGCAAAGAAAGTTATTTTTTTTAAGGGTAGCCTGAATAATGACAGTAAGATTGATGACTACAAAAAAGAGGTCTTAGTGAGTAACCTGATACAAACACACACACACACACACACACACACACACACACACATCTATAGGTACATACACATATCTATGTATGTGCACACACATATACTATATGATACTCTGCAGTCCTCATGGACAGACCAAGCCCACCAATATAAGGACAAGAAACCACCCACAAATACACTTTTATTGGACCCTCTGAGCTAATGAAAAACATTCCACAGTCCTTCATGATTTGTGTCTGCAAGCAGGTATCACTTTCTTGTAGGCAGTAAATGTTTGTTACATTTACATTTGCTTTCTGAGGCTCAGTTACAACTGAAAGTAAAATACTCTTATCTAGTAACTTGGTGGGAAACCAAGTTATCATTTTAGAATATTTACTAAAATTTAATTATGTGAGGAYAATCAAATTTCTATCAAATGTAGGCTATGCTATTGTATTTATTGTATTGTATTCTTTTATTTATTTATTTATTTATAGATGTATTAAACAAGTACAGGGAATGTGCTAAGGGCACAAGGAGATATTGTCTCTAACCAGCTAAGCTTATTAAAGAAGAGAGAAAGAGCAAAGTGATGCAAAACACAACAACTGACCCAGTTAGTACATCAAATAAGGACCACTGTTACTAASTACATGTTGCGAGTTTCATCTGTGCACTTGTTTATTCTGATGAGATAGAAATAAAGCAAGAAAAGGAAATTATTTTCTCAAGCATAGTCKTGATTTTATGGAGGTTGTGGTAAGAATCAGTTCTATACAGACATAAAGAAACAAGTCCAAATATATATGCATTTTACATACTAGTAAAAAGTAACGATCTCTAAAACATGAGGTGAGAGAAACWGATGGACATTTATTGTAAATCATATTCCCATAAAGCTTGGTAGAGTTATACTGCATTTTTTTTCCTATGAAAACAGGTCTCATTTTATTCGTCTTCATACCAGTTACATATCATAGAAGACAGAGGACCAGATCTTAAACTTGTGGAAATGATGTCAAGAAATGTCTAGGGTAGTCACCAGTAGAACACTGTTAACTAATAGGCCTAGAACCATAGCACCATATACTTTGGATTATAAACATCAATATATCTCACATTTTCTACAGAAATTTGGCACATGGAGGATTTCTTCACTATAATTTTTATTTTATATTTTTTTATAATTTTCTATAGATAGTRCAGAAACAAGCAGTTTCTGGCTTTTGTTATTCATACAGAAGAYCTAGTCAGTTCCTTCCTTTACTACTTTCCTTGTAAGACTTTCACCCTAGTTTATTCTTTCTAGTAGTTTCCAACAATTTATTGGGGACTTCTGCAGATTCTCAGCAGTACTCGTTTCATCTACCATTGGTTTGAAAGACCAAAGAGCCCATGTCTCCCAATAACACTTACATAGGACTTTTAAATGCCATTCAGGAACTCATTTAAAGAAGCTAAGTTATAAACCAAACATTAAAAGGTGAAACAACTAAACATGATAAGTTACTGAAATAAGAATTCAGAAGACAGTTTAGTTTTTAAACTGTGATTAAAACATTTTGGTGTTTCACAGATTGACTTTCAGTAATAATAATGACAGGAAAATGCAACATTATTTTATTTACAGGTCAGATGTTATTTTCCAATCATTCACTAGTCAATTCCTAAATCATCATGCCATGACAATGGTGAATTGCTCTTGCTTACAGTGAAATTACAGTGCTTCAGTGAGTTATAAAAACAGAACAGTTGTTTAGACAGGCTTGATCTTTTTAAAACAAATATTTATTCAGATGACGTACTTACTTTATATGAATTTACAGCCACATCTGTACCTAATGGTAAAGACATGACGTAGTGCTTAGAAAAGTAATTCAGAATTAACCCAAGGGCATTGACCTCTAATTCCCTGACATGAAAATGTTAATAGCTAACAATCAGCCTAGATTCGTGATAAAAGTAAGCTTTATGCAGCAAGTCTGACATTTTAAAAATTATTAGTAATAATACTGATAAAAACAAGCTTGATTCTTGAAGATCATTTTATATAGCATATTTTTATAATTGCTAATAACAACATTGACAGAAACAAGCACGATTCTTGATTGTAAGCATTGGTAAAAAATGGTATTGCTACAATTTGAAAAACCTTATTGGGCAGAGAAACTTAATTCCTGAATTATATTGCTGTTTTCCACAGTAAAATTAGGAAGATGAAAATGGTTAGGAAGTATGTTTATAGATAAGAAGCTCTATAACTAGAAGAAAACCTAAATACTTGTCTAAGAGAAGGCATTTTCTAGGGATGAGAACAACTGTATTGGGATGTTTTTTTCATAATTTTTCTGTGGTCCTTGATTTACTGTCTATTGCTCACTAAACTACAATTAGGTCACCCAATCCTCTCCTGAAGTCTGGTTARATATGAAGAACCACAGTGACTTCCTTCACGTGGTCAATGATTAGACGACCAGTAATTAACTAGTAGAAATGAGTCCAGAAATACATGCAATACAGAAACAGTGGTACTGGACTTAACAGTGGATCATAACTTCATAGTATTTATAGTTATTAGAACAGGCATATTTTTTCAATTGCTTATATTGTTCTGAGTCTTCAGAGCTCCAGCCCTACTACAAATTTGTACACTGATATGACTTTAGATCTCTGATTTATCCTCAGACTTAATTCTCATGCTTCAGTCAGAAATGGATTACATTTATAACCTTGTAGCTCTGGTGTAAAGCTGTTCTTAAACCATCTACACAATCTAAACTTAATATACTAACATTTAAAATGCACAAATCTAATACATTGTACTGTGAAGAATTCAGGATATCGCACATGCAGAATTTATCCTAGACAGTGAAGGTCAAGTCATGAGCATCCATCAGTTCACTGAAAAATGCTGGCAGTACAGTCAACCAGTGATTACSGGAAAGCACCCTATGTTGTCTGACACAATCCAGTGTAGAGGGGACTGGCAGATATGACAGTCCAAGGCATCTCATTGAACTATGCTCAGGCTACTCTGACCGTTTTAAATTGCAGAGTGAATAGTTTTAGGTTATAGTAAGTGGTTTTCCAGTAAGCTGAGTGTGAGATAGGAATGAATTCTGTATCTAGGCCTTTACAAAATACTTGTTGAATATGTGTGGGAGGATTTGAAAAAGTGAAAGAAGGCATTTTCCCCTTAAATATACCTCTTGAATGACCTTWTATGGATTTTTCTCTGCTCCAACAATTGCAGTGCAATTAACATTGACATTTGAAAAAAAAATTAGTAAAGAATGTAGATTATTCAAAGACTTAATTAAAATGATGCATGTGTCATTGATTTACAAAAATCAGAATGAAAATAAAGAGCAAGATTAATGGCAAAGTTGAGGGATAGTTTATAAATTAATTTCACTGGGATTATATATATTCTTTCAAGTTTACTATTTTAAAAAGATAGGAAAAGGAACAAACAATATTTCATAATGTATGACCACCACATTCTACATGACCATTTTTAAAGTTTATAGAAAAAAAAAAGGCATCTGAAAATGTGGGAAACTTTTTTAAGTGGACTTATTTTGCTCACTTCTCCCAGAACCACTTGTGGAGGTGAAAAATAGGAAAGCAGCATCATACAGAAGGAAAACTAGAAGATTTCAAGTTATTGTCTTGGTGGAGGCTTTTATACATTTTTATGTGTTGTTAAAAATATTATAAAAATCTATATTGATAAAAACATCATAATCACSAAGTGAAAAGCCAGATTTCTGCCTGAAAGGACAGATAAATTGTGGTAGGCTTGGTAAATCATCTTTGGAAGGCCTGATGTAAATGATGGATGAAGAAAGGTGCGGAAAAAATAAACTGTAGTGTCACAAACAGCATGTAAGTTGATTTCCAGATTTTTAATTGAAYTATTTTCATTGTTCTTGGACCTTCAGGAGCCACCTTAATATCCCATGTAACTGAAATGTCTAAAAGAAGTGTATCATAGTGAAGAGTGGTGKKTTTTTTTTCTRTAGAAGAGGCTATATAAGGCCTGTTGCACCCATAAAGTAGAAGCACACTAAGCAGACATTATTACTAGTTTGTTTTGAATCTAAACGTAAGTACACTAAAATAACTGTATGATAATGTAATAGAACTGTAGGAACTGTGGTTTTGTACCCAGTAGCACAGTAAAAATAATATTGCCATTGATAGTAACAGGTCTTATGTTTACTCTGCCTTATGCTCATTGCGCGAAGACTCAAGCCTGGCCTGTTAARCCTGTTATCAACTTGTTAGGAGAATTTGCTGTGTGAACTGGAGCTTGATATCATGGATGTCTTGCTACGACGCACAATTTAAAGAAAGGATAACTGCAAAGGCATTGAAAATATGGGCTGTTGAAACCGGAGTCCCAGCACCACGGCCAAGTCATTGATGGCCARTTACAGGTTGTTGAAAAAGTACAACTTGAAGAGCTGGGAAAAGACTGGTTTTGCTTTAAAAAACGAAGTGAAGAAAAAACAAACCAGYTGAGTAACATGATAAGGCACCTTCTCCATGCTGAGGAATTAGCATCTTGCAGCGCATGGTCCAGGGATGGAGGCCAGGGGTGGGAAACTCTCTAGACACTCAGCCATCCAAAAGAATAAGATCTGAAAACTGGAGGGACAGAATGAAGATATCTATTTCTGTGCTACTGCTCACACTGAAGAGTTTTAAAGTCTGGCCACTTTGGTGACTAAGATCATCAAGGATTGCATCCATCAGGCTAACTATACAATATCAGCTCTGTGGTGTGTACTCCCAGCTAATGTAGGATAGAATTGTTAAAGACTGACTGCTTTGAATATGTTCCGATAATGATGTGTAAGAACTAACATGTGGTGATAATGTTTAATACTGTGTAAAAACTATTAGCACAAAATTGTGTTGTAAATGAATCTCAGTCTAGCAAAATTTTGGTTACAGTTTTGAACTGGCCTGATTTATGAGTCTTCTAAACACATCCATCACAGTAATCTCTTATTTCCTCTACCTATATATCTGTGTGTGTATATATTTATGTCGATATACCATTGCAACATATCCACTGTCAAAAGAGAATGACAGACATCATCAGTTGACATGTCAGATCTTAGATTGGCCAAATTACCCTTAGGGGCCTTGTATCATATTRCTAAGTAAAACTGAGCAGAGACCACTGTCTAACCCTGAGGCCAGCTGGCACAGAATCCACACTGCACCATGCATGGCCAAGGGCTTCTTCAGGGCCCATATGGTGTCTCTATAGTCATAATAAATAATTTTAATTCCGTTGCATGTGTATGTGTGTGGAAGGGGGATTCAGTTCAAAGTGATTCAAGAATTTGAAGAGATTTGTTACAGTTAATTACAGGGATGTTTTCACAGTAATAAGCTGATGGCTTGTGTGGCCAGCCCTGGTGTGAAAGGGTGAAGTCATGTAGTGGGTACGCAAAGCTACAGAGCCAACTGGCCTAATGTTGGAGGACCTCTCAGGGCAGGGAAAGACAGATGGTGCAGTCTTCTCCCTACTGTCCATGGGAAATGATCCCTAGCATATGCTAACACCTAAATCATGCCCAGGCAATGTCTTGGAAAGCACTAATTGGAATGACTCAAAATACGCCAAGGAGCACACAAACGGTTAAGCAGTATGGATGATCAGCAGTTCAACAGTCCAGCAGTCCAATGCTAACTTTGCCTCCCGGCCTCCTGCCTCCTGTTTTATTTAACAGTACAGATGTAAGCTATCTGTCTCCATTGACAGTGGAGGGAGCTTTGGCTGAATAGGTAAGCTTTGCAAGGACTGTCTTTATTTTTAATTATACAGTTTAGAGTCTAATGAAATTAAAGATTTATGAGCTGAGAAGTTAGGTAAACTTAAGGTAATTCAGAAACTGTGAACTCATGGGTTGATTTCTTTGGTATTTGGGGGGGGGAGGGGGTTGTTTCTTTTTTAATATGTTGAGTAACATGTTGCTCATGATAGACCAGATAGACTAGTAGCATAAGTAGCAAAGATAAAAGGGAAATTATTCTGATATTTCAAAAGACTTAGCTACATTGTGTTATTTTGAATTTCTTTCCTTTTCTTTCTTTGCTGTACCATATGAGCTGTCTAAATTTATTAAGATATTACTTTATGTAATTTAGTATTATTTCTATAGAAAGTCTTAACTTAGTATTCAGTTGTCTGGAAAAGATTTTGAGTGTTTTGCTATCAGCACAGCTGCTCGTAAGTCTTTCACAGTCTGAAATTTATCTAAGCTAACAACAAGACAAATTGCATCAGATAGCAATTGTATAAATGTTTAATAAAAAGAAAAGAGAAAATCAAATTGGTAGCAGCTCCTACGTTAGGCAAGTGCCTAAGGTGAGGTTAACCAAGYGCTCTGTGCCTAGAACTAGTGCTAAATGTTATTGGATCCCATATATGGGAAAAATTGTATGTCTCACTCTTTTAACTCTGTTACGATTCAGTAATCGAGGACCTTTCCTGACACAAGCTTGAACAAGATACACCAATGGACGAATATTGTGAATAAGATGGAGGCGTCTAGGCAGTAAATACGATTTTTTTTTTCCTGCCACTGTTATTCAGAAGCCACACACCGACACGAAGCGCAAGGTTTCGGGGCTCCCCGCGGCCGGGCCGGGCCGCGCTCGCTCCCG
>NW_028185038.1:1784481-1835149 GCF_003343005.1 Rhea americana | reverse complement strand
CCGAGCTGCCCCGGCGGCGCGGGGCTGCCTGGAGCCCGCGGACGGGCGGCGGGGAAATGACCCGTGTGACAAAGAGTATTATTGTTAATGAGGCTTTTTTTTTTGTATTAACTTGAACTCTGAGTGCTACATCTTGCAGATGGAGAAATAACAACTGTTTGTTGTATTTTGATTAGCTTTTTACGGTTTTAATTAGACAAACAACAAGATACTGCCTCCACATACATGGAGTGCTCTCTTTTACTCACCTCTAACTGTGAGTAAGAACTTCTAAGAAGTGGTTACAACTTCCCCCCCATCTGTTAGAAATTAGCTTTTACTACTAATATAAATGAATATTTCAATAGGCTGAAAACCTCTTTATTCCGGCACATATTTTCCATTTGTGGATATTTTTTTCCCCAGAGAAAATTTTGTTACTCTGTCATTATGAATACTTGATGATTAGTTTTAGAAATTGTAGTGGAACAAGTGGGGTGTAGCAGACTTAAAGTACTTTGGAAAAGCAAAAATGACCTGAATCTGATCTTTTTTTCTAAAATAATTCACATTTAATTTTAAAAAGTCAAAAAGTTAAAACTAGATCTAAATTTTAAGTCATTTTTTTTTCTTTTTTTTTCTACTTTGCATTTAGAAGATAGAAATCACTAAAAATATTCTTTCTTTTTGTGGTTGTTCTGTCTGGCAACACTAGGTAAAATGCTAAAATTTTGGTTCTGCTGAAGCCAAAAGAATTTCACCATCCCTTTTGGGGGRCATGGTTTTTATTGTCTGTTCCACAAAATCTTGCTGAAATTGTTATGTGATTAATAACTTGTGGTAATAATAGACTAGCTGTGCTTTCTATGAAATAAATTCCTTGGATCTGTATCAAGTAGTCTGCTTTTAATTTTCCGTGCATGCTCACTTGCTGTTGTTCAGAGAAAGGGAAAATAGAAATACCACATATCTTCACAGCTTTTAAGCATTGCTATCTATGTTACAGACTTTTCTAAACTAAACTATACCAATCTTAACTTTTGACTATCATTTTTTTGTGATAGCATGTCTATAAATTTATACATATTTTCTCTTTATGGTCTAAATTGATTTATCTATTGCAATAGTAATGKCCAGTACTATTTTATATTTTATATATTTTGTAGCTTTTGCACCAAACCATTTAGTTGAGTTTTTTTTTTCCTCCACCCCTGTCCCCAGGGGAAGCTGTTGTATGATTTTTTTCGTTTTACGAGTGCATCCCACCAAGGATAAAATGTTTTCACTGAACTGGCTGAAAAGATGGGGAAAATGTCTTTCTTTTCTTGTTACAGGTGAGGACACCGCTCYTGCAAACATGTATTGGTGTCTACATTTTTCTTCTCAACCTGCAATCACTTTTTATTTAAACAACGTTTCAGTTGCGATCACCTTGGCTATTCCAACAGGTTTGCTGATTGCTCTCAAACTGTACATAATCCGTGGCTTCAATTAATTCAAGTCATTTAACAAATTGAGGACATGGGGATGAATTTCATTCATTTTGGAAAACTATATCTGCCAAGTAACCAACACTTACTTTATGCCTATTAAGGTATTTTATTCACCATTTAAACAATTCAGTAAACTATATATGAACATAGAAAGGAAATACTGACGTTTTTTCTTTGTCTTGACATAGAGTTACTCTATGAGGATACTCCCTTCATAAAATATTGATATATTTCTAAATAAAGTCAATTTATGCTGCCTTCCAAGAGGATTCAGCATAAAACAGCAATTAATCTATGTCTGTACATAGATTAATAAACTTTGTCTTACTTTTGAGTCAGCAAAGGTACCTGGCCTTGATGGTTTCAGAGCAAAGGTTAATAAACATGTGATTAGTCTGTCTTCCTGATGTGTTTAATGCTTCACTTTGCAAAGGCTGACATCCTGCGTCAAGAGTAGTTGCTTTTAAAGTGTTTCTGAGGAACATCAGCAAGACCCCTTAGGGTTTTAGATAGTGCTGAATTCCTGGAGAACTGTTTGCATTAAAAATGGGCTAGGATTTGCAAGCAGATTTTTCATAAAGTGCTCTTGGGGCTTGCTAACTCTAATCAAATCGACTACATTTCTAGAGTGCGCTTGATGTAATRTTCTTTGTAATTAAAATACATTTGGTTCCAAGAACAAACTTTGTTCTTGGCTTTCAGAAGCCAAAAGGCATTTGGATGCTGTTAACGAAGTTAATTAGTTAAGGCATTGGGTAAGATTTAAAAGGGTAGCTCCAGTTAACAATAAATGGATAACGTCTCTGTGTGGCTTTTTTGAGATGTTCTTGTTTGCGTTTGGAGCACCTTCTGAAGTTGACTACCTTCTAAGGAACAACATATATTAATTAACACAGTGGTTTTGTTGCCTTCTGTTTGAAAAGAGAATAGGATAAATAGACAATTCAGATGTAAAGCTCTGTTTAAACTTACCTACTAATCCTCATAACATTAATATATAAATTTGAAAACTATTGTCAGTTAATTCATTTAAGCCACTGGATTTTGGCTAAGAACAGATTTTAACCTTCTGTATTTTCTGTTATTTGAGCGTGAACTACTAGTAATATGATATATACTGCATTCCTAAGAATCTTTTCCATTCTCTTTTTTTTCCTATAGTTTAGGTCTTTTTTGTACAGCATACATTCTGGATAGTGAAAGATGAAGRAAAAAAACCTGTCACCCAGTTATGGGTGACATAGACAATTGATTTGAGTGGTCTAGGTTGTAGCTATGGATTCTGGAATATTTTGTTTTTTTTCTGTTTTTTTTTTTCTCCCTCAGAGCATCTATTTCCTAAATTATGTAATACAAACATGAATTAACAAATCTGAAGCCACACCCATAATCGGCTTCAAACATGGATAAAATATAAGTATTGTTATTTGTTTTCTACATGATAACTGTCAAATCTGTAATGCAAAATTAAATAAGTAAACAAACCAGASAGTCTGAGAGTAGTGTCAGGCATACAGTAGTTAGGAAGATAAAATATATGTATATGTATATAYGTATGTATGTATACATATATATGTATCAGTCTTGGCAGATGCTTACTTTGTACGTAGTTTTTCAATGGAAAAAATGATTCATTTACCACCAGCTGCAAATATTCTTGCCACTCTTTGCCTTTTTTAGAGATTTTTTTTGTTGTATGTGTGTAGATAGTTTTCAAAAGACTAAAAGCAGATACATAAAGGAGATTGTATAGCCATTTTCAAATAGAGGTGAACTTGCTGGTCTCCAAACAGAAGTCACCCAGCCACAGTCAGAATAGTGCTTTACCCCAACAAATATGTCTTATCCTAAGGAAAACAACAACAACAGTTTTCAAATTTCTATGTTGTTCATACCCACTGTTTAATGGCAAAGTACATCTGTGCTTTGGTGGCAAGGAAGGTGCTTTTGGAGGGTTAAATTTATGAACTTGCCCATTTATAYGGATGCTAAAGCCATGCTATTAGTTACTTTCTCCCCTTGCATACTTGTGAAGACAGGGAATTGCTCTAAAGTTGGAGGTGAATTCCCTGGTGAAGGGTGGTGTATTGAGACTAGCCAGAGTGTTGAGAATGTGGCTTGAAAACTTTTCTAGACCTGCACCTAGACCTATTCCTTTCAAGTATAGAGAGGATATAATTCTTACTATAATGAAACAATCATTGCAGCAGCTTTCCTAGGAAAGTTGTGCTGTCTTCCTTGGAAGTTTTCATGACCTGACTCTTATATAAAAGACCCAACTTGGAGCAGGAGGTTGGACTAGAGACACCCTGAGGTCTCTTCCAACCTGAATTATCTATATTATATGGTCAGGTCTAGATCTGAGCTATCTGTCTGGATTTCCTTTACAGTAAATAGAGTGAGACAGCCACTTTTAGAATGTCCAGAATCGTCCTAGAGCCTGAAATACATCAGAGAAATTATGTTCCTAGTGATCAGGCCCCTTAAAAGAGGGTGCCCAGAGTTCCAGGGTCTGCTTTCAAGTCRTTGCTGCATTTTATATTAAAGTCATCTAGTAAAATCCATCAACATCCTTAGGACAGGGTACTGTAGAAACAGATTTACAGGATGCTTAAGATTTAGAGTGTAAAAACTGAAAAACTGAGTCATTAGATGGTCGGAAGACTAGGCTGTAGCTAAGCACGGTTTCTCTAGATCTTAACTGGATTAGGCATATTATGGTAGAGTCATTCATTTGGATCTATCTCTGTATTCATTTGTATCTATCCCTATATGCTAAATGTTAAAGTCTCAGTAAAAATTACATATTTCCAGTATTAATTGGACACATTAAATAGGTACAAATGTTCCTACTGTAATAGTAATTGATTAATAAGAATATTCTGCAATGATAGTAATGTTATTCTTTTATCTTTTGCAGTGATTCTTTGTATCTACAATTCCTGCATAAAATTTAATTACTTGAAGTGACTTTTGGATCTGTTGTTTGAAATGCAGGTAAAGTTGGTGAAGAAGGAAAACTAACTGCAAAATATCTGATACTGCATGTGATTTATTAGCTGTCTAATTGGTTCTAAAAAGTCTGCTGTCATTTAGCTGTGTTTCCTCTAAGTTTTTTTTCCCCCTTTCCCTTCATCACTTACAAGCAAGCACAAGGAAGCAATATGTTAATAGAGATTTTTTACCCTAAGTCTATTCACTTTTATAGCTTTTGCCATGTGAAAATTAGGTATTTAAGCTAATCTGATTGTTTATATTTCCTCTGTAGTCTGTGAAGAGGAGGTGATCACCTTAAGGAGGTGATTGGTTTTGTCTATTTTAGATATATTCCAGGCTTTTATACCTGCATTTTGTGAGCACTGGTCCAATCCTACAAAATACATGACATTCTTATCATATTGAACAAAGTCCTTAAGGATCTTGATGGGACATACTCAAGAACATGTCTTCTGATGTTTGTTATGACATCACATGAAAAGGGCAGCCTCAAGGATTCATAGCTCTTCAGCCAAATGGAAGTATGCTGYTTGAAGGATGGTGCCTTTGCTCACCTGTGATGAGAGAATAAGATGTCACCATCTGAGAGAACGATGAGATAAGACCAGCCTCCAATTTCTCCTTTTTCTCCCTTCCATGTTCTGACCTTTTCCATATTGCTGTAAGAGAAGCTAGTCCAGGAAGCTGTCTAACATGAACACTAAGAATTTAATCTTACGTTGCCCCTATAGCTGGCCTTGTCAAATGTTTTCATGCAGTCACTCCACACAAGGTGAAAATTTCCCAGCTAGCACTTTGAGTAGGTGTTCCCACTTCTCAAGACCCAGTTCCAGGTTTCTAGAACTAAAGTTTTCCCCATTGATTGCCAAACCAAAAATTACCAGTCAAGAAATCAGACTGCCTCACACAGATGCTTTTAACAATGCTCACGACAAATTGTAAACAGAGAAGTAATAGTCTCGTTTAATTTATGTAATCAGGTAATGAGCATATGCCAAACAAGCAATGCAGCTCGGTAGAAAGAACAATGAGTGATCATCGTGCAAGTCAAACTGGCCTTCCTTATGGGGAAGGAAGCGCACTTCCATATCTTCAAGCTGCCTCTCTGGGGTTTACTGCTATAAATATGTTAAACAATTTCCGCTAGAAAGCTTATTTGGTTGTTTTTATATCAGTTCACTAGAAAAAGGGTAAACAATGTGTTACATAGCATAGGAGTGTGCATAAAGGTCCTTCAGCAGATGTATGAATTATATTGTTGATCCTGAAAAGACTTATGCATAATTTATACATTGGTTTCAGTGAGAATATGCATATCCCTATGATTAAGCACATGTGCAAGTCTTTTCRGGACTGTGAAGATACAAATCAGATACAAGTCCTCAAGGGTACTTTAGTGGGGAGAATTGGAAACTTAGCCAGCTTTATTAAAAGAAGTACAGATGCATGAAGTAAATGTAATCATTCAGGGTATGATCTGGCATAAAGATCTGCAGGAATATTTGAGGTGGCATTGCCAGCTATAGTGGGAGAGGGAACTCCTGTTAGCTATGGACACCCAAAAAAGGGTACTCATACGGAAACAGGAATTTCAAGAGTTATACTTTAGTCTGATGAGGAACTAGGCAGAACTGTTACATGGACAGAATGATGGGGGGAAATTATATGCAATGTGTCATAGAAAGAATAGACATGCTTATGAATGACAAATGGAGGTGAATTATGAATTGAATGCTATAAAATATAAAGGAGACTATGATATTTTCAGATAAGTACTGATGGTTTATAGAGGTAATAGAGTTTAGGTTATAACTGATTTTAGGACCACAGCCATTCATTGGGATAGACATAGTATAAAATAGAAATATGAATGATGGATCTATTAACACTGGGAGTTTTGGAAGGGAGGGGAGAGGCTGTAGCAGTGTGCCCTGGAAACTAGAAAAAAGTAAAGTAAGAAGAGGTTGACATTTTGGTATTGAATAAAGCAGATATGATAAAAGTAGCTGAAATGCTGAAATCTGTTATGGTAACTGAATACATGTTTCCCCAAATCTTTTTGAGTTAGGCATCAGTAGGTACCAAAATGAAAGCTGGATTTCAGGCAAAGCATTTCTGAAGGAATGATTTATAAAAAAAATATAATGATATTTAGGAAGATACTTGGTAGATCAATTAACAAAAAATATTTAGTGTTTTGAAAAGTTTAGAATAGATGACTATTTTAAATAACCTAGTACCATCTAAATAGAAAGTTATTAGAAATAAACGTTCTCCCAAATTACTGGATAAATCTATCCTTATGAGCTATTTTATCAAATGAAAAAGGGAAATTGTGAGTTGGAGACCTTGAGAAGAACATTCAAAAAGACAAAGATATTAAAAATGCAAAAAGAGATGAAATAGAAATCTGAGAGGAATGATGAAAAATAATAAAACAGATGAAGGGGATATTAGGAAGGAAAGAGAAAATTGAAATGAATATTTGTATTAAGAGATGCTAACCACATTTCTAAAAAGATTTTGAACACTGCAAAATAAGAGATCATTGAAGGATGAAGTTGAAAATTTCAAGATGGAATAAGATACAGAGTAAAAGAGAACAGAAAAAGAGATAAACCATTAAATTGACTTTTCTTCCACAGACTGCACAGTATTTATGAGAGAGCAAGAAATCATGTCATCAGATGTTAGCTGAATGTCCAGAATCTTGAAGGCTTTCAAAGTCAGTGAAGAAGTATCACATGTAGGTACCCTACAAAAACTCTTGAGAGGAAAAATATACTAAGTAAGGATTCACCTAAAACTATGCAAAACAGAAAGCTACCTAAGCTGGCCAATGAAAAAAGTACGTACCCATGCCTTTTTCTTCATCCCAGAATGCTTGTCAGTCCTTCCTTTCAGTAAATAGCAGCCAAAAGCAGAAGTTCCAATCCTTCTACCCTTTATATAATRATTTGAAAGGTAAAGTTTGTTTACACCTCTCTATTACCTTCCAATGGAATGTCAAAACAAGCAGAATATATTCTCTGGGTTCGATTACTTTTTGGTGTTTGGTACCTGATAAAGGTAATGCRCTAAGGATGAAAGAAGAAAACTTGTAACTCTTTAAGTTCAGGAACCTGGGTACCTATTTACCTGAGGACAAGCAGCTAGATGCAAGTTGTGATCCCACCYGTCGGGGCTGTATATGCATCTATTTTCTAATACAAAATATAGATAGTCTTTAAAGCAGGGACTAGAAATTGCCCAGCCTGCAACATATACTCTAACTGTAAATCTTAGAGTTGCATCTAGCTTCTGCTTTTTGACTCATGAATTCTAAATTCCAGATTGCTATAAAAGGAAGAGTTTAAAGACCCATCTCCTTTGCAGCAATCAAGCAAATGGACACATTTTTTTCTAGAAGAATTGGAAAAGTCTTTTCTCGGAGTAGAAGGAACTGAACCCATATTTTGAATGAATGCATTAACCCAACAAGCTAAGTCACTACTTCTTCCTGTAATGGGAGGAAGTAATGGCAGTGTAATTGGCTCAATTATTAGGCTCAATGCATACTTATTTCTCCTTATCTATATTGAGGAATCCCTAATTACTAGATGMTGATAAATTTTAGACATAAGCTAAGTAACTACTTAACTCAACAGAGAGTAAGTASTATGAACATAATAGAAATAAATTGTTGTGTGCCTAGGAAATTTTTTTTGAAAACTGAAGTAGGAATATACAAAGTTTAAGATTTTCCACAGAGAGGTGGCAGCAAAGCAGTGTAATCTGAGAATGACTTACAAAAGCTAAACWTCATTGCTCTAACACCTTGTGTGAGTTTAGCTTTCAGTATAAAATTAGATTTGACAATGGAAAGAATCACATTTTATAGTAGCTACACAGCCATTTAATTCAATTGGAATCTATCTCAATTTCTGAAGATTATTTAATTCTCATTGTGCATGCTAGATGCTTAACAAAAGATTTTGTGTTGTCATTCTATTCCTTCATGTTAATATTTTATTTCTTTATTTACATAAATTTCCAATATATGTACCTTAAATTCTGTCTCTGCAAGCATATTTACTGCAGGAAGGAAGATGTGAAGTAGTTTAGTGTTAAATAGAATCATTGGATCTATTGGATCAAGTGACTACAAGATTAAATAATGTGCTAAAATATGTTGCAAAGTGTGAAGTACCTTTATTTACYTAGATAAGATTTTTTAAGTTCAAATCTCTTTTTAAAAATCCATGTATTTGGAATATACTTCCATACCATCATCCATAGCTCCAAATCACATAAAAAATCCCTTAAATTTGTAATATTAAAAAGAAAAGCATAATACAGCCCTTGAAAAYCTAGATGGCTTTGTAGCTAAAACACTGTTTGGGGAATCAGAAAGGAAATATTTTCTTTATCTCTCTCTTCTGTTAATTTCCTTAACAAAAATAGAGAATAATAAATACTATATGCCTCGGGAAGTGATGTGAGATTTGACTCATTACTACACATAACGCTTAATAAGATTTTTCAGATAGAAGTTCAATACATTGTTACTGCAGTTTCTCTGGGCTCCTCTCACGGAGTGGATTGTGTGTGTGTGTGTGTGTGTGTGTGTGTACATCTGCTTTTAGATTCCATTTTGAAGTGCATGTGAGGATAGAATTTGTCTTTCTTTCTTTCCTGAGCTTTATAACATCCACACTGTTTGCAGAAAATGTAGTGTCTACCTTGAGGATTTTGCTCAAATCTTCAGGCTAGCCTAAATGCCATTCCTTCTTTTTTGTGCCTTGATCAGTTGCAATAGCTGAGTCTAGGTAGTTGTCCATCCATCTGGAATTCAATCTTATGAAAGTAAGATAAGCTTATTCAGAATTTCCATTCACCTCTTGCTGTGAATTTTTATATACAAAAGCAGAAGGTACACAAAAATCTGAATCGCCTGCAGCTCTCTCTAAATGTAGCTGTTTTTCTATATCRGTCTGGATTATTTTGTTCAGTCACTCTTAATTATATGAAAAACTCTCCAAAGGGCGACGTGATATATAAATATATATATAAACTTAATAGTATAAAGCAATTATTTATTCACAAATGCATGCTGAACATGGCTAGGATTTAATGAGCTAGCAGGATAAACATTAGTATGTTTACTACCCTGTATTAGATGCCTGAAGAGTGAGGCTAGGGATTGCTAGTGAGGCAGGCATTGGTCAGAAGGGAAGGGGAGATGCTCAGCAGCTCTCTGGAGTGGATCCTCAGTGTTGCTGAGTTGCCATCTTTCATCTAACTTTCTTTTCACTCTCTTCTTTTTCAATGCATTTATGTTTTTTGATATTGGTGTTTTTCCTCTTGAAAAACTTTAGCTACTATTGATCAGTGCCTCACCAGCCCTAGCTTTTTCTGTAATTTTATCTTTCTTTTCTTGCATCATTTACAATGTCCTCAGAGGTGTTAGCTGAGGTTGCTTGGCTGGGCTGTGTCAGAGCTTGGCAGCCTGGGCCGCAGACAGCTGAACCTAGAGGGTGGAGCAGGATGGAGGTACAGAAGGTTACAGGGAGGCCCCCAAAACCAGAGCTGTTGATATCCCATCTGCCAAAGGAAAACTGTAGCACTAGATATTTTAGAGCAAAACTGGTATGTAAGAAGTTAGGTCTAACTGTAATCTGGCCAGCCGTCCTAGTCCTAAGAGGAACTTGTCCAATTATTCACATGGTCAGTGCCTAAAAGATATGTATCTTGTACCTCAGAGAGCACCACGAGTGATTTAGGAGTGACAGAGTAGAGTGCAGCAGGGTGTACAGATGGCTGAACAGTTGTTGGTCTAGCAGCATCATCTGCAACCAGCAGCTTATGCCAGCTCCCTTTTGCCCACAGAAAGAGGTTCAGAATTACCAGGAAAACCAGTAAGGGCTTAGCTCTGCTACTTAATTTCTTGAGCTCTGGTTAGCCTAAGAAAGACTAGCAAACCAGTGAAACATGATCAGTAAGGTACATGTTTGTAAAATAATATATAGTAGTGTGGTTTAGTAATACAAGGTTGTGGACATACCAAACTAATGTGTTTGGTTCAAATATAGAACACAGAATTTGATTTGGTTTGATACTTTACATTTTGCAATGCTGTTAAGATACTTTGATGATACGTGTAGTGTATCATCTCCTGCAAAATATCATAGTGTATGGAAAAGCAAGGTAATATATTTTGGCTAAGAACTATAATAAAAAATAATAATTGGATGCAAAATACAGGCATTTAGGAATAAGTAGAATAATTAGAACACTTTGCTCTTCTGTGGTTACATAAAATACTTGTCTCTAAGAGAAGCAATCACCATTATGTATTTTAGAAGGTTATATTTTACTTTCAAACACAAGGTATTTTGTTACATAAATAATTCCAAATTCCAATTTGGAACAGCTTAATATTATTATTCCTAGACTCATTCTGCATTTCTAAATATAGCATACTTTGTTTTAGATTGTTTTAATATGAATTTTAAAAGTTAAAATAGATTCTTGATATAAGGCAGATAAATAACCACCCTAATGTAAAAATATGACTGTGGCCATTTTTATGCCTATAGCATACTTCTTTTGAATATTTATAGAGCTTATTTTCCAATTATTTTGAACACAAAAATCACCTTTATTCTTTCTTCTTCTTTTTTTTTTTTTTTAAGATCAAAGTATTTGAGGAACTTCAACACTAGTTAAATCAATAGGAAATGTGGGTGCATTCCAAGAAACAACATTTGGGCTCCTTTGTAATAATAAAACTTCACCAGTTTAGAAACAGTGTAGAAACTCCATGACAACTGATGAGTTAATAAAAATAATAGATCTAAGAAGTAATCTGTCAAAGCTGATAAGACTTATTCACCGTAACTAAAAGTGGAGAAAAACACTAAAGGTGCTGAAGGCAGGAGTGATTTATAAAATGACAGGATTTTCTTGCTGAATCCTGACAATGCTAAAAACAGTGATATTATTTCAATTGAATCCAGGGGGGCTAGAATTTCATCCTCTATCATAATAATCACATGAGTTTCCTCCAAAAATAATTTATTTAATTATTAAAGGTTTGATAATTACTCTTCCCTTTTCAGAAGATAAGGGATTGAGTCACAGTCCATGGAAATTAATGGGACCACTTGCAACTGGTATGAATATTTACATCTCTTCATATGTCTTTTCTTCTGATCAATCTCAATAATTCATTTTCCGTTTCTAATAAAATTCGCTATGACTGAAAAGTAGATTTCCTTAACCTTAGGTGCTTCCTCACTCAGTATGTCCCTCTTTTGATCTCCCTTTCTAGTTTTACTTGAACATTTCCAGTTTCTTAACTGTAGGAGCTGGGATCCTTTCATAGTCATAGCACAAACCTGAGTCAGCAAAACTGAATTATGAGAAGTCATCTCCTTTAAATATCTTAGCTCAATATAAATCATCTATATTTGTAKCAAAGTATTTTTATGCATTCTCCTGCTGTATTTTATACCACCTGCTTGCACTGTCCACTGTTTTACTTCTCTCTGTAAAGCAGCTTGTAGGAAAGAATCCTCATTAGGTGTAAATCAGCACTGACTCCAGTTTGACTCCAGTTTGACCTATGTTAGATTATAGCAGCTTCAATTTTATTCAACTTCCATTATGTTCTGTTGGACTTAGACTTAGACTTATTCATAATAGGAGAATTAGCTATGATTTCATTGTCTATTAAATTTTAACCTGAAATGATTGGTTTTCTGTTTGCTGTTTTAGCTTTTGTCTTTTACTTTATTCATCCCTATTAAGGCTTTTATATATCCTGGTAGTGGTTCTAGGAGGAATGTTCTAGGTGCAGCAAGATGCAGCTGAAGTGTCTTACATGTTAGATATTTTTCTCTTCTTCCAGGCATTTGATTTTCATAGCACTGATATCTAATGCTAGAAAATTCAATTCTTCTTTGACTATAAAATTTAATGACAGAGTATTGAAATGGGAAAGGTTATTATTTGCATTATAGTATCACCAAGAAGGTCTTACATGTCCAAACAGTTTTACCTTTGAAGAAYTGATAGGGTGAAATTCTGGCATCTGTGAACTTAATGGTATGTCTCCCACTAACTTCAGTGGAACCAAGATTTCATAAGCCTTGCAGATTGAATGAGCTTGGTGCTTGTTAGGTGGAGGCTGAACCTAGTAGCCAACCTGGTAGGTCCAACCAGTAGCAATGCTGAGAGTATGTTCTCAGTAGGCTCACATACATATATACATAAGTACATGGCTGGCCACACAGAACAACACACATGGACGCCCACAGCACTCACACAARCACAGACAGCACCAATCGCCTCACCCTGTTTCCTGCTCCCTCTGGCTGATCGGGGAGGGAGGTCCTGCAGTGGGACATATGGGTATGTATAATGTGGATCCCTCTGGCAGCAGGACTTAGACCCTTAACCCACTCAGTAGCTGCCCCTGGATCCCAGGTCTCCCTAGAGGCTGGCACTTGGGCATCCAAGCCCTCAAGGCTCATAGACCTCGCTCCATCACGGGCACACCTACACACATGCATGTACACACCGTGGATCCCTCCAGTAGCTGGCCTTGGACCTGCAGTCTGTCCAGATGCCTCACCCCTGGAGTTTCATACATACACACACACTCACTCACTCACACACACACACACACACACACACACACAGCTGACCCTCAGATCCAACTGTTCCTCCATCAATTGGCCAGGATTCCCTGGTCCCTCCAGTAGCTGTCTGCCCTTAGAGAGAGACAAACACACACACACATCTGACTCCCAGGCCACTTCACCTACTCACTAGCTCATCTGGCTTGATATTCACAAGTAATCACACACTGACTTGTGTACCCTTACTCACTATGGTTGCTGGTACCACAAACRTATGATCCCTATCACCCATGGTTACACTCCAGTTGCTGGCACTTAGACCTCCACACACACATGCACTCAGGATAGAGTCTCTACCCTGGAAAATAGAAAGGAATTTAAGAAYGTAGGACAGACTGCATTGATCAAGTGTAGGGCATGGACAGACAAGTGTACTGACCAGCCACCTGTTTACATGACTGGCCTTCTTTTTTCTCTTATTCCTCTAATTTTTCATGCTTGCTTCTCCTCAGCTCACCTAGATTCTTCCCTTTCCCCATCTTTATTTCCTCCTTTAAGCATCCTCTATCTTGTGCAATCCTAAAATGCTGTTTTCCCTGCATCCCATAAAGTGTCCTAAATGGCAAGGCAGTCCAAAAGGTGCTCCAGAGAACCGCTCCCATTGATTCATCTTGCTGGGTTTCACCCCGGGACCGTGGGGCTAATGCTCTTCTGGGGCAGCCCTGGGAGGAGCCTGGGCAGGGTATCCCTTCCTCTGAGCAGGCCGTTCGGGTTCCCCCACCTGCCATCATCTCTCTGTGTTCTTTTTTGCTTACGGAGAGGAGCTTTTCATCACATAACCTAACAGTGCTGTTAYGGTACAGTTTATATATTGGAAATGGTAAAGCCAGACCTTAGTCAGTTATCAGGTTATATATCCATATCCATATTTACGCATATCCACATCCACACGCACGCACACACACACACAAAATCAAATTATATTCAATTTAAATWAAAAAAATTATTAATATATTTTAAGCTGTTAAAAAAGCTGAAAGTAAGGACTGGGGATTAGGGAAGAGATTTTATGATTTTGCAGGAAATAAACATGTATGAGACAGCTCATCACTGTGTTCTTACGGTACACCTTGATAGGAGCCATGACCATATGCATGTGCTTCCATGTCATTTTTCATCATCCATAACACTTACTCATCTACTCTATCATCAAGTGCATTTATGGTACAAATGGTGAAATCATATTATCTTTTTTTCTGTTTTTATTTTTGATCATAATTTCTTGATACTGTGTTAAAGTATTGCTTTTACCTGAGCTTCATATTTATGTACCCTTTCTTGGGAGTGCTTTTAAAGAAAATAGCTTCCTTCATGAAGATGGTAAAAGAGTTATTTTATGTTTTCAAATCCTACAGGTAAATATTACCATCAATATATTGTAAAATGTATACATACAGGGCCCAGTCTCATAGGCATGTAGCAGGGATTTTTTTGTATTCTCCCTAATTTGAGTCCCAGGGGCAGGAAGGGTAGTCTGACGAGTGTCTGGACTACTGATGATACAAAGGATCTTATTTGAATTTAAATAGTAGGTTCCTAAATAATTTTAAGAATCAGGTGTATGCAGATGTAATGACCTAGAATTTCAACACTGAAAAATACAGAGGTTGAGTGATGCCAGAGAAAGGCAATAGCTAAACTGWAGACTTTTGTTTAAAATTTTGAATTTAACTATTTAAATTTTTCATAWCGCTAATTCCTTAGTACAACATTATAGAGTAATTCAAATCTCGATTCAGACTCCTAATTCTGGATAGATCTTCAGATTCTGTAGGGTGAGGTTCAAGTACAGAAATGTAGATGCCTAGCGTCCATTCGAGTCCTGAGGGATATCCTGCCTGGCCCACACCTGCCACCCCAGAAGGATGAGGTCTTTGTGCAATATCTGCCAGACTGGATGAATGTCTCAGAAAGCTTGGAAGTTTCAAGAAAAACTAGACAGTTGAACAGTGAGCAGATGAATCAGGTCCTCAGTGCCACATTTTCTTTTAATAATCCTTCTGGTTTTAGAGTTTAGTTATGGGAAATGGAAGTGGGAAGGGGAAGGGACATTTGTAGATAGTTTAAAGATAGAAAATAAAGACCGCTACTGAAGTGTTCATATCTAGTTATGCTTTCAAGCARTCATACTATAATCAGAATCTTTCTTTGTTTGAAAGATCTATTAAAATCATAGGATATTGATTTTTAAATTATTCATAAGCRTTGGTTAAATAAATATATTCATGTTGTTAGTCACTTCTTTAATTTCTTAATTACGTCCTTGAGCTGATCAGAAATCTTACATTTTATGTATCTAATTTTTATGAACATTTTAATTTCCATAAGTAATATAATTTTAAATGATTTTTTATTTGAATGGAAAGCAAAGCTTACATTTTCAAAATCATATACTTTGGCAATACTTCATATACAAAAGAATGAATTGCTAAAATGCTCTGACTGCTGTTGACTGCTATTTACTGAAAATGTTTRCAGTTTTTAAGTTTCTTTCTTTCCTAAAAATGGTCATATACAGAACTCTGTTCATCTTTGTGTTTTAATGGTAGAGACTTTCACACATAAGCTACTTCTTCAGCAATTCAAAGTAAAATGCTTGTTAACAAGAAGTATTTTGTGGGAATCAATTAGYCACTCCAAATATTTCAAAAGAAGTATCTATCCTTTATGTATGTTTATTTTAAATCCTCACTGGAAAGCAGTTAAAGTGGCAACCACATCACAGTTACCATCTCCAGATTCAATTATATGGAATATATTTAATGCCTCAGTRGATAGCTCCATATTTCAGTTTAATTTTCCACAGAAATCTTAAATKTGTTCCTAGACTGTATGTTTTTCTATCATGTTAGATAACCAGTCTGAACAGAAATCCAATTTTAAATCAATCAACAATACTTTGAAGAAGATTRTATAAAATAACTTGCACAGCTTTCAGTATATCAACCAGTATGTGACTAACCTGTTCATTTATTGGATGTTAGAAACAGATCTTCTGACATGACATTGAAACTGTTACTAATGATATCCACCTGAAGTGCTTTTTATTATTTTGATAAATGCCCCTTGCATGCRCTTTTTTGGTATGGCAGATTTCTTATTGTTTAACCTGGAGATTTCTAGTTCTAACTCTGAGCCCCAAGACAAAAGTAACTTTCATAGTGCCTTAAAGTAAATATATTGTGTACTTTGCTAGATTTATAAAAAGAATCATATAAATTACAGTTGAAAGTTATCTATTTGTCTATTTCTATTTGCCAATATGTGATTATTCCCTACAGTATAACCTAGTGTACTTACTTAGTTGGTTTTAAATTCATGGAAATTATTGGACTTCACTAGTTCACATGGGCAAAATATGATGGWTCAGATTATAACTTTATACCCTTTCTGTTCAGCTTTGTTTTTTCTTTTCCTTATTTTTTTCTTATTGTTGATCCTAACTACTTTGAGTGCTAAATAATAGCTCTTGTTTCTTGCTTACCAATGGTCAAAAACAGTCATATTGCATTGACAGCACAGGAAATGATTCATTCTGAGGCAAGTCTGTGTTTCAATTAGCTTAATATCCTTTTTTTTAATAACCTTCAGTACCACAGTACCACAGGAAGGTGCAAAACCATGATCTCCCTGTGCCTTGAGAGAAAGTGACTGACAAGACAAACATGCCTGGATCTGGGCAGTGGGAAACAGAAGTGAATCACTGTGTTCCTTCTTCAACTCACCTAAATAATCTCTCTCTYCTTGGCTGACCCACATATCTAGATATAAATTACAAATCTTTTCCATAGCAATACCAAATGCTATAGACCTGCAGCAGATTCCTTTTCTATTGCCCGGCAAAARGGTTTAATGTTAGGATTAACACAGTTCTTGAGCACCTTGCATCTCTAACCTCTCCTGATCTCATGACCTTCATATAAAATCATAGCAAGYTTTATGGTTCTCAAAGTCAACTTCCCTAACTAGTCTTTGGTATACCTTTCAGCGTTTCTTGAAAGCATATTTTTACCTAAGTTTGAGTACTGTGTGCTGATCCTGTGTGCAGGACTGTTGTGGCTGAGATTTTCAGGTTTTATTGCTTGTTAGTAGCCTTTTATGAGACCAGCAAAGTTTTCTTACACTTTTTAAGAGGAAAAAGAAGCTTTGTAGCAATAAAATATTTCTTACTTGTCATAATGTCTCTATTCTCTTAAAGATTTCTGCTTTAGAAAGACCTCCTTTCTGTCATCTTCTCACCACAAAGTGCAAATTCTAAATACTTATGCCTGATCCAAAGTCATATACCTACAGCAGGATAAAGGGAGTCTACAGGATAGAGCAGTGAGACTTCTTTATAGGAGAGAAAGCATGTAACTGTTTTTTTTTCTTTTGTTTTTTTTTTCCCCTCTTCAGTAGGAATGTGGACTTCTTATGTGAGTGGGACCACTATTCTCTTTGCTTTATTTTAGCTATTGGATATGACCTAAATGAYCTTCTCAACTGGCAAAAGTCATGGYGTGAGTATGAAGRCTTAGAAGATAGCTAAGTAGGAAGGAATGTAGAGTGAGGAAGAGAGAGAAATATCTTTGTGCACGTTTCTGTGGGTATATGAATGTGTTAAGAGGCTGGAATGAATCCCTTCTGGCAATGCTATCTTGTGGGTGTAAAGGTTAAGACCAATCCAGTGTGTATGCATTGAGCAATGTATTTTCTGATGAGGAGGAAGAAGGGGAATATTAGCACTCCTTGTAAAGAATGCTTTCYGTTTATTGTTATGAGATGATAGATAGTCAAGATGAGAGCTAGTGAATATTTTTTCATATGTGGAGAAGTTTGCACTGAGAGGGGCAGAGAAGTGTAGCTTCAGATAGTTAGTATAGCTAGGCTTCTGCCATTGTCATAATAAGTAAAAATCTACTCTTCACACAAAGTTTAAAAGTAGTAAGGAAAGCTGGAGAAAATAGATTGAAGAAGGAGAGAAGGGAGAGGAAGAGCTGGAAATCTCTGGGTAAAGCAGAGACAGTCGTTCATAATCATTGTGCTTGGTGGAGTATTTACTGATATAAACTCAGACTGTATTGTATGTACTTTGTTCRGCTTGTATATTGAGGCTATGTTCATTGCTCTACTACAGACAGATTAGAAAAACTTTCTGTATATCCTCTGATTTGATATGTAGAGCAGACCGGTGATCCTGATGACCTTCTCATTCTTGGCATGTGGCTGATGTCACAGATGTCTTCAGCAATCTCAAATCACTTAATGGCACATACGAAGGTCATTTAGCGAGACAATTCTTTTGGTGCCTTGGTCATCAAGACAGAACTGTGTACAAAATGCCAGTAGGGGTAACTGTCATTGCTGAGAATGCAGGTTGATACTTTCATGCTGTAGAAGTTGATTTCTTAGGCTGAAATAAGATGTCCATTTGCCAGGAGCTGTGAAAAGTTCAAATATGAAGAATATGGCCAATRCAGGTGATTCTGCTGTGCCTGAATATTCCGAATTGGTAAGTAAAGTCCTGGAACGTGCTTTGCAATACTGGTAACAACTGCCCCTCTCTGGAGAAGAAGTATGCCTACCATTGATCGACTGCTAGCGTCCACTGGGGGTCCAGTGGGTGGGAATATGTCTGTCACTCATGGTCCCAGCAAAGCTGGACATGCTGTGTTACCAGAATTCTGCAGCCATTGCCAGCATGTCACAGATGGTGATCTCAGATAGGTAGCCAAGATAATCATAATATGGTTTTGCACAAGGGCAGCCATGAGTGTAAAGTGACATTTTTTTTCATTGCCAGAATGGCAGTGGGCAGAAATTGAAGCACAGAAAGTTCTGTCTGACCGTGAGGGGGAATTTCTTCCCTGTGAGAGTGATGGAGCACTGGCACAGGTTGCCCAGAGAGGTTGTGGAGTTTCCTTCTCTGGAGATCTTCAAGGCCCACCTGGATGCAAYCCTGTCTAACATGCTTGAAGTGCCCCTGCTAAGCAGGGAGGTTGGACTAGATGATCTCCAGAGGTACCTTCCAACCTTACTGATTSTATGATTCTGTGACAAATAGCTAACAAACAACTGTTGTGTGACAGATCTCTCAAAGATAAGATAGAAACCTTCCAGTACCCTGAACAGGTCAATATGGGAACTCAGAAATGACATATCTGAAACTAATCATCTGCTTCTTAAAAAGGGCTAAAGGTAGTCTTTCATACCCAAATATATCCATGCTAGGTGATATCTGGAGTGAGATGTGATCATAATAAAAGCACCTGTGACATGTTCCTTTTATCTTGCTTGAGAATAGTGGCTTCTGTTAATCGGATGTGCTCTTGAAATAGCTTGTACAGTTCTGACTAGTTCCCATATGATAAATTACCTGGAACCTCAGTGTTGCTAGAGACATCTCTCCTACTGCATAACAGCTCTCAGGAGCTTCTCCAGACTTGCAGCCTATGGCAGCATGTAGAAGCAGTGAAATCAATGCTGAGGGGCCATGGCAGGACTGACATCTTAAGTGGATTAAGAAGCAATGATAGATATTGGTGAGAGCAGAGCAGAATCCCTTATATATCTTTAATGGGTTTTGGTGCRTATATTGATCTTGTGACATAGGTGAGGGCTAGAAAGCATTTAAAAACACTGTAAAGTCTTCTGGGATGGGGGGCATGTAGTATGTTGTATGCCTAAACTGAGGAACATCTCTGAGGATGGTATGTAGTATGTTAAGGATACTAGGTGTGATATGTTTATACCAGCCTTGCACATCGAAATTCTTTTTTTATGTGGCTTAGCTCTTTATATATAAATATATATATGTGTATATGTGTGTGTGCGTGTGTGTATGTGTATATGTATATATAATGCACATGTTTGTGTGTGTGTATGTCTATAGGGGCATGTGTATGTGTATACATATATCTACACACACACACACACACACACACACACACACATGCATGCACACACATTTTATGTGTGTGTGTAGAGGTGTGGCTTATCAATCAAATTTTATGGGCTTCGTTTTGTCAGTCTTTATGTTGTATGTTATATGGGGTACTTCTAGGAGAAGCCAGTGGTCTGTATAATATGTCTGAGTATGTTGGTCTCTGCAAGAACTGTTTTGACACCTCATTGCATTCAAATTTAAGTTTAATTTGCTAGATGTTATGCTAATCTTTTTTGATTGTTGTTTTTCAAGTATCACATATAAAACACATGTTTTGGTATACTTTCCTCCAAATACTTTAGATACCTTAAACATTTTGTTATCTCATGCAGAGGATTTGCACTCTTGTCTGTATTCCTTTATTATCTCTGCACATTTCAGCTTTTAGTTCTACTTACTAATATATTGAGGTGCAGATTACTTCTCTTTCAAAATCACTAGTAAAGATGCTTTATAAAAGCAGACACAGCAACAGTGCCTTTAAGTTGCAACTGAACCATTGCTCCCAGTTTTTTTGACTCAATAYTTTGCTTTTTGTTTTTTACATAGGTTAAGCTCTAACTAGTAGCTCATAAAAAAATAACAACTTTGTCATATGAAAATTTGTGCAAATAATCTTTTGCCTCGGATTATAAGATCTAATCGCATGAGAAAGGGTTGGGCTGGAAATGGGAATTTTTGTTCTATACTGACATAGTATCTACTGCATTAGCTGTACCCACTGAGTTTGTAATCTAATCCAAAAACTATTCAGCTCTGTTCTGTGTTCACATTGAACTGGAGCATATGTCTACCTCTCTGTAAATCTTTTGACAGAAACATAATTTCAAAGATGTCACTCATAATATTTAACACACCATACTTCTTTCATTATCATTCTAAGAACAAATTAGGAACAATGCTTGAGCAATTAGTATCAATTGTTCTGTGCTTGTGCATGTGAATAACTTTTATATTTAACTTCATGTGTTGAGTTAGAACAAAATTATATTGCCCGTCACAGGAAACCTAATACTTTTAATCCACTGGATTTATGCAATGCAATAATTTAGTTCTATGAAATTCTGAGAGGTTTCTGCTGGTGTGTGTAAGTCTTATTTTCTTCTTTTTAAAGAGAGGAATATTATAAATATTTTTTTAAAAAAACAACTCCATCTGATTTTCTGTTGGTACCCMAAAAAAATTTCAAGAGTAATTCTATTCCAGTAAATAATATTATAACTGCTTATAGCATGTAATTTTATAGCTGGCGTAAGAGAATGAGAAAATCTCTTTCAGGGCCATGTGGTGRTAGCTGCCCTATAGTCTAACATGATAGCAGTTAACATTTCTATATAAAACAGAAATGCTTATTTGTAGAATCACAGAATCACAGAATATCTGAGGTTGRATGGGAGCTCTGGAGATACTCTAGTCCAACCCTGCAGTTCAGAGTGGGATCATCTACAGCAGGTTGCCCAGGGCCATGTCCAATCAGATTTGGAATGTCTCCAGGGGTCCAGAACTTCTCTGGGCAACTTGCTCCAATGTTTGATCAACACTACAGTTAAAAGTAGTGTTTTCTTRTGCTTAAATTTCTTATATTTCAGTTAGTGTCGTTGCCTCCTGTCCTGTCATTGTCACCACTGAGAAGAGTCTGGTTCTATTTTCTCCCACCAGCTATTTATACACATTGATGAGCTCACCCCTGAGCCTTCTCTTCTCCAAGCGCAATCTTAATGCTCTCAGTCTCTCCCCATATACCAGGTATTCCAATCCCTTCATCCAAAGGTGATTATCTTCGTGGTCCTTTCCTGGACTCAGTCCAATAAGTCCATCTCCCACTTGGGGCCCAGAACAGGAGACAGCACTCTGGATGTAGCCTCACCAGTGCTCAGTAGAGGGAAAGGATCACCCTCTTCAACCYGCTGACTACACTCTGCCTAGTGCAGAGGCAAAGCTGTATGATACACTGTGTCTCCTTGTCCWCCCTCTTCAGTAGCAACGGAGACAGATGTCTCAGTACTTCTCAAACACTGACTCCTCAGTTTAACGATGAGGTACACTTCTTGATGCTGCCAGAGGAATAAAGGAGCTATGCCAACATTTGTGGGAARAATTCTTTGGCACAAGGGAAGATGGGATGATGGAGGAGGAATGRACAGGGCAAAGCAAAAGAAAATAGCTGAGACAATATAGTGAGTTTTTCACTTTTTTTGTAAGCAAAGCTCAGGAAAAGAATATAAGGATGAAGGAATCCAGCTGGAATTTTCCTTAGCTTTCTAGATCATGAACATTTCTAGAAATGTTCTGAACCTCATAGGTGAGAGTCAAACATGGCCTCTGACCTGAAATTACTTAAGTGCCATAATCCCCAACTGTTTACAGAATAAACGAGTTGATTGTAGCATCTCATTAGGCCCAATCTCTATCCACCAACCCTTCCTTATTTAATACTTTCTAACACATATTCTGGTAWAATCTACTGAGCTAATAGCACATTAAGTAATAAATTCTAACTTTTTCCTTTATATATAATATATATATATTTCCTTTATATATATATATATATATATTTAGCTAATCAGGGGTTTTTATTGGTGAGCAATATAGCTCTAGGTTGGGTATAGCTCTAGCTTGGTATAGCTTTAGCCTTGTAAGGACTAGTTAAAGGTTAGAAGAAAATAGGGTGAAGGRTAGAGAAACAATTGGCAGGGGAACAGTTTCTGAGCCTTTGTAAGAAAAGGTAAATTACCTAGGGCCCTATAGGTCTAATTCTGTATGATCATTGAATTTAAGAGTGTAGTGAATTTCTAGAGGGGACATGACAGGAAAGGTGAGATGAGCTGAGAAATAAGATTTAATAGAATAAACCACATCTGCATGTCTAAATTACGTAAATCTGCTCAGATTTTTGTCTTTTTTTAATAAAGGAATTAAACAAGAGAAAGCTTCAGTTTTCTTCAGAAAGATATCTTGTACAGATTAATAGATTTCTAAAACAAAGTTGAGGCCCTTGGATGAAAAGCACTGTGAAGTATGAAGAACAAATGTGACTGCTATTATGATTTTTTTCTTTAGACTTTTGCACATGAACTTTTGTTTGCCTAACTTTTCACAGCAGATAGAGTATTTTTTCTGGGTATACATTCTGGGTTGACAAGCTTAAAAGCTTGAGCTCAGTGCATTTTTCATGTTGTGTAAACATGCAAATCTATGTGAGCAACTTGTGGTAGCTTTAAATTTGAATCAGGCTTCCCACAGACAATTTTAAGTGCTCTCATCCCTGTTTTGTCAAGGAAGTTCCTCTCTGTTCTTATAGCAGTTTCACAGCTGAAATAATATAACAGGCCATCACAAAACCTAATGTTCGTAATGGATTTTCTCCTACTGTTCGGAAGCAAAAGTKAAGGCCAGTGTGAGCAGTAGGAGGTCAGCCTATCTTTACTTGATTTAATTCTGTCTGAATTGTCTCCTGTACAACTTAGTGAAAACTCAATATTGTCAGCATGGTATAGTAAACTATTCAACAACTTGAACTTAGAGAGAAAGTTCCTGGTGATTGATTCTTTCTTCTTCCCGCTCTACATAAACCTGCTAGCCAAATGTATTTAAATTAATTAGAAACTAAACACAAAAGAGTCCCCCATGCACTTGTTCTCACATCATTTTTTCCTAGAAAAGAGAAATAGGAAGTAACTGAAATTGTAGACAGTGTAAAAAATACATATTGGCAACAACTCCCAATTAGAGCAACATGAGCTTGTTATTGTAATAGTCTCTTCTTTTTGCAGCTGCCTTGTCTGTATGCTTTAATATTTTAAATAGGTTGTAGCTTGAACTGCCTTTTCAGTCAAGTGTCCCAAGATCTACAGTCTCAGACTTGAGATGAAAGACTTTATCTGGTTGGTAAGGTTTCTTTCATTGTTTATGAAATGTCATCACCTCTGGAGACTGCTTATTTAACCTAAACAAGGATAGCCGCTGCGCTGAATCACTGTCTGATTGAGCATATCCTTCCTTCATTTCTTCTCTAGCTAATAATCAGTTCTTCAATGCACATTGATTCATTGTATTAGTCAATGTATTCATTGCTTGAATAAATTCACAAAGTAAAATTGCTATGGCAAATAGAGGGCATTATTCAAATTTTACTTAATACCATCAGGGATCCACGTGTTACTTGAACCAGTAACATGATATTCACAAATTTTGACTGACAATTTCACTAAAAGATCACTTTTGCAGTTTCAGTTCAACATTCTTTTAGACACTTGTTTGATCAGATAAAAACAAAAATGATGCTCTCCATCTTTTCTATAAGTATCAGAGAAAACTGTGTATCTTTTTTCTATTTTAAATAGTTTCAGTTTATGTTATTTTTTTTTTCTGTCATTGGACCACACTAAAATAAAAAATAAATAAATRAAAACAAGATTGTCTGATCATCCCTGGAAAGAAGGTCAAATGGACTGGAAAGGMTATACGTGAAGGAGAAAATCAATGGATACTCAAATTACTTATAGCTATAGTGAATGGACAGTGTACTGTGTTAGCTTGTGTGTCTGTCTGATGGTAAATGAAACATGGCACATAACTAACTGAGGACTTTGAAAGTGATTCTGAAGGATAATCTTTTAGGTTAGGACATGGAACAAAATGGATTTTTGTATAGGTCATTCTGTTTAATATTTTCAGTAYAGGTCCAAATATGTTGGTGGTAGCCAGTGGTACTCCAGGCAGTACATCTACTGCACTTCTTGATGACTTTTATACCCCTAAGTAAATAAAAAATGAATACCTTGGCAAAATTTTGCAATGGAACCTTAAGAAAGAGCTTCTGTTTGTTATAGACCCTGTGAGYTTCTTCCTTTCTTGACTGGGCTATCTGTCAATGACCTCCTCCTATCTTGCCTGTCAGAACTATAAAGAACATCCCTTACTTAGAATCACTGTTTGCCTTGGGCTTGACTGTATCTCTGCCCTGAACAAAGGGCAGCAAACTGCTGTGTACTGCAAGATGCAAATTGTCATCATCTGCTTCCATTTATTTTGCAGAGAAGTTACCCTGTGACAAGTCATTTAACTACTTCAGCCTTCACAAGAATGTGCTCCTACAGTAGCCTGCGCACTCTGGCATGAACCCTTGTACAAAGAGCACGAGCAGTGCCCTGAGGATTATTCTTGTCTGGAGAACTGAAACAAGACTAATAGGAGGCGTATGTTCTTTACTCTCTTATTTGGCTCCGGAATCCAAACCATAATTTTCCCTGTTTAGAGGCTTAGATTCATAGGAGGATGATAGGCTCAGATCCATGCAAGGATTTAGGTAAGTTGATAGCTGCCCTTCCTACTTTTTAGTCATTTCATAGTCATGACTTTTTYTCATCAGTGTAATTCATTAATCCAACCTGACACTGTGAGAGAGGAAATGATAACACCCAGAACACTGAGCAATGTTAAATTAATCTAACTAGTAGCAGATTATGAAGAATTTTTGTGATAATGACCTTCTTGCTAAAGTCAATGTTCGTTTTAGGAAATAATTTGTTTCCCCAAAATAATACATTTTGCAATTTTTTTGTGCAGGAGATCTTCCTTTAATGTCTTAAATCATAATATAATCAAAAGTACCTTTAAAAAAGTGGAAAAATATACTACTWCTCTTCTGGACTTAGATACTTTACTACCAACTTGAGTCAACTGGCTGTGCAATTTGTCCAAAACTAGCCTCAGCCTTTTCTTCTAAGGCCTAGCTACAGTACCTCAACAGGCATTCACCTTTTATATGTAATTGATTCAATTGTTTAGCTGCTACAATGTTGTCAAGGAGGTGAAAAATCTCTGCCAATCCACATCTCTCCTCCTTCTCAGCTGGATGCCTAATGACAGGCTAGAGGAAAGGTGACTACCCTTAAATTCATAATCTATGCTAGTGTAGCAGAAAGCAGATTTCAAGGGGCAGAAAATGAGTGAACAAGCAAAAGGGTGCATGACTCTATGGGCCAGAAATAAGGTCACTTCTTGGGAGGGTGGTTTTGGTTATGATATGTGCTCATAACATTATTTATTCATTTTACCCAAGAGTTCTTAATACAAAATGCAGAAGCAACTCCTGGCTTCTGTACCGCCAGACTACACTATTCTCTCTGCCCAAGCTATTCTAAAGGTAACTTGTGTTTACATGAGCTGCAATCACACCAGTAACTGCAGCATAGACATCTTTAAGCTAACTGTTTCCTCATTGTCTGGAGAGACTGAGCACGTAACTGCAGGCTCCAGGGGTCCCCTAAGCAACGATGTTCAGGTGCTGTAGTGTTCAGTGATGCAATTGCTAAGTCTGTTTGCAGCTCCAGGTCTGTATGACTAAGCATAACTGGTGTAAACACTTCAACAAAGCAGCTCTTAGTAAACTCGCAGAGTCTATCTGCCTTTCCTGCTTATCCATTTTAACACTGGAACAAAATCAGAGCTATGATATTTCTGAGATACCTGTCCAGAAAAATAAATTTCTATGAACAAGCTGCACATCAATTGTAGAAAGCTCAGGTATGTTGCTGGTGACATTTTCAGCTCTTAGATTAAAGCGTAAATAGCATCATTTATATTTCTTTGTGTAAGGCACAGGAGCTGCTTCAGCATAATTTCCTTAGACTCTCAGTGCTGTCACTTCTGATTGCTTTTAGCCAGCTGTGTACACACCCTTTGTTGCTGGAGGCACAGAAGACTCTTGGGAAATAAGAGGTGGAATCAAGGATTTCCTCTTCTAGGAAAGTGATAATCAATTTTAATTATGAAAAAATAAAATGACTGGTGCAGGGAGCTGCTAGAAGATTTTTTTTTATGAGACTGTGTTCTTGAAGAACTTTTATGAAAGTCTTATATAGAAGCAAACAGGGATCTTACCTTTATCTGAACTTTGGCATATTCTGTGGTGAATGTCTGCACATAAACAGAGGCAGGAAACATTAGTATGAGATATAATTGACTTAGACAAAAAATACAGGAAGATACTTTAGGAAAAATCTTAACATTGTAAAATCAAACACTCAAAAGATAGAAAAAGAAAATTAAGACTGCCTTGGCAACTATAACTTAGCTATATCAATTTATGCTTAATGTCTCATGCAATATACTTCAATTAGATGATCATACACTACTGTTTTGAAATGGCTCTTTCAAAACAGTTGCTTCAGTTTTCAGAGAATGATCAGTTACTATAAGTATAGTTTTATCTTTCTCAAAATACCTGTTGATATGAAATTTCCTAGCTCTATTTGTGTCAGTGTATGAGAGGCTGAGATGCTGTAATTCTGAAGAAATGCAGTATTCCTGATACAGGTGAAARTGGAAACAGTTTAACTCTTAATATACTGAAACTTCAATGCTGTAATTCTGAAGAAATGCAGTATTCCTGATACAGGTGAAAGTGGAAACAGTTTAACTTTTAATATGCTGAAACTTCCTAAATAGACATATTCAAGTTAAAAATTTTCAAAAAGTCTTAGAATGTGGCCAACATAAAGCACAAGCCCAGTGCTATATTATATGTCAAGAAACCAATTAAAAAAWTGGTATAAACCTACTTCATAGTACATATCCCAGTGTACAAAGTTGGGCAGATCTTGAAGCTGTAAGTGGTACAGAATATGAAAAATATATAAATTAGGAACATTTCACATAACCATAATACTAATTACAAATTCGACAGCAAATTTTGCCCTTCATAGCCTCTTCCCCCTAAAATTTGRCATCAATAGAAGCACATGAAGGTACTCTATCTTAGGATGAACCTTAATAAAACATAACAACACTTGCATATTTCTGCCTTAATATGATATCACAGTGCTATAAATCTTCTATGACAGAATTAGAGTACTGTTTGCAAACTATGCCAGAAGCCTAAATTCTAAATTTTGTGTCAATGATGTGAATACTTCTTAGACCACTATAGCCTTTCATCAGTTCGGTATAACTGTATTCAACATGTATTCATGGCTTCTCTGGGAAAAGCTCCCTTTTATTCTGTGGCCATAGTTGTCTTGGGTCTTCCTTGTTGTCACTATACTTGCATTTCTGGTGCCTTTTGTGCTTCATATCTTTTCCTTCAAGGCTTTGATGCATCAGTATATAATCTCTGCTACAGCAGATCATCTCTAGCTGCAGGTTCCCCTGTTGTGGAACTAATGTCAGACAGCTAAAGATATCTCTTGCGGGTGTCTTTGTAACATTTCATCATCTTGCCTTTCAGCCACTCACCATATTCTAACTTGCCATAAAGAATTGCTCTGGGCAATCTGCTATCAAAATATATACCAGATGCCCAAAGCTGCATAGCTGAATCTTCAGAAGCATCGTGTAGTGTGGAATAATGCTTTAAGGCCTCAGTTTCTAGGATCTAATCCTGTCTTTTTATGCCAGTAGGAGCATGAAGAAAATACATGTGGAATTAAATGAGATGCTTAATGGAACAACAAATAGTTCAGACTTCTTAGCCATACAAAAGAATGGTAATGACAGCTTTGCAATACACATTGATTTTTGTTTTGAGCTAGATCCTCTTTTGGACAAGATGTTTTAATCTCCTCAAAAGCTTTATTGGTGTTTACTCTCTGCTGTGTGACTTTTATATCAGCCCCAGTCTTGAGACAGAGCTGGCCACAGTAGCAGAATTCGTCTGCAGAGATCAGTGCTTTACTGTCAATATTTGATGTTGACCTTGACATGTTTTCTTGTAGCTGAAGGCTGGAACAGGACTTCTTTTTCTTTATGTTGATATTCAAGCTAATCTTCCTAGCAACGCAATCAAAAGTGTCAGTTATAGGTTGTGYCTCTTCTGGGGTTAAGCAACAATTACACTGGTTGTTGGAAAGTGATTGCTGGAAATAACAGCTCACATGTGGTCCATCACACATGAGTTCTAAATTTTGGTTAGGCATACTGTCTCTGAAAATTGAAAGTCTTTTCAAATTATAGTGAATGGAGATTTTTACTGTTGTCTCTAAGTGCAGAAAGATCATTCTTAYCAGCACATGGCATTTGTAGAGGAGTGCCAGTCAAGCACTTTTTACTTATATCATGATGAAGTGGGATTACTCTTCAAGATTCCAGTCCCGACCAATTCCTGCATATCACTCCCCGGTATGATAATGATTTCATTTCATGAAACTGACTTGCTGAAGAGATACAGCAGAGCCTCAGTGACCTCATCAGCACAGATCATAACTGATGCATAGGCAGTAGTCATGGTAAAATGGGAAATGGCTCTACTTGATATCTTAGCCCTTTATTCCTTGGATTCATCCAACTTGTGTTACAGTGACTTGTTTATGGAAAAATTAATTRCAGATTTTTAGTAGTCATCTTCTGACCTGACTAATAGGAAGTGTAGCTGAACCTAATTTTTTAAGTAAAAGCTCAGAAGCTAAGTAGATTTCTCCAAGTATTTTTAAACTAATCTTCGTAGACACTGAGTTTGTGATCAAGGAGTGCCAAGTACTTTTCAAATTTCATGTCAATATTACAAAATGTTTGGACTTAGCTAGTAAGACTTAGTTCAAGCTTAACAAACTTGTATTTCTTTGTCTTCATGTGGGTGGCAACAGRCGTGTTAGGTTTCTAAGCTCCCACTACAATTAAATGGGATGTAGTTAACGTAATCAATGACCCAGCTCACACTAAAGTAGACATCTAGGAACATCATTCATCATGTAAATATAGACATCTAATGCCAATCAAAATGCCTTGCTTGGTTGCCCACTGTCACTCAAAGTGGGAGTGATTTGTTCTGGACTATATGGGCCACGTAGATAGTGTCTCAGTACTGAGCATCTCAGATACTCCAGGCCCCTTAAATGGCAATGGATGTCTGCAATTAGGCAACAAAATCATAGCCTGGCTGTATATAGCTGCATTGCTTTTTAGAGTCGGTTAGCTAGCTTGAATAGAATTCTGTCAATCAAAATGGGAACTTAAACACCTCACCACACCTGCAAGGAGTCACTGAAATGTGGATGTTTTAACCACAAGTTGAATCTCATCCATCCTTGGAGCTCAACTCAGAATGTCAGCTGGGGACAATCTGGAGCACACTATGACATTTCAAAGTATCCTTAGTGTAGACCTTCAAACAGTTAAATCAAGCCAGCCATTTTCCAAGTTTAAAAGTTCTTTTGTTTTTTTCGTAGGAACTTCATAGTTAAGTGCCAGTGATAAAGCAATAGACTTGGTTTAAGTGGGTTCTTCAGCTCTCTTTCTGTTCAATGATAGGTAAAATCTATGCAATCTATAAACTATACTTGACGATATACTAATAATGCAAATAAAATAAAAATGTAAAGTATGCTGCTATATCTACTGAAGAAATATTGGCACCAATACCTTTATTTTTCAGGCTGATTAATTTAAATTGCTATGACTATTTAGATATCTTTGTTGTTTTTATCTGAGACAAGTTGTCTTCGGTCAAAAGTATGCAGTGTCTTTTTTTTTTCCCCAGTGATAGTATCACAGGATGTCACTCCCACATTCTTGCTCTAAAATGAGAGGGGCACAAGGAATGAATACCCCMTATTTGGATGAAGAGCGAAAAATAATCAAATTATGCTGCTCACATTTCACCGAGAAAATAGAACAAATACATCAGCATAATTCAAACTATCTTCTGTTTATTAACACTTCCAGCCATCATTTGCTGAACTTGGCCCATTAATACACATAGCATTTTTATGTARCTCACTCAAAGTTGTTCTCTAGTTGACTCATGCTTGTTCTTTGAAGCAAAAATGAAATTAAAGTCTCATCAGTGTGGAATGGGACACCATTCCCAGCACCCACTGTTCTGTATGAGATTTCAGGTTTGCTACAGGGAGATCTGAGGAGTTTGAACCCTTAATAATCCCAGTTGTATTTTCTATTCTACCCCCAGTACTGCAGTTTTAATGTTATACTCTCCTACTACTTTATTGTTGCTCTATCAGCATCCTCACACTTTACAAAATTACAAAAATATATTATGACTTTTCGGGCTAATCAAAACACTGTAAATGCTTCCTCAGCAGGAAGTAAATAAATCATCTCCATTCTGTCAGGTGTTGATCCTTAGAGATCTCTTTGTTTTGATATACACATATTTTCCATATCTTTTCAAGTTTATTTAAATTCAGTCCTGGGCTGTATAGCAAGAATGTATCCAGATCTACAGTGCACAAAAAAGTGGGAAGGAGAGGAAAATGTGCAAGTGATTTTGATGTCACGTGTCTGTAGAYSTACAGGGGAAAGATAAGTCAGTTTGGAAGCRCAGCCTTATTAGTTCTAATAACTTAAGAAAGKAGGATGAGTGAGACATGCTTTTCTTCCTCTTGTACTGATTAGTTGACATGATTGAGAGTGGAAAATTTAATATTTTATCTCCATTTCCATCTCTGCAGTATAGATGACGTGTGTCCAGCATCTGTAATTTTCTAAAAGCTACAATCTGCTTTAAATGTTTATATTGCAGAGCATTTCTTTTTTTCTTTGCCTCATACAGCTGTCTTTTCATATTTTATATGTTATTCTAAAAAAGATAATAAAATGCCTAATATTACTCTGGCAGTTTCATTTGTTTTATTCTTTATTTCTGTGCACTGTGCAGGAAGAGGTACTATGGCTGTTCRACATTTCTTTTTCAAATAGTTTTTACTAGTCTATGATTGAATTAATATGCTTTGGTGAAGCCCTACATAACTAAATGTTTTATTTAAAAAAAATGAAATGAAGAGCTTCCTTGATAGTAGCTACTGCTTATTTAAGTACATACTATGGGAATTACAGAAGATCTGCTGACATTTTCTATGAACTGAAATCTTTCAATTAGTCTAATCTACTGGTTTTACTAGGTAAAGAACAGCTCTGTTGGACTGGTGCAGTCTTTCTGGGATAATCTTACCAGAAATAGAAAGAAACTTACACRCTCATGAGAAATTATCCCTGCAATAATTGAGTGTGATTTTTCTGTGTATTTTATCTCAGTGGAGATTCATTTCTCCTGTCATTTCATGGTGATGAGTAAAAATGTTTAGGAAAAAAAAAATCTTTCTCACAATGAAATGGACTTCTGCACAGTCATTACCACAGATCTTAATAATTTCTTTTTTTTTTTTTCTTTTCAACTTCTTGGGGTTCAATCGCATTTTAAGTTATGCAGATATGCTATCAGGTCTCCTGCTGCCTGGCAAGCTTAATAAAAATATGCAAGTTATCACATATAGGCACCAGATTTCTCCTTCCTCTATATTCTCCCAATAATTCACCATGATTCTTGGATGATCCATTAAAAGRGCAGAAAGCAGCAAAAGAACAGCAGGCATTACACAACCAATGGCATCCAGGTACTATTGCCCYTTAACATGTCAGTGTTCAGGGTATTATATGCCACAATCTTAAAGTACTGTCTGAGAAGACAAAGTCCTTCCAAGAGCAAGTAGAAAGAACTGTCTTGTATTTTGCTGAGGCAGCAAAATAAATCCACTTAAATTTCTGATATAGTATTTCTGAGCTAGACAATTTATTCTGCTTTTTAGTCAACAGAGAGATACAAGCACTTCTTATGATGTATTTTAGCTGCCTACTTTATGACTAAATGCACTATACCTTACAAGTGGCTATCATTCTCTGATGAACTAGAAAGGTTTAGTTTATATATGTGTGTGTGTGCGTGTGTGTGTGTCTGTGCATGCCTGTGTGTATAAAAATTACACACTTCTGGAAGTCAAAGACATAATACAAACACAGGTTAGGGCTGTTTGCTTTAGATAAAACAAGACTGGATGTTGTGGAAAAAAAACAAAATGCTGAATGCCACCAGRAAAGGGAATTGAATTCTCTTTTCACTTCTGAAATGAGAGGAAAATCAAGGATATTCAAAGAAATTGAAAAACAATATATTTAAAACTTTTGGAAAAGGAAATTCTCGCTTCTGCCAGGAAAACTGAAGAATCAGCATAGGTTCACAGCAATATTTAGGGTGGAATTGTTCTACACGAGATATGTATGAGTTACAAAATGAAATAAAATTATAGTAGCTTGGATAATCAAGAATATGAAATAAGTACCCTCCAATGAATGATGGGATAAACATGAAGTGATTTAACCACACAAGYGATGACAGACTTATCTGCACATGTGCAACAAATCTGATTCTATAAATTTTCTGCATATGTGAAGGTCGCTATATGGCACATATACAATAAGTTCACCATCTTTGCACATTTTCATTGAGAATTAGACCTCTAGTTCTAGAGGTCTAGACTAGACTTCATGGCTCCATGACCTARTGTGACATTAAAAAAGCCATTGGATAGATTATTACATTTATATCTGATATAATTAATTCCTGCATTTCAAAAATTTGGTGTATTTTTTGTGCAAATGTGCTCTGTGTGAGATTTTCACTGCCAGAATGAAAACAAGCTTCCCATTATGAGAAATAAAATCTTTTATTCTCAATGATATCTCCATTTTTAATGACCAAATACAGGTTTTATTATATCAARGGATGCTGCAATAGATCAGACAGATTATAAATGAGAAGAAGGATTATATCTTGGTCATTTTTCCATTAGCAAAGGACAAAACTATTAGGCAATTAACTGGTTTTGKTTTTTTTTATGCATATGTGTATACATAAAGTACATGTTTCTTGGAAAGCTGCATATCCTAGATCATCACTAATTCTTTTTTTCTCAATTTTTTTAGATAATTCTTAAATGAGAATCCCATCCTCCAACCAGAATGTTGGGACCATCCTTCAATGCACCATGAGTAGCAGAGCTTCTCTGTCATGCATCTCATGCCTTTTGACAGCTCGGTGGAATAACTGCCTACAAGGCTGTTGCTATTGCTGCTCCTGTAATCAGCTCCTATCCTCTTCTCCGGGTTTTTCTGGTAGCTTTCTGAGAAGCGCTACCAGGGAGAACGATGTATCAGCCTTGCTAACCTCAGCAAAAGAAACTTCTTTAAACATACTGGATAGCCTGAAATATGCTGGCTAAAGACAGGAATCTGACTGCTGTCATCCTTGCCACTAGTAACAAGACTAACATTGTCAAAGTAATTAATGATAGGTGCTGTGGTAGAATCGGATGGCTTTATCACACTATCCATTTTTTAGTCACCGATGCCAGTCAGAGAGGGATTGATGCTGTTAGGGGAACTATTGCCAGAACAAGAGCATACCTAGATATTTTTATCACTTCAACAAAGTAAACATGCAGCAGTTGATTCTTGTTTGAKCTTTTGCAAAGGTTAGCTTGGACTCCTGAAGAGCAAGCTATATAAAACCAAAAGACATTTACATTTCTTTTTCTTCTGAGGGCAAACTGAACGTATCACTGTAGACAGGAACCATTCAGTATTTGACCATTTAGATGACTGAAAAAAGTCAGTGATTTATATCTAGATCAGAGTAGAAAGTCATATAAAAACCTAGAGAGGGAAAAAAAAAAAGAAAAAAAAAAGAATGAGTTACCACTCCAAACTTGTACAGATACCTTGGGATGTTAGGTAGCTGAGCTTGGATAAGAACGTTCTTAAGATTTAATTGTTAATTTGTTTTTTGCTGTTGATTTTGGAGTGTTTTTGTCACACAGTGACTGATAATTATTCACATTAAAATAAAGAAATGGTCTTGTCTCTAATCCTAGGAGCAATAAGGCACAAACTTTGGACTAATCCATACTCAATGACCCTGATAATACCATTAAACATATAAACCTATCCGTTAAAAAATGAAGAATGCTATTGCTTTTTTTTTTTTTTTTTTTTTGTGGTATATATCTGCATTGTTTGTTTCCTTCAACTGCATGCGTTTGATTTTCATATCACCTTGTCAGATTTTTAATTTGTAGTTATAGCTGTTCATTATTTGTAGTGCTAGTCCAGTCAGGACTTGGGTCTTCCTTTAAATCTTAACATGAAAATACTTGAGAAACAATTTNTTTTTGGTATATATCTGCATAGTATGGTTCCTACAACTGCATGCACTGAATTTTCATATCACCTTGTCAGATTTTTAATTTGTAGTTATAGCTGTTCATTATTTGTAGTGCTAGTCCAGTCAGGACTTGGGTCTTCCTTTAAATCTTAACATGAAAATACTTGAGAAACAATTTTGTTTTAAGAACTTTAAGGAATTGTAACTTCCCCTGGTAACTTTTGTGAGCATTCTAGTCACATTTCAAGATCTTTTTTGAAGTAAGAGATTTTAATGGTCCTCCACAACGAAGTGAAGGATCTGTTCAACCCATGGAAACAAATTAATGAAATCAGATCTGGTGAGTACGAAGCTTAGAATAGAGTCATAGGATCACAGAATTGGTAAGGTTGGAAGGGACCTCTGGAGATCACCTAGTCCAACCTCCCCGCTCAGCAGGGTCACCTAGAGCATGTTACACAGGGTTGCATCCAGGTGGGCCTTGAAGATCTCCAGAGAAGGAACCTCCACAACCTCTCTGGGCAACCTGTCCCAGTGCTCCGTCACTCTCACAGTGAAGAAATTCCCCCTCATGGTCAGGCAGAGCTTCCTGTGCTTCAATTTCTGCCCATTGCCTCTTGTCCTGTCACATGGGACAACTGAAAAGAGTTTGTCCCTGTCCCCTTGACAGCCTCCCTTCAGGTACTTGTACACATTGATCAGATCCCCCCTCAGTCTTCTCTTCTCCAGGCTGAAGAAGCCCAGCTCTCGCAGCCGTTCCTCATAGGGCAGGTGCTCCAGCCCTCTGATCATCTTTGTAGCCCTACGCTGGACTYTCTCCAGTAGCTCCATGYCTCTCTTGTCCYKGGGAGCCCAGAAGTGGATGCAGTACTTGAGATGAGGCCTCCTCAGGTCTGAGTAGAGGGGCAGGATCACCTCCCTCTACCTGCTGGCAACACTCTGCCTAATGCTCCCCAGGAGACCATTGGCCTTCTTGGCCACAAGGGCMCAKTGCTGGCTCATGGTCAACTTGTCATCCACCAGCACTCCCACGTCCTTCTCTGCAGAGCTGCTCTCCAGAAGGTCRACCCCCAGCTTGTACYGGTGCCTAGGGTTATTTCTCCCTAGGTGCAGGACTCTGCACTTGCCCTYGTKGAACCTCAGGAGGTTCCTCTCTKCCCAACTCTCCAGCCTGTCCAGGTCTCTCTGAATGGCAGCACAGCCCTCAGSWRYRTCAGCCACTCSTCCCAGCTTGGTATCATCAGCAAACTTGCTGAGGAGGCACTCTGTCCCCTCATCCAGGTCAYTGATGAAGAAGTTGAACCGGATGGGACCCAGTCCTGAACGCTGGGGGATGCCACTAGCCACAGGCCTCCAGCTGGACTCCAYGCCACTGATGACRACCTTCTGAGCTCTGCCTTTCAGCCAGTTCTCAATCCACCTCACTGTCCACTCATCTAAYCCACACTTCCTGAGCTTGCCTAGGARGATGTYATGGGARACAGTGTCAAAAGCCTTGCTGAAGTCAAGGCACACAACGTCCACTGCTCTGCCCTCATCTACCCATCCAGTCATTCCATCAGAGAAGGCTATCAGACTGGTTAAGCAGGATTTCCCCTTGGTGAATCCATGCTGGCTACTCCTGATCACCTTCTTTTCCTCCGTATGCCCTACTAGGATGTGTTAGTAGGCATGTTTTACTACACAAAAAGCTGGGAAAAAATAAAGCAGAGCATGAAGACATAGAGTTTTTTTTCTCTGTATTCTTTTTATAATTTTATTTTATCATTCTCATCATTTTTATGAAATATTTTTAATATTTATTATTATTTATTATTATTTATTATTATTTATTCTGATCCTTCTCTCATGGGCCTTCTCTAAATAGTTAAGCTGAACTTTTTTTCTCTACTATTTCTATTTCTAAAATTTCACGTATTTTCTGCAAAGACATTTCTTACATAGTGCTTATGCAGAACAAGCTTTTTGTACTCAGCAGTGGGACTTCAGAATGAGTCACTTGGATTTTCAGACTACCTCCTAATATTAACCCTATAACAGACTGTCTCTTCATTATCATTGGGTTACTCCAAATAGGTTTGGGAAGGGAAAAAAAAATCTCACATAACTTTATCCACCTAAAAGTTCTACATATAAGCAAAATTAGTATTTCAGGCCCACTTATAGTCACTGTACAGAGATATGTTTCAAGGGAAGTTCATCTTTCCTATCACTGGCTTAGATGAAGTGTTGTGTGGAGGCGCCTATTCCTTAACGTAGCAGGACACGAGGTATCTATCTGTTCACTGCTAAGGTTGCCAGCATGAATGACACAGTGAGAGGGCAATAAAAGCTAATGCCTCTGTCAAGGTTAGGATGAGATTTGTCAGTACTCCTAGTCAGTATTGCCCTGTTTGTTCTTTCACTGAAACCAAGACAGAGCTATGTTATACTAGGTGAATACTTCCTAAATCCCATCCTAAAATGTTTTCACACTGAAAAGCATTTTTGTTTGGATGGATACATACTACATTTATRCTGTTGGCCTTTTTCTGGCCTTGGTGGATAATAAAAACCGTGTACAGTTTAAGATTTCAAAATGGCCTGGATGATAGAATATCACTGTATGTATTCCCAAATTCCCAGTGTCAGAGTATGCRGTAAAAAAATGAGAACATATCATTAAATTATTTTCTCTGTTCCTTCATAGCATATTTCCACCCACATCTCCTGTGTTCTCCTGTAGTATTTTTCAAATAGAACAAAGATTTTTTTWAAACAAAAAGGAAAAGAAAGGAAAGTACAATGCACATGATTAACAGTGGCAGAAGAATAGACATGCACGATTGGTTGTTGGCAATGTTTCTATAATGCAGCCCGTATTTCTTCAACATACATATTTTAGTGTGATAGATTACATTCCCTTTCCATTTATGATGATTTTTTTTTTCTTTCAAATGTGCTAAGATGAAAGTATTCCAAAAAAAATTTAATTACATTTTGGCAGCTCATCGAACATAAACATTACGTCCTCAATGGGCTTTTGGACTCTACCCATTGACACAAGTGGCAGCCTAGAAAGATTCTCAATCCCATAATGTTTACAGATTTTAACAGCTGTATTTCAAAAGCCATTATTGCAGGTCATCCTCATAACCTACAATAAAATATGCAGACATTTAGCTTGTATCTTAGTATTTTTAGTTAGATACAGGATTGARGATATAGTTTGGGGAGAAACATATGTTGGTCTTCCAGCATAWTATTCTTAATAAAGTTGTACTGGGGCAGGATAGAGGGTGAGAGTAGGAAGGAAGAGAAGGATATCTTACATTTAAATGTAGAATTTGGATTGATTTCTCTAAAAGATTTGCACTTGGGTTAAAATCTAAATTAATTAAATAGCTCCAAATAGAAGAAATATTTCATATGTGATTTCAGCTGACTCTGGATCAAACCTGAAAAATAAATATTGTAAGCTTTGGCTTCAGCTACAAGCTATACCTGAATAATGTGAAAAAACAGATTTTGTTTCAAACCTTACATGCTGGTCATTTCTAATAGTGAATGATCAAGTTTTTTCTTATAGGTTTTTGAAAATTCTTACATGAAAGCAAATAACAGAAATAGAAGAATTGAAGATTTTTTCCAATACTCACTAATAATTACATAATTGAGTTCTTATAGGTTGCAGTGCAATTATTACTGGAGTTTCAGAAGTTGTAAGTCTGAAGATATAAACCATAGAATGTATTGACTTCAGTTTTAAGTAAAGATGTAATTTCATTTAGAAGCTGTAGTGTCACTTTTCTATCCTGAGATATTTTTTAAATAATATGTTCTTTCTGAATATATCATAGCTGAGAATGAATTCTCAGTGAAAATAGTTTTTCTGTGGAAAAAAAAATCTAATTTAATTTTTCTGAAAAAAAAAACATCTACTTATAACACCCAAAAAAAAAAAAAAAATTGTCAGTCTGTAGTCTCTCAGAAACATTTTTCTAAATACTCATGAAGTGATTTCTTTTGTATAACTACCCAACTCCTGTAATACTGATATGGGCATACAGAGAGACACTAATAGCAGGAAAAGAGCTGACTTCAATACTTATGAGGGAGATTAACTTGGATTATGTTTAGGAACACAGTCATGAAGTCTATCTATGAAAGTTCCTACATATTAGCCCACAGACAAAAAGTTTTTGAAAATCCAAAGGACAGATGCATTCATCAGGTACAGTAATTCATACTCTTCTCAGGTATTGTCTCTGTGGATGTACCACTTGAAAATGAATTGAATGTGGCTTTTCCTTCCTATCCCACAACTCCCCAATCACATATTAAAACAGCTGTTGCATATCATCCTGTAGGAAGAAGAACATCCCTGTCCCATGCCCAGCAAAGAGGTTCCAGTCACTGTGCTGTTTGGGTTTCTTTGGGAGCAGAGTTTCAGAACACAATTACAGAGTCTACAAGTCAATGCCTTCCTTTCATAAAAGATGTTCATGCTAGCAGGCAAAACTTCAAATTCATGTATCCAGCCTGATTTTTAAAAAAGGTATCTTTTATCAAATGATAGCTTTTATGAAACTCAAAACACTAGTGCAAGTTTTGGGAGGACATTTTTCATGTGCTTCATGCATCAGAGCTGTTTGCTAAAGCTATAATTTCTTCTTGCTCACTAGCCTACTGTGACACTGACAAGTGAATGACTCAAGCAACAATAGCAAGAAGAAATAAGAACAACCCTGAAGACCTAAGGATGATAAATGCCTCTCATTTTTGTTCCCAAGAACCCTTTAGATCAGAGGAAGATGAACCTGAGTGCTTCTTGCCAACTACATATGCAAATAGTCAGTGATCAATTAAAGAATGGTGCTATTTTCCACAGCTGTGGGATTGTGATTACAAAAGGAATCGAAACATAGAATCGACTGAGGGAAGACCACCTTGCTAACTTGACAGGGTCATAAGAACACCAAGGAAGTCATTTATTATTGCTATTCATTAAAGAAAGGTTATAGTCATCTTTCTAATTACTTTTCTTACTTAGGACTGCTAACTTTTTCACAGATTGCTTGTCACTTGTACTGACCTCTGTATAAAATCAATACATATTTGCATTTTTTGGTGCTCATTATGGTGAAACATGACACTGTCTGGAAATAAAGCATGTCTTTCTTTACAATGGCAGGCAAAGCACTAAACCACGGATGATAAAGGTTTAGATTCTCCCTTCTATTGTTTCATTACTCTATTCACATGTTCTTGCAGCACTCATGTATTGTGACCATTTATGCTTACCACAAAGCTGCTGTAAGACGCTTCAGGAAAACCAAGCCAGTATAATATGCAGATCATTCCAAGAAGCACCAAGATATGGTCTCCATTGTTTTCTTTCTTAATATGTTGAATAAATAAGAATGACCATAGAATTATTTATAAGTAAATGCYTTTATCTCTCTTTTTTTTCCTCACCTTTATGTTGAAATTTCCAACTAGCCAAAGCTCTAATTTTTTAGAGTTAGACAATGAAATTTGTATCTAAATCTGATTTAGTTTTTAATGTCTGAAATATCAGACATGTTCAGATCAAAGATTACCATTATTAGAGTTCATTTATTCACAGAATCAAGACTGGAGTCCAGTTTGAATACGAATACTAGCTTTTGTCCAAAGCCAGTCTCTTGTCATATGGCATAATGYCACACATTTCCCACTGTTCCCGGTTCTGTTTATCATCCTAAAAGCCCCAGAAATAGTTACTCTAACAGGAGCTGAGACTCTTAGGGGTCTCATTCAAGCAAACAATATTGGCTGTGGTCCCTTCAATTTTAACAAAAACTTTTAGCATTTTAGGTAAAATACCTTCTGGAATTGTGATCAATATACACTAAGAAGGAAGAGAATGTTAAACTCTAAATGGTGCCAGGAGATCTATAGATTACTGTCTATGTCTCCCAATGAGATGACACTTAACCAATGTTTTGAAAAAATACAGCCGCAGAAAGCTTCTTCATTACATCTTTCCCTTCTATACCTCCTTTGAAAAATACACARTTCTAGAGACCATTTTAAAAAAGGTAATTACTAAAGCAATGCATGTTATAAAAATGTAAAGAAAAGAAAATCACATTTAGAATGGAGCAAAGGAACCCCTTTGTTTTGAGACTAAGACAGAAAAATAAAAGCAACTCTTTTTTTTTTGTTTTTGTGGTTCTACATGACTGCAAGAATTTGAAAGCAATAAGCATTCAACAGCTATTTATATACATTGTAAATGTTTATTTGATTTTAGTAGGAAAAAAGCTAATTGCATCCTGAGCTGTATTAAGAGGACAGTAAAWTGAGGAAAGTGATTATCTCCCTTAATTCAGCACTCAGCAGACTGYCTCTAGAGTACTGCATGCGGTTTTGGCCCTCCAGTCCAGAGCAGACGTTGATATACTGGAGCGCATTCGGCAGAGGGCCCCGGCGGCAGCTGGGGCTGGAGCACTGGCCCTCTGAGGAGRGGCAGAGGGAGCTGGGATTGTGCAGCCTGGAGAAGAGAGATGTTTGGGGGCACCAAAGAGCAGCCCCCAGCACTATGGGGGMGGTCATCAAGGAGATGGATCCAAGCTCTTCACAGTGGTGCATAGCAGGCAGAAATAAATTAAAACAAGAGAAGTTTTCAGTGGAGAATTTTTCTCCCCTTCTATGAGGACAACCAGGCAGTGGTTAAACAGCAAGTGGTAAACAGTAAGTGGTAAACATCAATTTTAAATATAATTATGGGGGGAAAGGTTAGTTTTTGAAAAAAAAAGATTTTTCCTGAAACAAGATATTTGTTATAAAAATTAAAAGTTTGCATTACTGATTCTACCTATAAGTGAAGTATATACAGAAAAGGCACGTTATAACTTTTACCGACTCCTATATAGAACTATTAGTGTTTTATTTTTGGTTTCAAAGGAGTTGCCATTTTATTCTCTTACAGACCAAAGTTTATCATTTTGACAAATCAGTGAATACAGTTTTTCCCAAGGGACTGGATTCTGCTTTCAGTTATACTAGTGCTGAATACAGAGTAACTCCATTGAATGTAATACCTGAGAGAGATGCTATTTGAGAGTCCTGGAACCTAATAGATTTATTCTAGATAGTGGCTAGCTCAGATAAGAGCAAAATGTGACCTTTAGTCTGTAGCACTTTCTATGACAAAAAGGATTTGTGCTGGGTAAATAGAAAATCAGGACAACTTTGCTTTCTCATTAATTGTAAGTCATTATGAAAAGCTGATGACTCAAGTGCAGAGTCTTCCCTAGGTAGTTTCTTCCATGACAAGAAAAAGAACAGCAAACTGAACTGATATAAATTTTTTGGCAGTATGTTAAAATTGACATAGATCTAATGATTTGTATTCATAGTAGAGTCTGAAACTACCAGGAGCTACAATTCATCATATTTCTAATTTTACAGAGGCACAGATGGCTGTCCACTCTAGTGGTCCCAACATTAGTGGTTAAACATGGAATAGAATGATTGATTAAAAATTGTAATCAGACATTACTGCTTGTAATTGTGATTAATATGAGTTTACTATTTCTTACAATAATTACTTTTCCCCCCTCTCTTTAACAGAGGAATAGAAAGTGCTATAAGCRTAAAAATTCATGAAAGACTTTAGGGCCAAGTGAACATTAATTTTAATCATAAAAATAAAAAACCCTGCTGTTAGTACTTTACTTTTAGGATGGTTTAGGGATTCCTATTATACTTTTGATAACTGACTGCCTGTTTTTTTTTCACAGCTAGCAATTGTTCCTTTCAGGAAAGTGACAGCTAATAATTTGCTTGTATATTATCCTTTGTGATATTTTTAAAYTATTTAGCATTCTTAAACTGTCAGTAGTACCTACTAATAGGACTTTTAAAGAACTTTGTGCATGGCTTTGAAGTTAAAAACAATTTATTTTACTTGAGTCAATTAAAAACTAGTGAACTGATTTCTATTAATGTTTTTAGCAGCCACCACAAGCACAGTTAATGGATTCACTTAGCTTTGGATCAACCCTGTATTTCTCACTTAGTCAAAGAGAAATCAAGCATGTTTTGTGAGATAATTCATGTCAAAATTATGTTGATGAGTGAGTACTGAAACAYTATGACATGTGGAGACTGTGAGGCAACGTGAGACAACGTGTCAATAGTCAAAGATGTGCAATAATGTGTTCTCCATTGCTGGCTGAGTTCAGTAGATMTACTCACCAAATGATATATGAGGAGTTTTCCAACAAATCATGACTGAAATCTGAATGCTTAGCCTAAGAATAAGGACCTGGTTGCAGCCCTCATAATGCCAGATCTCTTTCAAGTCACGTATGTATTTGCTTGGTTATCACAGAATTTCCAAATAGGGAATTTACAGTTTAGAGTAGAGATCTCAGAAAGGTTCTGCCCATAATTTTTAGGATGCATGTTCAAGCCAAGATTTATAATTATTGCTACTTTCTTTTGGAGAAATTAAAAACCACCAATAAAATATGTTAAAAATAATTAGTATTTAATTAATCTTCAACCTTTTACAGTAAATAATGTTAAATAAAGAGGTTAACACAAAAACAGCCACTACTTATAGAAGCAAGTGGGAACCCACTGACTTCATGGTTATTCTGTCCCTTTGCTGTCTTTGCCTTCAGTGAGGTCCCTATTTTCAACTCATTCATTTGCCTTAGTTTTTGTTTTGTTTTGTTTTGTTTTGTTTTATCTTCTGGCTTTCCAATTCCTTTTCCCTATACCCTAGATTTTTTTTCCCCTGACATAGTACAGTGTGATGCAATTTATTAATGGGATTCTTCATTATTATATCCCCAACAGAACACATTTTTACCTCTCATTTTTGTCTTCTGACACACAATCTAGGCTTCCACCAAGCTGTGGGACACAGGTGCTGGAAAGACATGAGGGAGGAAGCTAAACATAACAGTTGGGCAAAGGCAGTGCACACAGGAGGTTTGCTGATTCAGAGTGTATCTTGTGCTGCCTTTGGCAGCCAGATCTCACGAAACCCCRGGCAGAACTTAGAGCCGTCTCCTGTGAGTAGTCAGCTTCGGTGGCCTTATTACCACTGTTTCTCGAAGGGTGAATTAGGCAAGTACAGTTCTTTCCTCGGGTGCAAGAAGGTTTAGATTTTCTTTTACTTTACCCATAGGGATAAATCATTTTAATTTTACCTTTTTTTTCMTCCTTTCTATCTTAATCTATATGTCTGTTTCTGAATCTTCTTTTCTCTCTCTCTCATAACTTTGCACTTGCTGCTCTACTTTCTTTTTTTCCTTTTTTACTTCTTTCCATTCTTGCAATTTATGTTGCTTAAGATTGGTCCATCTTACCCTTTTCTTCTGACCATGAAGCCAGTGTATTATACTGRACAAATTATCTCAGGTTTTGACATTTACCTGAGAAAGGACAATAATTTGTTTTGGACACAAAGAGGCTGAAACAATTGAGTCATCTTTGTTTAGTCACCTTAAGAAAATGATTCTATGCCATGTGAGATTATTTGAAAAGTTTGATTCAGATGCCTAAACATAGTTAGCTAATGCCATCTGAGATGCTCTACAGTGATTGAGGCATCCATAGAGGGCTGGTGGATACAGTGCAATGTCTGCAGAAGACCTGGGACCTTCTAGAACAGTTGGAGGCCAAGAGTACCTYAGAGCATCTAAAATGACACTGGATGCCTATGCTTACGCACCTGAATCAAGACTAAAATAACAAATTTTCTTATGGAAGATCTTACTGAGCAGAAATATTGAAAATTATTTGAGGTTTTCTTTCAAGTTTATGTTAACAAAGAGAACTATTTTCTTCTTTATTTTCTATCTAATGAGATCTGCTGCTTATGTTCACATCTAAGCTTGTTTCAACCATGAGTTTAACTTCAAGTGGGGATACCTGTCTAAAACACAATGATGCTCTTAAGTTCATTCTAAGGAAGGATGGATGATAAGATGTGATGAGAAGAGGAAGACGGAACRGTAAGACTTCTGGCTATGTACAGCTTTCCCAAAAAGATGATCAGCCTCTATAATTACAGCTGGTATATGCTGTATCTCATGTTGCTGAAGGCTGCTATCAAGAGAGATGRCTAACTGGCTATTTGATTAATAGCTCTCCACTAGTCTCCATCTGTAGTGAGATTTAGCCTACTGTTCTTAAAGCTGGTTGAGGCATGCTTCACCACAGTGTACCTGTATAGAGCTGAGAAATTTTTCACGGTGAAAAAGTTGTGATTGAAGAAAAGGTCTCAAGTATATGTAGTCACCGTCAGAAGGTCATGGATCTTAGCCACTGACCTGAAACTCTGTTTTCCCAATGTTATAGKATCTAGATTCTCCTTTTAAAGAAAGTATTTTCAATTTCTTGTCTTGTAAAGAGAGAGAAAAAAATAAAAAAAAAGATTATACCCTTAAGAAACAAATAAACAGACAAAAAAAATCCCTCTCGAAATGTTCAGTGATACAAAAGAAAGTAACAGGAAATATGATACAGACCTAGACTATACAAAGTGAATGAGGGCAGGGCAATAGCATGGAGCCAGCTGTAACCTCAGGAGCTGTGGAATAATGCAAGTACCTACAGCTCTACCCAGAGACAAGAGTAGCTGATCAGGTAGTTGTCCATCTGTATAACCCAGATTTTAGCAGTGCTTTAACATACTGGCATTGGATGTTGGTTAAAAATAAAACTAGAGCCTACTTAACTTTCCCTTATTGCAGCTAGCTAGATCTGTAACTAATGCTTCTACAAATATGCTATYGTATCATGATGTGCATATTTTTTCTTTGCAATGTATATTTTAACTYGGGAAAAATGACAATGCATGAAGTAAAGGAAGTATATAAAATACTATTGTATCAGAAGAGGAGACTTCAAAGCAATAAAGGGCATAAATAAATGACAAAAATGATGATAGGCACATGCTATACTTATTTGTTTATTTTTGGTACCAGATAGCTGACAGAAAGTCTGTAGATGGGGTAAATATCAAAATATGCAACATATTTCTGTAYTTGTATTACTTGCTCTGAAAATTTATCATAACTCTGCTAAAAGATGATATAAATTGCTGTCTGGAGGAAGCATCAGCAGTGGACAACAGTGCGCACCTACAAAGCACTCTTTAAATCCCTGAATCCTAGCAACTAGCATCACACATATTAAGTACCCTTTTGCAGTCTATAGTTCTCTAACAAGAAACTTACAGTTTGCTCACCTGGTCGATTTTATAAAGACTTTGCAAAAGACTTGAATACTGAGAAAATATTTGGAAAAGCACAGAGGGATTACAGAATAAGCCCTCCTAGATTTTGTATCTAGTGTATAGAGAGATAGAAGCCACAGCTGATGCAGATATATCAACTTCTTTGCCTGTACCAGATGTACACACAAATTCACAGATTCAAGTAGCAGTAGAGGACAAGAAAAAAAGCAGCACATCCAACCTGACAAGGAACAGTTCTCTATTTGGTGTMTAATTCCTGTCTGAAAATGAGACTGCAGATTTCCTTTGCACTGCATATGTTTGGTACATCCTGAACCTTTGATGGTAATGTCCATACAAAGTTAAAACTTTATTCTTCAGAACAGTCTTATTATCGTGTTTCACTTGCTTCTCCTAGTGATTACTATATACTTTTTGAGCATTTGACCAGATCTCTGGAACTTTAGAAAAAATGCCTATCCCTGTAATTTTTTGATTCTATTCCCACTAAAAGAATTTTTATTCTAAAATTTTAAACCTAAAGTTTTAGTTAAACAGTACCTTTGTGTCTTCTGAAAAACTTTTATATATAAATATATACATATATATACAATTACTGCTCAACATCAATTCTAACTTGTATGATCAACTGTACGAAGTTTTCCACATACGTGTGATTTATTTACAGTACCTATATTTTATATGTWAAAATCACTGCCACGTTATCATTCCACTCTTTTAAATAATACAGCTTAATTTACTGTGAACACAACTATCTTCAAAATTACTTATCTGCTCATTATATGTGGAACATGGGTGGATGTAATGGGAGAAGGAAATACCATGGCTGTTCCAACTTTTTCACTTAAGTACCCCAAGGCTTTAGTGTTTTTTACTTTATTTTTTTGTGAGAAATTAGATGCTTTGTCAATACAGGCAAAGAAATGGCTTACAATATCTAAGGAAAAGTATAAAGAAAAAAACTGTTGTTTCCTACATAGCTCATAGGCAATATATTAAATCAGAAAATGAATTCTATGACAGAATTATTTACTTCGTAGAGCAGGCTGTGAATTCAGTTAAAAAGCTATAGTTTTATGCCTCACAAATATTTTCCTACTGGGAATGTAAATAATGATTTACTGGCAAAYGAGGCTCCAGCTATAAAGCAGAATGAGAGTTTTTCTTCAGAAAAAAATTAGTTTCATTTTATTTAAGTGTGGAAAAAATTAAAATATATATRTTTGTGGATTAGGATCATACTATATTTAGCATGATCCTTTGAAGATTATATGCATAGGAAAGAACATTTTTTTTGACATACTTATGGTAACAGCAGGTGTGACTTGTACTTAATAACAAAGACGTTGGCATGAAACCCATTGCAAAGCAGAATGCAACGCTCTGATAAAAATGCAATTTGCTTCTGCTGTTTTAAGAACAAAGCAAGATTACTATGTATCCTCCCAGCTAGTCTGAATTAAATTTATAACAATCAAAAGTAATGGAGAATATACAGCAMCTCTTGTACTAGCCAACCAAATTTCCCATGCACATTGAAAAATATTGTAACCTTAAGGATTAAACAAAGGAACACATTTGATAAAGACCCACATCTTAAGGATAAAATCTGAAAAAATGTTWAAGTGTCAGAAAATGTCAGGGAATACTGGCATGTAAAAGAAAAAATAAAAAGAGGATTGCAACACATCTAAGGCAATAACATAGCAAGATGCTCTTTCACCTGTTCAGTTGAAAGGTGGGACAGATTTGCAAATCTATAGTTATAGCCAACTTTGATATATCGTTATATCCACTGTAATCTTGTGTCTTTCCCACAGTGGTGTATACGCAGAATGGTGCACCATCTAAAAGCATGAAAATCACATTTGTCAATGGACATAATTGCTGCCAGGAAATAGAAAACAAATAAATTGTGAAATGAAACAGGATAAAATTTAAGAAAAATATTAGTGTCAGAAGTCTGGCAGACAAGTGCCTCCAAAGGAACCAGCTTAAATTTATCAAGGGTATTCTTATACACCTCTTTACTGACAGCTCCACAGTTTATATTTTTTCCCAAACTTCCAAAACTTCAGAGTGGGTCCACGGCCTAAGTACTGCATAATCTTTAGGAATAAATRTATTATTAACATACCAACACATTAAAATGCCTAAATTACAGACAACTGCACTGGAAAGACTGAGCTACATGAATGACCTTTCTCTCAGCATCACTGGCCTGGGATGTCCGYTCTGCCTAAGGACCTTTAGGTGCTGCCCATTAGTGCCAATGTCACTTTGTTCAAAAAGGGAATATGCCAGTGTGCATTTGGAGAGAGGAAAAAGCATATGCCTCTCAGAGCGTCAAGCCAACGAAAGCAAGACCCTCCAGTTTTGTTGCTGCAATTTACGTTCACTTCAAAATAGAAACTAATTGCCCACTAAAACTGAAATTTGGATCAAAAGAGATCTGTCTGGATCCAAATGGTTTAATTAGAAATATTTTGCATTTATATTAGAAGATTCCTTTGATCTTTTTTCAAAGAAACACAAACAGTTTTAAAAGAAATCAAAAAACTTCTATAATCTTCAGCTTTCTCTTTTCTCCCCTTGCTTGCTTTGTTGTTGCCATTTAGAATATGGAAGGAATGGGAGAAAGGAAAACAGGAAATATGAAAATCAGTCAAAAACAAAACACTTCAGAAAATGCCTGAGGCACTGAAGAGCTATACAATGGTGATTATAAAAGTGTCAGCACTTGTCAATAAATAGACTCATCTGCTGGAAGTTCTAGTTGGGCTCAGTTTCATGGGGATCCTGAAAAAAAAATGTGAGAAACAGCCATAAAGAAATTTGTACATTTAAATATCTTGTTTAACATTAATTCTGAATGGTTGCTACCATACAACATAACTCTGCAGAGGCCAGAGGAGGGCATTTGAAAGAAGCAGCTTTTAAAACAAATGCCAGGCATAATGCCAAAGAAATAAAACTTACAGCTTGACCATTCAGCTGAGAAGCTGAAAATGGTGTTCTTGAGACAATTACACCACTGAACTCAACCTTTTCATCTGACTGGTGCTTTGAAGATCAAAAAGTTAATAAGAGTTTAAGGCAACGCTGTAATGATGATAAGAACTTACTGTGTGCGTGGCCTTGTTATATCAGAGAGTTGTAATCTGAGTGAAAAATGGATATGCATCTATTCACCTATGGACTAGCTGGCAGGTTAGAGGACCTTTCTCCTATTTTCTGTAACTCAATATACTTAAGTTTAAGCTATAGTTGAATCCCATCTTACAAAATAAACTTCTAATATTCTAATTATCTAGCATGACACAGGTCGAGCTCTAGTATCACCATATGATTTACCTAAATCATTTTTATGTGATCATTGTTGCTATATACTCTATAAAATCCTGCTCTTTTTTGACTTTTACCTTCTGACAAAGCAATTTCCCATGTGTGCTGAGGCTGATGAATTGTTATTTGAACAGGTAACTCTTGAAAGAATCACTTAAAATCTCATCTTGTGTTTTATAACAAATAAACCAGTTCAGACTATTTAATACATTTATTTAGTCAAAGACATTTATACATTTTCTTTAAAGCTGTAATCTAGAGAATGTATAAAGAGCTGTGAAAATTAAAAAATTCTTTATTTTGAATGAGGTAATTTTCAGGTTTAAATACACCAAAAAGGATTTCCTGAACCCTTATAATAATTAGTCATCACAAACTTTCTTTTCCTTTCTCCTCATTAATTCCTAACCTAATTAATGTTACGTGCAACATTAATTCATTCTTAAGTTTTGTCCTTAGCAATAATTTTTCATCAGTTTCTCAAGAACTACCTGGCACTGCAGCTTGAGCTTCAAAGCTTTTAATTTCTTCAATTCTGGTTTAGCTATCAGTTTCTTGAGAAAAGAATTTCACTTATGGAAAATAGGGTTGCAAATAATACGTACATTTAATGCTCAGAACGCTGGCAAGGTCTTACAATATAATTGTTTCTGCGACTAATTTGTTTTCTGCAAAGACATGAAAGTAACATTTTATGGGATTCATCAACAGTTTTTTTTTTCTCCTTCCTGAATTATTTTGCAGCTTAGTCTAAGTAAGTGAAGARTTTTTGAAAGATAGGGAATGCATAACCTGATAAAAAGGAATGTTTCCCAATGTTTATGGAATGATCCCCATAAAGTAAAACCTTCCCGCGAAATCAGAAGTAGAACGTACGAGGGGAAATGGGAAAAGGGACGCACCACCGCAGCCCGAGCCAAACTGAGCAGCATTGCATGAAGCTGCATTTGACGGGACATTTGCTCCATCTTTGTCTCTACCTCGATGCAGCCCATTACAACCACAGCTCAGTAAAGCCCAGCGCCCGCCGCCCCCCGGCGCGAGCTC
>NW_028185038.1:1744900-1784341 GCF_003343005.1 Rhea americana | reverse complement strand
GGCCGCGGCGGCGCCGAGCTGTGCCGGCGGCGCGGAGTGCCTGGAGGGGCTGAGCACAGCGCCCGCGGAGGGGGTAAATCCAACAGTTTTAACTTTATAATCAGTGAGGCTGTCGTCTGTACTAATTAGTTAATTAGGACCATCCCACTTAAAAAAAAAGAAAATGCTTGGACTGACAACAAATCCCGAAATCCCGAACTCCACATATGCTGTGCACTCGCTTTTGCTCATAAKAAAATTTTGCATGTAACACAGTTATCATTTCTGTTGCCATTCCTCCATTCCTGGAAGCTGAGTTTCACAGAATAACGTTTCTGCTTCAGACAGGGTAAAATTGGATGTCAGTGGTAACTTTCCTGCAGTGAAAATATTTCAAGATAGCAGTTCTGGGAATTGTATCATGGTACAACTGTCCAAAAATATTTTGGAGGTTACTATTAGCAGTTGATATTTTACCTCATATCCTACTTGGAGCWAGGCCACATTTCAGGATTAGATTTCTTTTGTAGCAAGGAAAAAAAATATATTTCCAGGTACTGTTGTTATACTAGTATGCTTTTAAGATAAAACTCTCGATGAGAGGGGGAAAAAAAGCTTTTCTAAGGAACAATGTTTTATGTCCTGCTGCTGCAAAAAAGGGATATCTAAGTGAGAACCTGATCCATAAGAAAGATATTTTTCTTTTAGAAGACATTTGTTAATCATCTACTGATAGGTCACCACTGAAAGTACTGGGATTTACAAGTGTATGTCTGGGGTGAGAAATAAAGTATTTCCAGTTTTCATTCTTGATTTAGTATTTCAAAATTACATCATTATATCTTACCATATCTTGCATCAGACTGCATTTAAAATAAGCCGTTGAGCCAAAGGATATTACAGTGATTGTTGAATAAGGGCCATGTCTTGTCATGCAGTAATAGAAATGCCTGTCAACACTATGGTTACTTGATACAGTATCAGCTCATGAGGCTAAGGTAGCTGGAAACATGAAATGCCATAAGAAAAAAAAAAGAAAAAAGAGAAAAAAATAATACACTTGACTGCCTTCTAAGTTCTTTCTTTCTTGTGAATACAAATTCTTTCTTTGTTGAATGTAATAACAGACAGACTATTAGAGTAGTTGTTGCTTGCATCCTTTCAGTTAAGGGTCTGGCAATATTTCCTTGAAATACTGCCCCCCTGGCCTTGTGGGTTTATAACTGAACTGTGAGATCTGCATTGTGCTCCAGCTTTTATGAGATGCTTTCCATAGGGGAAAAATAATGTACAGATGCAGCCAGCACATGGAAGGAAACAAATGAACTGAAAACTTGAGTCCAGTGTGGTTAAAAAAACAACAAAACGAAACACAAAATTCTAAAGTCACTAAAGCATGCAAAACTCAGAAAAAAATGTTTTTTTTTTTTTTTCCTCCAAAATATGTTCCATGTATGACAGCTGCAGTCCAGTAAACACAGTGACATCATGGGTCGGCTTGCTAATTGGCAAGATCTAGCAAGAAGAGTAAACAGACTGCAGCAATCCCTGGGGCTTCTGCAAGTCAACAAAGAGCTGATTCACACTGCTTCCTGCATAACCTCCAAAATACAGTCATTATCAAAATGTTCTACATAACTATTTCTATGCTGTTCAACTCACATTGCATCTACCTTTGCAAGTCAGCCATCTGTAACGTTTTCTCTCCCTCAAAGTGGCGTTATCATTTTGGACAGTACACTTTTMGACTAGCCACAGGAATTTGAAAAGATAGTAGTCTGCTTATTTCTGACTGCATTGATGAGGTTAAAGTTGATGTCTCCCCTTATGAATTAAATTTCAGGAAATATTTGGTAGGCTTCCCACAAAAGAAGGTAACAGGTGAACATCACTTACCACAAARCATTTATTTTTTTTACCCTACTTTTTTTCCTTTACAGCATAGTTTCTTGAAAAAAAAAAAGTTAACATATATCACTGTACCATATGCAGTAGCTTTATTTCATCTAAACTGAGGAAAACTGGGGGTTTTCATCACTAGCCTCACATTTTAAAGTGGTATGATCCCTTTTTAATGATCCTGTGAAAATAGTTTTTRTGTATACTTGCAGTCAATGTTCTTTTATATTCAAACCTGTATGTTTAACARTAGGATCCAAAGTAAAAAGAATCATGTACAGAGGTGCATGCTAGCCTCTAGATTTCAAAAATCATAAGCCAGGCCACTAAGACAATAGATTGAGACTTAAAAATCAGAAGAACCCCYGCTCCCCCCCCMAAAAAAAAATGGAAAATAGATTTTTCTATTTGCATCTAGGTCTTCTTTTTTAAGCTTTCATTAGAGATACCTATATTCGATGTCACTGCAGAACCCTGAAACCACCTTCCGTTCCCTAGTGATATCCAGACAGCTAGGCTCCTTATGCAATGTATGCAAAGATGCGATAAAAGAAGAAAATCCCCAAATCTTACATGTTAAGYTTGGATGTGTCTAAGCTAGTTTGTGGGAAATGCTTAGGAAAGGGTAAGTTCTACCACTCAGTATGAGTTAGGCACCTGATTTTAATGAGGAGGAATGTGTCTCACTCTTTTATAGTTTCAAAGCCGTYGGTATCTCTTGGATTAGACGCTAAATCTCTTTTTTGCCTCCCCAARCCCCTAAACTGAAGCAATTTGATCATCTTCTCTCTGTTATATGAATGAACAAAGAATGGAATGAAAAGCAACAACCAAGGATTTCCTCTCCTGAATCTCCTGACATTCTCCTGATTTTGAGTGGAAAATAGAAGTTCAATTCATTGACCTTAGGTACGGAGGAAAAAAAAGGGTTACAAGTTAGGGTTTCCCACCCTTTTTGATGCCAGATAGGAGTGCAGTAGTCTTTTTTTTCTGCTCTTTGTGTTTTATGAYACGCTTGTTCTAGAGTCTTGCAAAATATATGGAGGAATGTAGGAAATTAAAAACCTTTGAAGATAGTCAAGATAGTYAAATCTTACTTGTGATTAGTGTATGCTCAGCACCAGAAATTTATGCATCTACTGGCTTTCTATTGCATAAAAAAAGGAATCTGTGTAGCTCCTCTTACCAAATACTTGTTTTTCATGYGAATTCTTACAGATATTTCTAGCATTGTCTTTTGGGTTCATTCATACGATTTGTATAGGTTTAGACATTTTTTTCATTTTATCTTCAAGACTGTGTGTTCACAAATAGTTAAAAGAAGCAGATGTGATTGAAGTCAGGAATGGTTTTCCAATTTAGCATCTCTACCTCATCAAAATAAAAGTGCACTGCATAGCAGTGTAGAGTAACATAAAATATTTATAACACATATCAGAAAGGCTACCTCCAGAGTTACAATAGAGGTATGACCAARTTAACCCCCAGCGTAATTCTACTTTGTGTTTTAAACATAACTTCATCCTCAGTAAGAGAGACAGAAATCACAGGCATCTGAGCCTTCCACAGTTTGTTAGAATATATCTCTTCTGCCAGGTCAYAACAGTTAATTATGAGACACAGATAAATAAATAGAAGAGAGAAGAAAGATACATAAATGAAGTTTTTGTGACAGATAGTTCAGTACCTGAACATTCATTCACTATCTATCGTTCTAAAGATGTTGTGTGTTATACTGGCTATTTCAAAGGGATGTCATAAGAGTTCTGGCTCAGATTCTGAAGTGTTTTTTTTCATGGGATGCAATTTACACTCTGAATTTTTTAAATATTGTTAATTTGTGATTGTCTTATCCTAATCTTACAGCATTCTTAACACTATAGCAATCCTAGCACAATCAAGCCTGATACATCACAGTGATCCTGGCATTGGCCAAAGGGATTCAGGGAATAACCTAGTACTTGAGGCATGTGCATACAGGGTATACTATACAACAGCCCCAGGATTACAGTGTCCATTCAAGATGAGCTATGGATAGAGTAGAGCAAGGCTGAATGAGAGTTCAGTTTTCCTGAGCAGTCAAAACACAGAATGAGAGCCACAACTGACAGTAGCTTTCAGATTTCTTGCAATTGCTGTGAGCCAAACAGCTGCAGATGACAAACTAGGGAATATATTTACTATCTCCCCTCTGTCCCAGTAGTCCACATCTCAGATATACCTTCATAGTTCATTACAGGCAGAAGTGTATGTGCCCTGACTGTATTCCCAGCTTGAATACTGGAGTCGTTTCCAAACCAGAAGGCATGTAGCCACAGTTAGCATGGGAATGTCCTCAGAGRGAGGACTGAGTTGCTTCTCTCTTCCTGCAGAGCGTTGTACAGATTTATATATAGATAAGTTCGAGCTCTTTGTATATTCCTTGCCTGCATTTGTAGGTTAATAAGGCAAATGTTTTCGGTGTTTGAGGATGTTCAGTCATTTGTCAAGTGAATTAATGTCCAGTGTCAAGTAAAGAGAAGTTGCTAAATTCATAAATTATAAAGTGGAGGTAAAATCTCTTAGTTCATGGCTTGCTTCATAAATATATTCATATGTTCAGCCTAAAAGAGGGGTTAAAAAGGTAAAYAGATATTTCCTGGCCATTCCCACTATTACTACTTGAATAGCAAAGGCTGGTTCAATTTCAAAGAGGAAAGAAAGGAAGCATTTCAATGTAGACATTAAAAATCTCCAATCTCCCGACCCAAAATGCAGCCTCAGATAACAGGAAAGAAACATAAGAAACATGCTAAAGAGTAAAACTGCTGTGAAGCACTTGAACAATGCAGAAGTTTATGAAATGTTTAACTGCTTTTGTAATTTAAGATGCATTACACAATTTACTTTGATATAACAAAGTTTATAAAAGTAGAAAAACTTGCTATGCAACATCAGTGTTGCCTACACTGGCAATTGTATTCTTATGATCATGTATTTGGTATTTTTTATGAAGCACTAGATTCCAACGCTACTACATTTAATGTGAATCTCAGTTTTCATTTAAAATAAAAAGATCTTGTGTTTTAGAAAAAAGCATGAATATACACTAAAAATTTTAAAAACAGAAAATAAATAAAAAGTGCCTAGTAAATATGGCTTAAGAATTAGTAAATCTGCAGGTATTTAAACCAATCAAGTCATTCATAGGGTTTTTTTACAATTTCTGAGCAGCTGGGTTTGTCAGTTATGCACTCTCCCCCCCTAGTTTTATCATGAGGTATTTGCAACACAGGGAGCTGAACTGAAACCTTCAAGTTCTGATCTCATCATTGAGCTCATCTTTACGATCCTTAGAGGTCCTGAGGTGTTCTTCCCTCATGTTTCGCTTTTTTTTCTTTCTTTTTCTTTTTTTTCTTTTTTTTCTTTTTTTGCAAGGAGACAACACTACTTACTGTGCCAGAGCCCTATCAAGATCTCAGTCATTTTAGTCACAAAACTTTTGAAGGCTGAATGTTTTGGGGAAAATGAAGACACCTAAATCTATCCAGTAATCCCCCAGACCCATAAGCTGTCTTGTGAGATCTTCTAAATGGGGAAGGATGTGGGTTCTTATGTTGTCGTTGTTTCAAATTTACATACTTGGACAGTAAAGTCAAACCAGTAACACTCRTCTTATTTTTGTAATGCCTTCTTAACAACTAAATCGTTAAAGACTTTAGGAGACACTAAACAGTTAAATTGGAACTTAAGACAAATGTAGGCACAGAAGTCTAGCACTGCATAACACTCCATGTATCTTTGGTATCCTGAGAATTCACAGGCATCTAAAATTAGACACTGTCCAAAAYGAAACAAAGTGGATGTAGGAATCTTCAAGTTGTTAAATCATATCTAAGAGAGGGAGGGAAAATGTTGAAACTGCACCTAAGTCCTCAGAGGAATCTAAACATGCTTGACATAAGTCAAGCTGCCTCTCTGAACTTGCATCGATTACAACACTGTGTCAGGAAGTAAGGGGTCTCTTAAGGCCTCTCCTTCAGAAGGTGAACTGATAGCTCCTTCCTCCCAGGCTTAGCATGGATATTCAGCCCCTCCTCTGGAAATAAGCGTGTTGAGTAGTGTAGGAATCAAAGGGAACAAAAAGGAAACRTCAGTTTAGTCCTCATTCCTAAAATTATTCTGTTTTTAATCCAGTGACCACTTAATGTAACTACACAAATCCCTGGGGGACAAGAAAAACCCCAGGACCCTGTATTTGCTGCCCAGGTTGCAAGAAGCTGACAGCCAGCGACTGTGCAAAGTCCCATGTTCTCTGGAGGCTTTAGTGCAATTCAGTTCTGGGGCCTGTTCTGTGGGACAGGCTCTGAGATCCCTGCTCATCCTGAAAAGCTTTACTTGACAGCTGCTAGTATCCTACAAAGTGTATTTAGTCTGGGAAACCTTTGAAATACCTTTTTGAGATTCTGCTTCGTATGTAGTTTCAAAATATTGAATAAGAAATTCTCAAAATAAACCTCTTCTCTCTAGGTGCCTGAGATTTAGTTTCTATTTTTTTTTCCTGAAATTAAGGAGTTCAAACAAAAACACCTTTGAGAATTTGGGACTAAAGTAATGGGAGGCAACAAAAATTAGTGACTTAATGTACACAGGTGTTTTGGGGTACATGTCTGTACTACAATGCATTAGAAACGTTTTACAAAATATARGGCTTTGATTCGTATGTGTAGAAGCAAATTGCAGGAACTGTTATAAAGAACTTAGCTCTGAACTGTGGTAGAAAGCAGATCACTGAGGGGTATTAGCATCTTCAGCTGCTGAAGCAAATTTGCCAGATCTCATCTACCAGCCTGGCAGCTCCTAAGTCACTTAGATATTTTTGAAAATGTTATCCAAACTCTATTGCAACTGACAAAAGCTGATACTCTAGAGACCAGTTTGGARGTAATTCTGTGCCTGCTGTGTCTGATTATTTACTTCATTAGGCCTCTTATGTGGTGCACTCCATGCTTTGGGATATACTTAAGAATTTGTTGTGTCTGTAGTGCTTGGAAGATGAAAACCACTGTAGAATAATAAACTTYAGGATGCAATTACTCTGATTATACGTCACCAAATATTCATTAATAGCCTAAAAAAGATTATATTACTACAGATATAGTACTTATTTCTAGCAGAAGTGTCATAGATYTTGTTGATATTCTGACTTTGACTCAGCATTTTGATCTTTAAAGTCTGCTTCACCACAAAGTCTCGTATCCTGCATCTCCCCATATAACAGTTTTCACATCCTATGACCCCACCCTACACACCAGCTCCAGACCATCTGCTCCATCAATTCCTTTTCAAAATCTGTTCCCCTGCTCTTCTCCCTCTCATYAATTTTGAATCCAAATTGAGAAAGTTCCTTTTCTTTCCCCTCTGTCTGAGAAAGGGTGTAAGTGGTTCACTGGAATGATTCGTTGCAGACAAGGGGTCAATCCAGTGCTTTCTAGTCTAATGCCTACTTCTAGCCAGTACACAGTATGTAGAAGGAGACAGCTAAAATGGCAGAACAGCTTCACCTGGCCCTCAGGAGCTGGGAGTAGGTTCAATGTACTTGGAAAYGGAAAGGAATTTGTCCGCTAAAATCTGCTGACAGTGCACTGCAGTGATTTTAGGTGATAGTTAATAAGGACTCTGTATTGGAGCTCTCAGCTAAGATGCAACTGTCTTGTAACTACAGATACACTCAGACATTTCCAAATACATAAGAACCACATTTTGTCTGTCTRGCTGCATGTGGCATTTTTCTGTTGCATATCTGAATTGAAAGCATGAGTTTAGGCAGAAGCATAGGTGTAAAGTTTGTTTGACCTGTATGGAGGACTGTCAGTTGCAAATGATGTGAAAAACAGTCAGAAATAGTAGTCTATATCACAGCTCAGGGGTTCTGGTTTTCTTTCTGCCTAGGAGAAACTGAGTGATGTCCTCTGCTGACAAGCTTACAGTCCAATGTACTTACTACGATCCAATGATTCTTCACACTTTTATTGAATGGCTCCAATGTACAAAAAGGAATTAATGTTTTGTTTTGCCCTAACACTCAGTAATTATATTGTTAGTAAAAAACTAGCCAATGAAAAAGGCACCATATAATGTAACAACYTGTCATTTAAGACTAAGCACTAGGAATAATGATTAAATCTTGTTCAGTATTTACATAACTAATCTCCATAGTCTGTACCTGGGAGGGCGCTGATTAGAGCTAGGTTTCTGACACATATATTGTACTGCAGTGAATAGGAAGCAATAGTCTACTGCAGACGGCTTATGAGTAAAAAACACTGCATTGCCTCTCTTAAGTGTGTAAGAGATGAGCAGCGGTCCATAGCCATTTAGGAGAGAGGGATATTTGAAGTCCTTTTATATTAGCTATCTGAAGAGCCAGAGCCTATGTGTATCTTCCTGTGAGATCTGTCCCGGGGCATTAAGTCCTTACCCTCATGACCAGTTGATCCAGGATAACTGCATACTACTTGGGGTACAGCACATACATAAAATTGTTGTGCCATCAGATCTTGAATAGAATTTTTATTTTTTATTCTTCTGATTATGTGTGAATGATCCTGTCTGGAATTTCTCTTGAATCTCACAACATAAATCTATGATTTCACATTTCTCTTGTGTCCAGGTTCTTGCAGGCACAATTGATTCCTCTCTGTGGCCTCCTTTACCAGAGCCAGGATGGCTCAAGCCACAAAAGAGCCCAGGTGTTAACTAAATCCTTGTAAGAATGAGTATCTCTTTACATCATATGCCAAATAAAGAGAGGACAGTCTGTCACTGGACTGTATGAAGAATGTGCCCTGCATGGAAAGAGCTGTAACATAAAGGTATTTGAGCATAGAAGCCCAGCTACAGGCTGTTAGAGGTCTGAGTTGGAGGGAGGAGCAAGACTTAGTATTGTCACACTGTGTTGTCCCATCAATGACCTGGATGAAGGGACAGAGAGGGACAGCTCCTCAGCAAATTTTGCTGATGATACCGAGCTGGGAGGAGTGGCTGATACACCAGAGGGCTGTGCTGCCATTCAGAGAGACCTGGACAGGCTGCAGAACTGGGCAGAGAGGAACCTCATGAAGTTCAACAAAGGCAAGTGCAGGGTTCTGTATCTACAGAGGAGTAACCACATGCACCATTACAGGCTGGAGGCGACCAGCTGGARAGCAGCTCTGCAGAGAAGGATGTGGGAGTGCTGGTGGATGGCAAGTTGACCATGAGGCAGCAATGTGCCCTTGTGGCCAGGAAGGCCAATGGTCTCCTGGGGTGCATTAGGCAGAGTGTTGCCAGCAGGTAGAGGGAGGTGATCCTGCCCCTCTACTCAGCCCTGGGGAGGCCTCATCTCGAGTACCGTGTCCAGCTCTGGGCTCCCCAGGACAAGAGAGACATGGAGCCACTGCATAGAGTCCAATGTAGGGTTACAAAGATGATCAGAGGGCTGGAGCATCTGCCCTRTGAGGAACAGCTGTGAGAACTGGGCCTGTTTAGCCAGGAGAAGAGAAGATTGAGGGGGGATCTGATCAATGTGTGTAATTACCTTAAGGGAGGGTGTCAAGAGGATGGGGCCGGCCCCTTTTCAGTGGTGCCAAGTGACTGGACAAGAGGCAATGGGCAGAAATTGAAGCATGGGAAGTTCCACCTGAATATGAGGAAGAACTTCTTTAATGTGAGAGTGACAGAGCACTGGCACAGGTTGCCCAGAGAGGTTGTGGAGTCTCCTTCTCTGCAGATATTCAAAACCCATCTGGATGCAATCCTGTACAACGTGCTTTAGGTGCCCRTGCTTGAGCATGGGATTGGACTAGATGATCTCCAAAGGTTCCTTGCAACCTCAACCRTTCTGTGATTCTGTGATATTTCTTGTTGCAGTGGAATGAAACTTTATATTATAGAAATACTCTGTGAGAACTTATTCCAGAGTCATTCTGAATTGTCATACTTTCACAAATGAATCATGCGAACATAAAGATATTTGGTGCTGCTCTATGYATATATTTCAAATCTTTGCTGTTTTTTGGGGGACTCTGCCCTTATTTGACTGTGATTTTTTTTCTAGTTTAGACAATGGTAACTTAAAAACATTTTGCTTTGTATGCATTCTTCATCCATGCAGCAAATCAGCAGGTGTCCTCTGAATTGTTGGATGACATGCAACCTTGTTACTTTGTAGGAAGTCTGTAGTGAAGAATTTGCAAACTTTTTCTTCCAGCTTATCAATGTCTTTCAAAGTTTTATTGAAACATTCTATCTCTCTGTTGGCACAAAGCAGAATACTGTCTGTATATGAAATTTTTCCTTCTCAGAAAAAAATAAATGATTTTGAAGATATTCTGAGAAACAGGTATCATTTATTTTATACTGAAAATAATAGGAAAGAAGTTGATTGTAACAGTAGATGTAACACAAATTCAATTTAAAGCCATTTCTTAAGATAATCTACCAAGACAGTAGAATAGCTAGTATGTCAGTGCATAACCAAATGTGCCTGAAGTAATAATCAAAAAGCTTTTCTAAGGATTACTAAAGTGTAGGACTCATTTGCGATGATAGCATATGAATTACTGCTTTTTTAATTTAAGACTAGCTTCAAGTTTGGTCCAGCTTTAACTTGAGCATCCAGTTCCAGCATCACTAGCAAGGATCTGATAGCTATCGTTTTGTTTTGACAGTTGTTGATGTTTTGTAAGGAAAGTTCATTTTGTAGTATAACATACAGTAGTAGAAATGAATCAAGATATTTGGAATTGTTAGGCCATCTTGTTATTGGGGAATCATGTAATTTTGTGATGAATCAGATTGCAGTTCTAAATTGCTCTCCTGCACTGTAGTAAGTATGCTTGTAATCTGTGCAAGTACACTATATCATCATTTATCTGGGCATCTGGTAGAGATAAGGGTAGATGAGATAAGCAGTCAGCCATCACATTTTCAGTTTCTGGTCTGTACTTCTTGTCATACATAAATGAAAGTATTCTCACTGATCATCAGGCAATTTGCATTCCTGCTCATCTGAATCCTTTTATAGCTAACAGTGTCATCAAAGAGCTATGATCTGCATGCATCTTGAATCTATGTACCCAAAGAGAGTTTCTTCATTTTCCCAAAGCCCATAAACAATACAATGATTCTTTTTCACGGGTGGGAAACTTTCTCTTAGYTGCTTCTTCTTAAGTGTTCTTGATATAAATGTTCTTGGTTTGTCTTCATGGATATTAAGACAGCTCTGATGATCATCCACTGTCACTGTATGCAACACAGAATCAAACTGTAAGGCCTGTCTGTTCGCAATTAAGGTTTTGATCAATCTGAAGTTTCTTTGTGAGTCATCTATCCAGAGACAGGTTGAAGGTTTCTTGAAATAATTCTGTCAATAGTTAAACTTATTAAAACATAGATAGGAAATAACTTCAATTGAACACTATATTGTGAGGTTTGAGAATATAATGTTTATTAGTGGTGAGATTTGGCCATGAAAAATAATTTTTGTCTATCTGGAAAAATAATGGGCCTAAGAAAATCAGTTCTTGGCCTGAAGCAACATTTGGTGAAGTTCAAATGCAGTCTTTGGGTGTTGCAGCTCTGCAGTATGAACTACTCATCAGGAATGTTTCCAAGCTCAGTAGCATCCAGATTAAACTGGACTTGGGAATGGTTCTTGAAAATTCTGGACATCATTCATTTAAAAAGCACTTGATGCTGAAGCAAGGTTGTATAGCACACCCTTAAAACAGAAAAATCCATCACATGTAATAAATGCTGGGACATTTCTGCTACCTTTTGCAGCATGACTTGTTGATGCACAGTCTTGTGAACCAAAAGCAGAAAATATCTTGACATTTTGGGCTTCTGTAACTACTTCTGTGTATGGCTCTCAGTCACCAGTCTAGCTAACCTGGTTCATATAGAATGATTGAAGGGTGTCAGATTTCAGTATGGATTTAAAGTCTAAGTGTTCTTACTTGTGAAAACTGCAACTTTTAAAAACCTTGTAACTGGGCTGAAATAGGGTAGGTTTATTTATGGATGGTAGCAGACATATCCCTTGCCAAATTTCTATATCCTATAAATGAAAATTTGAAAAGGAGGAATGCTAGTCTTTTACAAAAAGGCTCAAAAATGTTTAATAYGGTGCAAACAATCTATTTTAATTTGGACTTGCTTTTGAGGAGGACAACCATGACTGTAATCATCACATCTGTAATGGGGAATGTCTGAAATTTGGCATATATATATGAAGCTGAATGTAAGCTCTGTGATGGAGATGGGGTAGGGATTGATCTTAATAAAAGGTGGAGTTCAGCTATTTATAATAATCAGTGGCTAGTCTTCTAAAATATGTCTTCTGGTGTTTGAAGTTTAATATTAAAAAAGCAAACAAAATTTGCTTCTGCACCCCCCCACTAAATCAAAAAAAAAAAAAAATAACCCAAAGAAACCTCTCAAACTCAGAGTACAGCTAACAGAGGCAGCAGTTTGCGCAGCACTGTCCCGGCTCTGCCTAGAGCTTTAGGGGGCCTTGTTGGATGTTGTGGTCTGCTGACCCCTGTGTAACCAGGGGACTAGAAGTTGACTGTGCCTACAGGTAAGGGGAGCTGGGCAAGGGCAACTGCAGGAGGCTTTAACTTCTCCTGGGAGAAGCTCCAGCACCTATCACCCAGCTCTAGCTAAGTGTAGCTGCTGCTGAGGAGCTGTCTAGGCTGTCCAAGATTAGAGGGAGTTGGGGCTTTTTATTCAGGTGGCCCTTGGTTAATGTGGGTCAAGTACCCTGTGAATCAGTACTGGAGAGGGGTCTAAATTAACGATTAATAAATAACATGTCAACTTATGTTTTCAGTAAAAGTATAACATTAATTATAGACTTATACACCATTATATCATCTAAATAATCTGATAGCTTTTATTAAAATAATGAACTGAAACAAATCCCTTAATTATAGGTCAAATTGCCAGTACTTGGGGTCGAAAGCCATAGATGAAAGATAAAAGTGTTTCTGCAAGTCACTTCGCTTTGCCAGTTCTAAATATATGTGTTGAATGTGTTATCTTTAATAATGTGTCTTTCCATGGCTAACCAACAATTACTAAATCTAAACATGCTCTATATTGTCTCATAGATGCAAAAGGGTTTATTTTATTTTTTTAAMTGTGAATATGTTGCCCATGTTAATGGAATTATTAGTACTGGATTATTCCTCCCATTTAAATGATTGCATTTTAACTGCAGGTTTGTAATATGTTACTGTTGTACAGTGAATTGATTTTTATAGAACAGTTTCACTCACTTGAAAAATGTCTAGCCTTTTAATGAATGTGAATTACAGTACAATTAGATTCAATTTTCAAATAATCCATTTTAACTGTGCAGCGTTAGTATGTCACTATTCGTTACAGAACATTTTAAGAAGCAGTTTTAATTATTTGGAAAAAATATTTTACATGCCAGTGAACATATCTCTTTAAAAGTAATATCCATCTTTAAATAATGTTGTAATTGCATTGTATATAATTTAGATTTTACTAAAGTGAATTACTTCTTTACCCCTTGCAGTCCTACAGTAGTTCCAGTGGAGAAAACTATTGTTACTACTCTGCTGAATATATTTTATGTATTTTTATGGTATATATTGCAGGTTTAGCTCAGTTGGTTAGAGCATGGTGCTGCTAATGTCAAGGTCGCAGGTTCAGTCCCCGTATGGGCTACGCTGAGGGCTGGACTAGATGATCTCCAGAGGTCCCTTCCAACCTTACCATCCTATGATACTGTGTCCATGAAATTTTCAACCCCCTTTAATGCAACTTCCCAATAAAGAATGAATTGACCGCTTCTACAAGCAGAATAGCAGATCAGCATTGTGACTGTATATTAAAGAATTTAGGGTCAAAATAGATGCTTTTTTTCCCTACAATTTCTAGTGTAACTTACTGMGTTTTTTACATAATAATTACATGGTGCCAATTCTTGGATTATTTTTATCCAGCTATGGGAGAACTACCTTTTTCTTAGAAGACTGGAAACTGTGCTTAGGGGTCTTGATACATAACCCAACTTCTGTTTCTGGAGCACARCGACAACCCCTGAGCAAGCTGCAGCAGAAATTAGGGATTTACTCCTTCTCTTCTGTGACCAAGGAACTGAGTGAAATTGAGTTGTGGGCTGCTTTGACAAGTGGCCAGGAGGGAACAACTAACTCTGTCTCCATGGTCAACATAAGGATAATATTCAAATATTTTTCCCTCCAATCCTGGGATTAGTGTCTGTTGCATACGGAAATTTAAGGTGTATCAGTTAGAATCAGTTTTCCCCTGAACTGCAAAAGAGCAATTGTCTTTTATCGGATAAGCCCTCACCAGTTTTACTAGTCAATTTTCRTGACTGGGAAGCAAGTTCTATAATTTTATCTTCTTTGATAGAACAAAGGCTTTCAGATTACATTTAAAAAGTTATAAAATACGCAAAGTATAGATTTATCCATTTATTGTTGCATCAGATAACCATAAAACCATATGGTGTGGTGTGGAAAATATGACAGTTACAAAATAAATCCTAATATATATGTTTGAAAGAAGGGCAGCTGCTAGACGTGATGTCATCCTGTCTTTAATGTGTATTTTCATGCAGYGCTTTTGATATTTCTTTGTAAACTGGCTTTCCAAAGTTAATAGACTTGACATTTTTTTGACACCTCTGAGGAAATCTTTGGTGGGTCCTCGGGATTCTCCTTTCATCTATCAAGAACTTGTCTACTGTTCTGTAACTGTAGATTGTTTAATCATCCAGAAAATTTTCTTTTTTTTTTAATCTTGAATGGCTAGGAGTGAAGTAGGGAATGGTCCGTAGCTAAACCTACACAGCAAGAAGGGCGTATATAGATTTAACACATAGGAAAGAATGTCTTTAGTGTCATACTTAACAGTTTGAAAGATAAAACATCTATTAATAACGCTTGTTMTAGAAGTATCCTTCTGTATAAAATCAGAGCTGGGCTCAAGCATGTGCATATTTAAATATTCTCTTTGGAACTGGAGAAAAATACTAATTTTAATATATAACAATAACATCAAAAACATACAATTACATTTTACTGCTCTAAATTCTTTTTTTTTTCCTAGCTTATTCCTATTTAGACTGAATCTAAGTTGGAAGTTCACTCTCAGTAACAGGCTTTGCRGAATCTTGTGGAACTTTGATAATTCCATTCAATTCTCAGTTCCTGTCTTATTTTATTGTGGAATAAATATGTCCCACAATTATGCCATCCAGATGTATAGAACACAAACTTGATCTATATTATAAATATAATTGATATGACAACTTGAGAGATAAAAAGACATAATCGTTTGTTTTTAGTTCAGCTCGTATCTTGCCAATTTTAAGTTGCACCCTACCTATTTCTTAGTTATAATTCAACAACAGTAATTTTAAGAAAATATTGTGCTCTTCTGGTGAAATAAAAGTATAGGATAGAGCAGACCACAGAGAGAGAAGTCTGTATTCAATACCTTTTAAAAGCAGAATAAGCGTATGTATCTTAGGGGTATACAGAGTTTTTACTAAGAGGGAAAAGTATTATGCTGTAGACTCCTGTCCTCTTTCCTGTTTTTCAAAACATTGAGTCCACTGATATTTAATATCCTGGCACTGCAGAAAATACTACTGGTGACCCTATTTATTTACCACTGACTATATTTTTAGCTACGCAATGTAGCCCAGTAACAGTGACCTCTACCCTTCCTAGGAAAGAGACCATAGACTGCACGGGGCACTGAGCGCGCTGGGCGAGGGGCTGGTGCATCTCCCTGCGGCTGGAGCCGGGCTGCGCTCAGCTCTCGCTGCCCAGTGCCCACCAGCAGCCCTCGGGCAGGAGGAGTATAAAACAAACACAAGGTGATTCCAGGGCAGAGGGTGAGGAAATCGCCACCRTAAACATCCTACTTTTCCCAGGGAAGACCTTCGCAGCTCATAGTAACTGCCTGTTCTCCTTAAAAAAGGCTGAGAATGTCAGCTTGAGGAGCCAGAGGCACGCTGGAAGAGTGAGCACACCACCAGGCAACGGGAGCTTGTTTTGTGTAACAACATGAGGGTATTATTAGTGAGGATTTTCTATATTAATTGGACAATTTGGACTATTAGTCTATTGGTATAACAATAAATCTTAAGTTCTGTGTATATTTTGTCTTCCCTTTTGCCCATAATACGATTTTGGGTGTAATAGAAGGTAACAGATATTTGAGGACTTAGCGATTATGGATGAAGTTCTAGGTTTCACTAGGGCTGTAGCTAGTGGTTTACTTAGGTGTCCCCTAGTTTTTGTCATGCCCGAAGCAAGCATAATGTTGTATTTCATACTGTTGTACAATACATGGCACTGCCGTTAAAGGTTCTGATAGCTACAATGGCTTTACCTGAAGTAGTGGAAGCCCTTTCTACTTTTGATAGTCAGTAGCACTTCCTCCAAAGAAGGACCAGAAGAGTAGTATCTTAATATCTRTTGGTGTCTTAGTTTAAAGGGCTGGCTTCCTCATTTACATATGCAMTGTAGTTTAGCTTGTGTGGTACATTCAGCCCCCTACTGAAACCTGCTTCCCTCCCACCATGATTACTTCACTTCCATCCAAACGAACTTATGTCCCATGCATTTGCAACAGCAATAGCAACAGCAAACGTATGGGACGATACATCCTTCCTCCCATCTGGTAACTAAACACAGCATATGCAGCCCATCTGCCTAAGACTGGCCTTCTGCATTTAGGTGCCTGAGGCTGTTTTGGACTACAAGGTAGGCCCTTCAGCAGTAGCTCAGCTTCTGTTTCTGTTTGTCATTTCTTCTTTAAGTAAATCACTTCCTCCAAATGAAATCTGCAGAAGCCACAATTCTCCTATTTATCCTTTGCTTTGAGATAAGACAGCAGTTTGCTGCTGGCCTCTGCTGGTGACAAATTACAGTAGTTTGCTCATTAGCTCTTGGACCATTCCTACAGTCCACTTGTTCTAGCAAGTACCTAAAATAAAGTTTCTGCTTCTTTTGACTATCTTGCATCTTTTGAGTAATAATGACAAAAAGAGATTCTTGTTCCTCCTTGTGGTTCAGTGCAGTGTGCCCAATGCACAATTGGATTGGACTGAATTTATGGCACCCTAACTTGCTGATAGTATTTCTCTGTGCAGCCACTGGAAGTGGAATCATCAACTTTGAAGGTGAGACAGTTACTCCTCAAGAAAGCCTTCTTCATGTACACATGAGAAATTAACTGTAAAGCTCATCAGCCAGTTTTCTGTGCCTCGTGTAGACAAGCTCTGAAACACAAATGAATRCTCAGGCTACACATGAGAGTATATGTTATCTCCTGATATGCAGATCCATTTCTCGACAGAATTCATGGGGGAAACCCTGTAGACTTAATGGGTGAAGTACCCTCTTCATTTTGTACTAGCAATCTCTCTCCTCAGCAGAAGTGAAACAGCAGCATGAGAACATACCCTGGATTAAGGCATCATGCCTGGTTCTTGCATTTGCTGCAATTCCTTATTTTTTATGCAGCTGAATTTCATCCTATATGTTTAAACAATCCTTTGAAGGGAAAACTTGTCTGTTTATATATTTTTTTGTATATGAATAGAGAAGATATTGTTATAATTGTTGTCTTACTCCCTGATTCAACTTACTGCTGAACAGATATGTAAGTACACCGRATTTTTATATGCATGTATTGTCATGTACTGTTAAAGCTAATGAAGGCCTGCACAAATAACTGTAGTCATCTTCTTAATGAAGTTTTATATGTCGTTTAGTGCATGGAGGTAAATGTTATCATTTATAACTTACTAATAGTTTAAGCTTCCCAAATAACAACATTGTAGCTGACACTGTGCTGAACAGTTATTTCACTGGAAAGTTCATGCTTATGTGTGTGTTTGTAAAAGAAGAAAGGCTAGCTTGTAAAAACTATCTATAAATATTTTCTATAATAGGTAGCTCTCTCAAATAAAAATACAGCTGTAGTTCTAGAATTCACAGGYAGCAGGTATTTCAGTATTTATTAGTTAGATTTAAAATCATATATGTTATAGCTATCTTATTTTGACATAAAATTTGACAGAAAATGATTAATGAAATATTAAGTATTTAAGATCTTCATTGAGAGATCTTATACAAGTTGATAAGCCCAAGCAATATAGACCAATTACTTTATTTGAACTAAGAACTTAAATATCTGCCAATTTTGTGGATTTACAGCAGTAAAAATAGAGCACACACAATTCTCCTCACAAAATTCTCTATTTATATGCTTCCAAAGACTTTTGAACAAACACACATTATTTTTAATATTTGACAATGAGAGCTTTATATGACCTTAATTTCTGATATGTTTGGTAATTTGTGCTTTACTGGAAAGAAAGGAAACCCTCCTGTTTTAAAAGAGTAAGATGCCTTTGAAAGACTGAGCTGCCTTGGGGTACCTCCTGTTTCAAAAGCTGTGTATCAAAATGAGAAAGGCATTTAGGGTGAAGATTATCTTTCCTAACATTGATATCTACACTTTAGTCATCTATAGCTGAGCTACTCACTCATAGGCTTCATTTTTAAGTGAATGGAGAGAAATAGTTAGTTTTAGGATGTGATTCCTCTGGCTTATTTTAATGTCTACCTTAGGATGAGCTGAATGATGCCTATGCATGTCTGTTCATCTCCATTGTATGTAAAAAGAGCTTTTGATTTATACCTGAGATATAGCTGTTTACTCTGCAGACTTCTATATCTGGTCAGAGAAATCCAAACATTTGTGTTAGTAATCTTTCATGAACATATACACTGCAATTTAAACCTCCATGCTCTGATTTGCATATGGTATATTGAGAATGGCACATATTCACAGTACGGCACATACCTATTTTCAAAGCGTGGTGATGACCTCTTCTGGGAATTACGGGAGTGTTGAAAATGGGTTGGAAAGCATTTACAGTAGCTGGTGAAAAGCTGGAGAGCTGTTGCTAGCAATTAAAATAATTAGATTTCCCCAAACTAGAATGATACTTAGAAGGGCTAAATATTATGTTTTTCAATCCTGCAGTCATCAAGGAATTAATCTATGAAAAGCAGGGTTATACAAAAGTAATTGAGACCAAGAGGAGGGCGGACGTTAACAAGGGTGGAAAATGCTTACCTCTGTAAGCCCAATCTGCAATGTGACAATGCACATGTATTGTCATTGCTAAACCTTTGCTGTTTTGCACAGTTGCTTTTAGTAGAGTTACTCCTTCTATGTAGTGTTGTAACTGAGGAATTCAGGCCCTTTTGTCCTACCAAACTGTCTAAAATCTATTGTGAATAAGGGCTTGGAGTACAAAACCGTAGTAAAAGCTGAAAACAAACAAACAAAAACAAAAACCAAAAAATCCACAGCTGTTTCAAGTGCTCTACGAATCAGAACTTATTGATTCTCAACATCTGTTCAGAAATTTTCAGTTCTATCCAGCTGTGAAATATTTTCTATTTTTTACTGAATTAACTTCTGTTAGAACARAAGAACTTCTGCAGTGATGAACTCTGATCTCAAAAATCTCACCATGTTTTGTCATTCAGACTGCTGAAAATTGTCTGAACTTCTAAATCTGACATATACAGTAAATAATCCTTGCTAAAGAACGTGTCCACAGATAAATTCATACAACAGTCTTAGGAGTCACTTTAAAATGGGTTGTGCTTTACTGGATGTGGTCAAAACATATGCACCAATCTGCTTTATAGACCTAAATTATCTTCCTTTCCTGTATGAAAATGTGACACATTATCTATCTCTCTTGAACATTGATCTATTGCTTTCAACTTGCTACTTCAGGTCTAAAAGCTCTGCTTCTAAGTTACACTTTGGAAGTGTAAAATTTGGAGAATGAATTGCATGGCAACTGAATTGATGCAATTTAGAATAGTAATAATAAATAAACCCTGTATAACTACCTTACCTTGGCATTTGTGCCTTGAAGAGTTGAAAGAATACCATGATAGACTAAGAACATAAAGTGTTCACAGCTGCAACAATTCAGGTTTTACAGAACTGGTGGAAGGGTGCTTCAGCATTGAAAGTTGCTCATTTTCTGAATTAGTTTATTTTTAAAGACCATATGCTTAGGGRAAAAAAAAAAGAGTAAATAGTTCCATTGGGTTTACCAGAGCATTATATGATAYGACCTGGCTGTTGTGTTTATTGAGATATACAATTTCTTAGAAGTATCAGAAATTATAGCTCTTTGAAATATAAACTTTTGCAGAAATATTTTCATTATATGATTTTGTCCATTATGGAGAAAAAAGTAATAAAAATAAGTTCTGAAATTGTCAGTCTCATTTATTCRTTTTCAGAATGAAAGGTTCAGTTTTGCTCACTTTTCTGTTTAGAAATATAAATTGAAAATATGTAATTTAAAAAGCAAAAAAAATATAAAAAGTGGAAACTTCTATGTGACTGAAATACCATATCTACTTGAAAATRAGAAGCACTTATTACATATCTTTTTCAAATTTTTGACTTTCTGCCACAGCTAAGGTCAAAATTTGAAAAAAAAAAAAATCAGTCTGGATATATCATCTTYTATCCATCATTACAGTACAGTACACCATTACATTACAGTATAGTGCATTACATRTGAATGAAGCATGCTGCAGTTTTCTAGGCTACATAATAGGTGGAACATGTTTTCTGCAGGTATTCTGCATAATCCACAGGACTATTAAAGGCCAAAGGCCTTATGTCCCCTTTGTGGTATCTGTCTTCCACCTCARTTTAGTTTCTGGCACTCTACTTTGGTGGCTGTTAGCATGTTGGGTACTTTGGACTGTGCGCTCTCTTGTTATACTTCTACATATCCCAAAGCTAAAGCAGTTGTACTAAGTTTCCTCAGTATCTAATGTAAAAAGGTGTTACGTAAAAGCTGAAATTTATTACATTTATTTAATTTGCACCACCAAGTCCTCCTGATCAGTTCCTCATAGAACTTGAGGTAAAGGGCATTTCTCCAGTGGGAATATTTTGTGATAAAGCTAAAGGGTGCTGCAGTCCTTAATGTTCCCAAATTAGAAAGTATATGATGCCAGAAAGAATGAGTGTTGTTTTTTAGGTTTGGGKTTTTTTTTTAACCAGTCCAAGGGCATTTCATCTCCAGGGATCTCAAGTAGTTGGGATTAGTGTTTCAGAGGCAGTTGGCATTCTTCCATATAAGGGTGTTGAGGTTAAAACAGTGTGTTCTAGGTCAATGCATTTTACCTGTGTGACTGGAAAATAGCAGCAGATGTGAATGAAGTTAAAACAAGATGGTCTGGCACTTCATGCAATCAATGATTATATGGAATTAAAAGCTTGACATATTTGATCAAAGGGAAAACACTTACAAATTTATCAGAACAGAGATGGCCAGTAATTGCTGCCACTRCAGACTTCTGCTTTGGAGGGCCAAGCTACAGCTGCTGGCAACAGAATTAACCTTCACTCTAGAGGCTCTCATGATGATTTAGATTTTGTAAGAATAGCATAAATAATTCTGTTTAAAATAAAGCCCATGGAAATCACACTGTGGCAATGCAGTTTTGCCAAGATGGAACTCTAGAATGATAGAGACAATGGGTTTTCGGAGAGCGAACAGCAGGGCCGCTCGTATGTGAGTGGTTGCACTGAGTCTGCCAAAAGAGATCTAATTCCATCTTTTTCTATCCAGCAAAATTATGTAGCACAAGAGGTTTTGTAACTGCAGAAGCATTAATTCAGATAGCCTCCTACATACTGCAGGGGAGAATCTAACTGTGCACTGGGAAATGCTAGAGAAAACAGAAATGTAAGCTAAACTCACAGATAATAACTTCAGTGTGAAAGGTTTTTTTTTTAAGCACTTAGTATTTAGCAGAAATCATAATTTTTATGGTAGAACTGATTTTAACATCAAACTCCTTAGTGATTTCACACTGCAGAGTTTCTGTGCCGTCTCTCGTTGTGAAACAGAACACTGAGTAGGAAGACAGTGGCTAGGCAATGGCCATATTAGTGGTCTATATTAATTAGGAAGGTATGGGCTGTGGGGAGGCTCCTTTCCATAATCAATTTATAATAAAAAGACACACAAAAAAATCCTGTTTCTTGTTGCTAATATACCAGTGAATAGGTCAGCATTTTAATCCACAATATAAAATGAGAGGGAGAAGCAAATAAAATTTAAATTCATTTAAATTCAACATATTTGTATGTTCCTAAGAAAGTACTGATAAAGTGAATTAGTATGTGAATGGCTAAACTTTCAAGGGCCAAAGACGGAGAACTAGAAAACTGAAGGATCTTTATATGCATGCTCATAAATTTGTCTGACTTTTATTTGGATTTCTTTAGAGAGGCAAGAAATAAGCATGTTTTCTTTTCGAGTCTTAGTTTAAAATAAGCCCACAGGGAATTTAAATCCCAACCACAGCCTGGAACATGAAAAACAGAAAGTATTTTTCATCTCAAGGTAGAATTGTATCTCCATGTTTTCTGATGTTCTAATGTAACATAGGGGTCACTGGAATTTTCATAGCAATGCAAATAACAAGTAGTCAAAGCAATTAAAGTCTACACTGAATAAAGCATTGACATCTATTTTTCATTTAACAGGAAGGAAAAATGATAATAGTGTTATGCATTTGATTAGTTAAAATTTGCAATGTTTTCAATAAAAGAAAATCTCATATTAAAATATCTTCTAGAGTTTACTTTTTACATTACTGTTCTTATATTTGATAAATCATTGGAAATTACCCCCAGATGATGTTTACCTTTCATGCAGGTTTGCATACTCAGTTTCTTAATCTGAGATGAAATTATAACAGTTAAAAATTAGTTTCTAGCCATTCCAAGTAACATAGAGGTGACATTGTATGAGAGTATATGTCTTGATGATCTACTGAAATCTATAAACACTGTCTTAGATGACGGACTTTTGACTTCCTGTTGTTAGACTGTTTCCCAGTCTAGACTTAATATCATATATTCTTCCTTCAGGCATATTACTCTGTGAAATACCTCTGGAGCCAAAGAAATAAAAATCYGCAAGATTCGAGTCAGTATGCAGGTGCCAGAGTGACCCCCACAGGAAAGATAATACTATTTTCATAAAATAAATTCTAGTTAATGGTTTAGCATTGTATGTACCAAAGCCCTTGGTACTGCCAGACTTATAATGGGTAACTCTCTTATCTCTTATCATCATGACTTGTTTTGCATTTAGGTACCAGTGCTTTGCAGACAATGCATACAGAGATTTTGATTTCTTTCACAGGATCTCTAAGAGTCCACAAACCAGTTGGCCACGACAACAAAAAGTGAAAGGAGGACAGGGCTTTAGGCTTGAGACTAGACTGAGATATTGTAAACTAGCCCTTTATTAAAATTAAAAACTATGGAGTAAGGGCTTCAGGCCAATATCTCTTTAGTTAGCACCCTTTGGTTATTCTGATGAAGAAATTTTGACTGTATTCCTTACCTCTCAATTCATCACTACACTATAGGCTGTGAAAATGAATTAACAAAGAAGCTCCTGGGCAATTTCTTCTTTTGGCCTTGTATTGTATCACCTGATATATGGGAAAGGTGCTGTGACAACATATCCCAGAAGGGTTTCTACAATGCCTGACTTGTTTTTCTGAGTGGAATATAACAATGCAGATTTGACCAGCTTTAGGGGCAGAGACTCTGAGACTCTGAGAGCCGTGTCAACGAGGCACCAAGGGACCTAGGGAGAAATAACCCTAGGCACCAGTACAAGCTGGGGGCTGGCCTCTGGAGAACAGCTCTGCAGAGAAGGACCTGGGAGTGCTGGTGGATGACAAGTTGACTATGAGCCAGCAATGGGCCCTTGTGGCCAAGAAGGCCAATGGTCTCCTGGGGTGCATTAGGCAGAGTGTTGCCAGCAGGTCGAGGGAGGCGATCCTGCCCCTCTACTCAGACATGGGGAGGCCTCATCTCGAGTACTGTGTCCAGTCCTGGGCTCCCCACTACAAGAGAGACATGGAGCTACTGGAGAGAGTCCAGCGTAGAGCTACAAAGATGATCAGAGGGCTGGAGCACCTGCCCTATGAGGAACGGCTGTGAGAGCTGGGCCTCTTCAGCCTGGGGAAGGGAAGACTGAGGGGGGATCTGATCAATGTGTACAAGTACCTGAAGGGAGGGTGTCAAGGGGAGACAAACTCTTTTCAGTTGTCCCATGTGACAGGACAAGAAGCAATGGGCAGAAATTGAAGCACAGGAAGCTCTGCCTGACCGTGAGGGGGAATTTCTTCCCTGTGAGAGTGACGGAGCACTGGCACAGGCTGCCCAGAGAGGTTGTGGAGTCTCCTTCTCTGGAGATCTTCAAGGCCCACCTGGATGCAAGCCTGTCTAACCTGCTCTAGGTGCCCCTGCTGAGCAGGGAGGTTGGACTAGATGATCTCCAGAGGTCCCTTCCAAYCTTACTGATTCTATGATTCTGTGATTAAGGAGTAGTTGGTTGGGATTCTGGAGAATCTAAATTTAATGCTTCCATGAGTAGCTCTTAAATACTGAAGTCCTGTAGATTTGAATATTGAATTAATAGGATAATGTGAGATTCATATCATGTGTTTATATTTTCAGTTATCCTTCTTGGAATGGAGTAGAAGATTTGTCTCCTCAGACACATTTCCATGAAAAAATACTGCTGTGTTATACTAGGGAAATTCTGTTCTAAGATAAATATATAATGAACGATTACATTCATAATACTGGTAATATTGAGTTTGCTTGTCTTTTATTTTGTTTGTGCAAAGTTCTTATCCTCCTCAAAGTTGTTACATTGAAGAGTCTTTTTCCCTTTTAGCTTATACTAAAAAAACCCACCCAGCTCTTTGTTCTCGACATACACATTTTATCCTACTTGCTTCTCTTACTATCCTTATTTATTTATGACAGATCATCAAGTTTTTCACTTTTTGCAAGCCACAGGAACATATAAATAAGGTTCCAAACAGGTTTAAAAGATTAGAATGAAAAAAACAACTAAAAAAATCAATTACATTAGAAATACTGTAATTCAGTGAAAGATTTCCTTTGCTCCCAGTCTGGGTTAATAATCATCCCATTTATTATATCATAMTAGATAAAAAAGACAGTCTATTTAAATGTGATAAAAATCCTTTTTATAGATTTCACAATAGATGTCAAGGTCCAAAAAGAGGTTTGTTTTAGAGCATTGTATAAAAATATGTGCTCAAAAGCATTCTATAAAATAGAAAAAGTGTTCTACAAGATAAAAATGAATCAAGATTTTAAAAAGAAATTATATTTTCAATTGAGGAGCAAGCTATGATTCCTAGGCAAAGTCTAAAATGGTATGATTAAAAAGAGGAAAAAGAAAAAGTACTAAAAATAAAAAGTATTAAAAATCCATTTGTTTAAGTCCTGCCCATTCTTTGAAAATCATTTCTCAATATATTTCACAATATATTTCATTATATTTTACTCTGAACAGGATTATTGCTGACCAAAATAATTAATTACTTCATGCAAGTTCTAGGAGGAATTCTACAGTCACACCCCCTTTACATGCACAGAACTTGGCTGATTAATGTGACTATAAGCTSTTTGTGGTCCTTATCACAGTTTGATAGCCTTATCCTAGGAACTTTGCTTTTGTGGAGTTACTTGAATAAGGAGTAAGGAATCTGGACTTCACCCAAAGTCTTTTGTGATTATATTTTCCCACAAACTTGACATATTTCCCTGATTAGTTAGAAATCACAGGATCGTGAATACAGATTCATAATGAGCTAGATCTTGAGATTTTTTAAAAAAAGATTCTCATATCATTGGAAAATGTTTTCTTTTWAAAAAGATCAGGAATGATTATTGTCCATGTTTCTTCAATGCCAGCATACATTTATTATTTTAATGAGTACAAGAGTCTCCTATAGTCTAATTAAACATATAATAGCCATCACAATAAGTGTATCAAAGAGTAATGAATGTTATTGTAGTGATAGTGAATTGTGTCCTGGGAATTCCCTATATCAAGAATTGAGTCACACTATATTTTAAAATAATATTACAAATTTCTTCATGGCTCCTGTTGCATTGATGCACAGCTGCAYTGCTATTCTAACAATGTGTCTGAATGAAGCGAGACCTAGCTTATGAAGTTTCTGCAGCCCTGTTTTCCAAATCTATGGCATATGTTTTAGTGTTTGAAATCAGTGAGATCTCCTTGTATCCTTCAATGTGAGAACATGAAAATAGAATGTGAAAAGAGAAAATGTACTGAGACTGTAAAACTATATTGAGAATCTCAATTCTGATCTGGTATAAAACTAAGCCAAGGTTAGGGTTAGGGAACACAATCATGCAAAATGTGGACTTTGAGCTATAGTTTTTGAGTCAGTGCCAACAGCACTGTAAAAAACAACAGTAAAAGCAGAACACAGGTAAGAAAAAAAGACCAATAATCAAAAAAGTCGTAAATGCCTAACTTATCCCCTCTGGCAAAACACCATAAGTATCACCCCACTTGTCCTCTCACTTTCTGACCTTTTTAGAAGAAAAACATATCCCTCTTCTCTCTCACTAGATACAGTTCAGTAACCCAGCCTAGTTAGGATAAGCACCTTGTATTTAACTGTGTTTATTTGCAAATGGAAAATAGCTTACATTTGTAGAGATTAAAAACTTTTTTTAAAAAAAAATCTGGTGAAAATTATTCACCTTGAGATCCTTGCAAAGTATTTAATGGGCTAGAGAAAAAATGTCTGCCTTCATTTTTTAATGATGTTTGAAACATTTCCCACTCATTTATGGCCATTCCAAATGAAATCTCTGGTTTTTAGTAAATGCAGAAATCATTGACTTTTATTCTTTGTGCTTTCTGACTTTAGATCATTCAGTAGTTACATTGGAAGGAGAAGAAAAATCCAAGAAGAAAATAAATAAAGAAAAAAATGTATTTTTAAAAAGCTTATTTTTTAACTATAAGGGAAAAAGAGCAAAGTAAATCCAATTCTAGGCATCTCATCCAATTCTCCRCTGTTAAGTTTCTAATTGAAAATATTTCCCCAAAGTATATGATATTAGAGCAATGATATGGGTTAATTGAAGAATTTATTGGATGGGGATATGGAAAAATTAACATGCCTCACTGTGTATTCCAATAATTTTCTATGACAATCCTATGCAATCACTACAATTTTTATGCAAAATGAAGTAAGATTTTTTCAAAGTCAATTAAGGATGACATTTTCAAAATCCCTGCTGAGAGCTGGACACACAGAGTCCACTGGAAGTGGAAGAGAGCTGGCTTCCTGCCTTCCTAGAGCCCCTAGTGAAACACTGCCTTTGTGGTTTTGTGGTATACAGTACCTCGTGTGAGGACAGGGACCTCCGTTACACAAACTGCTGATTTAAACCATCCACAAACAAGGTTGGAGACAGGCATGCACCACAGACACAGAGCTTTGAAAGATAATTCAGCAGTACCCTAATTCATCTCTTGGCTTTTCTTCAAGTAGGGTCTATTTGGAAGAGTAAGATGTTGAGTGTTTCTTTGTATAGGTGTCTGGGAAAACCCTATAATATGCCTATTTTACTCATTTTTTAGCTGGACATAAGAAGGAAAGCCTTTCACCCTGGATGTTTTGAATATATTGCCTATACATAAAATTTTAATATTGATACTCTATTTTCTTTTTTTGACTATTTTCAYATTCATTTTTGAGAAAAAAAGGGGACATATTGGTACACAATATCATCTTAATTTTGTTTTCTAGTCAAACATAAGAAGAAAATCATCCCTGACTGAACTGGGAAACCAAGAYACAGATTAGCTAAATAATGGCTGTTTTGTAGCCTTTTATTGTACTGGTATTTTTATTGTACTGCTATCATCTATACTTATATTTTACATGGCCTGTAAAATTAGTGCTCACTCTGCTTATATAGCGCCAAATTTTGTGATCACAGGACTTTGGTTGGAAACGTTTACTGATTTTTTTGCGGAGCAGGGACCTTTTATCTTCATTTGTAGATGATAAATTTTTAGATGTAATATTTAATGAAAATCTTGACATATTCTTGGTATTAATTACATACRTAAATGATAATKAACAGGGTTGAAATCAACTACATTWAATCATTACAMGTTTTATCACTGGTACCAGTTTTATTCTTTTTCTAATACACACTTACCTTGAATTTCCATCCTGTGAATTGTCCTTTCCCTTTTTACCCTTCCTATTAAATTCTATATTAAAAATTAAACATAGTTTGAAAGTTGACTTTTCACTTTTGCTACTTTCTTTTTCATCACAGAACTTCTACAGTGAAAGAAACTTCCTTAGAAGTTGGATCTTTCCTAGTTCTTGCATCGTATTTGACATGTGATACAAGAGAAGTGGCAGATGTGAATGCAGATAAAACAAGAAAGGTCTGAGATGGGGATAATTCCCACAGCTGGTAGTGAGACACTGCACTCTAGCACTGCAAAACATGCAGAAATTATGAGCTTGACATGCTTGGTCAAGGTGAAAACATTTGCAAATTCATCTGCAAAAGAAGGCTGGGGGATACTGCCATAAGTTTGCACCCTGGAGGGTTTGGTTGCAATTGCTAGCGGCAATATCACCAATCCATCTCAGAGGCCCTTGCAGTTATTTAGCATCAGCAGCAGGATAAAAACTGAGCTTGAAGATGACCCAGTACTGACAAGAGTTATTGCCTTTGTAAATAGCAAGAAAGGAGACTTTTCCTTGAGGCTAAATGTCGTCATTCTGAAAAAAAACAATAATGCAGGGTCAGATGTCTGTGTTAGGCACATTCAAGGATCCAAACTAACAAGAGATAGGTTGCAGGWTTTGGCCCAGTGCTTCCAGCATGAGGACAATAAGCCTGAAAATAGCAATTTTTCTTTATAGTTATGTATTTATTTATTTCAGCTGATTGCAACTATATTTAAAAAGATTATTATTTCCGTAATAAATATTTATTTTAGATATCTATAGAAAATAAGGATATTTCAGTGCAGTCTGAAATACAGATCAATCGTACTACTTTATGTGGCCTTTTGATACGCTGTTGTGTTTGTGGGAGACCCAGGCGATTTAATTAAGTAACATTAACTTATGCCTCAGGATAATCAAATGAGTAAATTCAAACTAAAAATTTGTGACAGCATACACAATTTTTACTCAGACAGATGTATGTATGGCTTTCTTGGGCATAYAAGTCTTACTGATTTTCTCTACTGCTTTCATAAATTGAATCATACATATATATAAAATAAAATACAACATAAAAACGTCATCAGATTCTTTTCCCTAATCTAAAACCTGAAGAAAATAAATCAAATGTGTTAATAAAAATAATAAAAATACATTTGCCTAAAAATAAGTAAAAAAGATTAATGAAGTGACTATGGTCTCTATARGTTATGATCTTAGGGCTCTGATGTCTAGTAGAATTCTCTAGAAGTCACTCCTCCTTTCTCTCGTAATTCTACATTTTTATTATCCTTCAGTTCTTGAATTCTCCCTCAAACTCCCTGTAACCTCCTGACCTTCTCTAGGTTGCCTTAGCTTTGCATACATTATCTACTCTGTCCCCGAGTCTGATTATTTTTCKCTGTATTAGGACACATTCAAGATAAGGCCATCACTATACAGGATGCCAATTTAGCTATTTGGAAAGGAAAGAAAGAAAGAAATAGATGATAGAACTTTAGTAAAGGTATGATTATGCCTTATTTTCTGACAGGTATGGAAAAGGATTTGCATTTGGAGCCCCATAGCAATCTTGTGAAAACTCYTTTTGGGGTCTGAAGAACGTGTAGGGCTCAGTTCCTCCAGGAACATCTCAACGTGCTACCTGTTTCGTGGGTTGCCTGGCCACACAGTRTGGGGATAGAAGAAGGGACGCAGCAAGGCTCCCCCTCTCTACTGTGCCTCTGAAAGGGTATTAGGAAGGAAGTACGCCTGTGCTGGGGTGTTCAAGGGAAGCAGGAACCCAATAACTATAAGATCCCAGACATCATTTTCCAGAGGGGTTGAAGACATGGGGTAACTCCCCCCCTTACCTTTCTCTGCATCTGCCAAGTAGAACACAGGCCATAGCAATCAGTTCAGGATGCCTGTGGAGGTACGTTTGGTTCTTTATTTCTCTGTTTAATAGAAATGCCACAGCAGGGCCAACATTACATAGGGTACCTTAATTAGTTTTTACAAAGTGTCTTTGAAAAAAAAATTGCTGAGTACACCAGAAATATCTTACAGATAATGGGACATAAATGTACAAAGAGCGGTTCAAACAGCTATTTTATAGATACTATCAGTCAGAAAATACCCTACTCTGCCAGAGTCTATTGTTGCCCCAAAGGGAGTGCTTAAATAAACAAAAACTTTTTTTTTCATTTTGTTATTGTTTTTATTTTTCCAGCAGAGGAATTGTTGATGTACTGCACATTCATTGTGCACTCTTTCTTTGTAAATTAAACAGTCAGCACACTCAATTTTTACATTAACATCATCCAAAAGAAAAATAATCCTACCTATACAGTACAAAATTATTTTTCATAATGACTAATGACAAAACAGACTGTTCCTCATTCCATTTAGCTTTTCTCTTTCTTATTCTTCCTTCTTTGACAATTGCACCATAACTCCTAGATCATTTTCACAGAGATATGTAAAGTGAATTTATCTTAAAAATTAAAGAAAAATAGTAATAATATGTTTGAAAATGATCAACAGTCAGGGCACTCAAACCAGATGTGAGAGGATCAAGGCACTGGTCTTCCAATTGTGCTTTTTTAATTCTAAATTAATGATCTAACTAAAAAGCAATGGAAAAAAATCATGGTTCATTTCTTCTTATGTTTAGGAATGTTATAGTAAGTATGAAGAGAGTCATTCGATTGTAAAACTATTGTTTATCCTATGTGATGGAGTGCTCAGACATCACTATTTATACTGAATTGTATAAATTAATAGTTCTTAGTATAACAAGCCCTTTTCTCATCTTATTTAGAGTAAGTCAGCAGTAATTCCACTGAAAAATAAAGCTCTCTTAACATTAAACATACATTAGAAATGCACTACATGAAAGTTAATATAATGATGATCTTCCAACAGATAAATTGAATGTATCTGACCTTACACAGATTTTTATTGCCATTTTCCCTCTTTTGCTAATCTATATGCAAGCTCTATCAGCTAAGATTTTCTTTGCTGTCCTCTAGATTTAATTAGTCACTAAACAAGTTCAGAAATACTTTTGAAAAGAGTAGAAGTAATCCTTCAAAAAATTGATGAGGATCTAGTGGTGGTGTCCTCTCTGAGTGAAAGAAGAAAAATAAATTATATCCACTAGACACTTGAATTAGAGGTCTAAATTTTTACTTCAGCAGACTTTATGTAATGYATATCTGTTCCATAAATATAACAAAATCGCAATAAACATAGAGAATCAGAACTCTTAACTGTTCTTTTATCAGAGATGGACTCTATTTGCTTAGGGGTGAAGTGAGTTGTGCTTCACATGCAGGAAACGTATTGAGCAAATATTGAGTAGAATATATTTTCCACTTTTTACTATTCAAATCACAGTTGGAATAGGTTTACTGTATTTGAAATTATGCATTTGTTCTGCTCTTGTCCCGAGTACAGTTGGTACTCAGAAATGTCTACTTTAATCAAGTCTGCAGAATTTAAAATGTTCTTGGTATTTTTTTCTGCATAACAAGGTAAAGCTTCTTTTAAAGCAGCCTGAGGAAAATGTATGTAGCTTTTCTGGGAGGAAAATATGTGCAGATAATCTGTGTTTCTTAAATTGAATCCCAGATAAATGTTTTAARTTATCAACTCACAGATTCAAGGTAAAATTATTTAGTGTAGGCCTTTAGAGGTCTCATATTACATCATATTATGGAGTTGTAATTACAAACTAGGTATGGGCCTAATCAGATGTATATCTTCAAAGTCTGAATTCACCATTATGAACATGAAATGAAAATTGAAATCAAGATTACAACAAGAAACCTAAGAAGTATACTGCTAAAACCATTTTCTCATACAACTGAAAGCAGATGGAAGGGAGGAAGGAAGGAAGGAAGCTAGTTATACTGCTATAATTAATTTCAATCTATAGCCTTCAAATCCTTAAGGTATTTGAGTACATTAACTACACCTGGGAACACTTCTGGGCACTGAGACCAAGTGGCAGAGAATGGCCTGGGTCTATGATAATGCACTCTCTTAATCTCAAAAACWAGGAGGCTATATGCAAACTGCCTGTTAAGAGTAGTTCTTGAATGTTCTGGCTCCTGAACCATGCTCAGGAATTTTTTGGAAAACTGCTAGGTTGCACAAGCAGGGAAAATTCAATGTAGATGATTGTGGTCCAATACTAAGGAATATTCCCTCACCTGGTTTATTTCATGGCATGGACATAGCATGGTAGTAGGCTATTCCTGAGATATGAAGAAAGATAATCACGAAAAGCAAGCTTATCATTGGGCTTAGGTTTGCTATGCGAGAGTCATACATCCTCACTGAAAATGTTTTGGATCCATAAACTGGAGAAGGTAAAACATAGCAAAGACAGAATGGGTTCTTCTGAACATACAGAGAGACGAAACATCACATTTGGCCCACTGTGAAATGAGCATTTTTACTCTGGAAAAAGTACCTGTGAGCTGTTCTTGACTTGTGTATAACCTGTTTATGACCTGAAAACATAGACTATTTTGGCAGAAATATATTTTTGGCAAAATGAGATTATTGCAGATATTTAATTTGCATCTTGAGTTTAAATTGCATGTGTGATTATCTGTCTTTTAAATAATGATTGAAACACAATAATCTCCAGCAATTGGTTGTTACTGGAAATATCTACTTGGTGTTGCATATTTTAGATTTCAAGAATGGATAAAACTCTTATAATACTGTGGGATACAGGTTATTGTAGCTATATCTTCTTGATGACAGGCTGAGCTACTGAAATAATCAATGTTTCTTCTGATCTCTGTGTGAGAGAGTGATTTATATTCCCTTTGAAATAAAAGCTGAGAACAGGACAAGAAAAGCTGTCGCTTTGCACTCTTTATTGCCCTCTTTGCCCTACCTCACATATCAAAGAAGATWTTTCACCACAAGATCACATACTTGTCATAGGTGAGACTGGTAAAGAGTCATAAGGGCTATGTAAGGAAGCTAGAAGGACTTTAATGCCTACAGAGAGGTAGGAAGGAATGAAAGTGGAAGAAATAAAACAATGGGAGACTGCAGCTGTTGGACTAATGGGAAGTAGATTGCTCCCAGAGAACTCTGGGAGAAAGTCAGGACATCTCTCTTATAGCCATATCCTCTTTCAGCAAAATACAGTATGGAATATTAGAAGGTAGATTTTAGCAGATTTGCTGAGCTTTTTTTCAAAGCAGATCAGAGGATTTACTCATGAAGTATTAGAACTGATAGGAATCATGCAGCAACAGCCTCAATTCTGCTTCAAAATGTCCCAGCATCCATTTAGATCTCCTAGTATTCTATAAACATCAGACAGACTTAGCAACATTAAGAAATTCAATATTTAAAAAGAAGATAATAGATTTTTTTCTTTAGTCTTAGTGCAGCGAAAAAAATGATTAGTGGATACTGTTTGTGAGTGCCAGCAATTGGCCTGGAGGCTGTTACAATGCAACCTTCTGATGAAGGTTGGGTCCTGAGGTGGGCATCCACAGTCCCTGTCTCTCAACACAGGGGCCTTACAGGTAGCAGTGGAATCCTGGCCAGAGCTTTGAGGTAGATCTTTTTGCATCTTTTCCTTAAATGAGCAAATTAAGAATAGAAAGAGGTTGCACTCAGTAAAAAGATTTAATTATAGCAAGAACAAAAACAATTTGCTTTTAAAGTAAAGACAACATGGTTCTGCTGGGTAAAACATAAYGAACTGAAACAATATCCTGGATCACTGGATCCTGGCAGAGTAGACAATTCCCTCACAGCTTATACTCAAACAAACATCCTTTAGCAGTCTTCTTGTCTGCAGTTGTTTGTCTACCTTAATGTTTGACTAATGTTAGATAATATTCAAGATGTATGGCAAATTACAGGTACTTCATTTCCAAGAAAACAGCAGTGTTTGAAAAGAAGTTTTGGTTTGCAAAGCTTGGGTTTCCAAAACACATGCAGCAAGCTCTATACATTTTTCAGCAGCTCTCAATTATTATGTTTTTTGTTCTTTCTATTCCTTTACATACAAGAKCTGACTATCCAATCCCTACTCTCAGGAGTCACTTAAATTTCTATCTATGTTACAGCCTTTCTCCTGCTTTGTGTCTGGCTCCATCTTCCTGCCCCAAACTGTGCTCCAGAAGTTTCTCCCTCTCTTCTCCTAGCCCACTCTCTGGTTTTATTCGTGATATCCTGAAGGTTCCCCAGACCCTGCAGTGCAGCTGTCAGGACAARGCAAATAGGCAGACTTTTTATCCTTCCTGCATAGCCTCCAGCTCTGGAATGTTATACACAGTACATGGTGAACAAACAAAACAGATAAAAAATTTGTCTTGGGGGTAATTCACCTAAACCCCCTATCACTCTAAATTCTGGATGCTATCCTGAGCTTTTAGCTTAGGCAGTGATCTCTTCTGTGTTTGTATGGAGGAGTGGATGCTTAGTTATAGATTTAATGATATGAAATATAATTTTCAAAATGCAAGAAATTATTTGCATTAATTTGCAAATTTGCATTAGGAATATAATTTACTGAAGAACATGTACTACCATGGTATAGACCCTGAACRTGCAATCAAGATGGTTATGAATAGCAGAAGTCAAAACTCCAGGAGGAAACATCTTATTTCCTTTCAGTTTCTAATAATATTCCTGCCAAGTAGTATCTACAGTTTTTCTTCTGTTTGGTAATTCACTCATTCAGTTACGCTGTGCTATTGTTGTGGTAATAGCACTTACAGAGTGTAATAAGGACTCCTTTGTGCCAGTGTGAAAAAAAGATGGTCCCTTATGCAAATAGTTTACAATCTAGGCAGAAAGGTGAAGCCAAGCAAATTCTTGCCCAACATCTGTATATCCCTGAAGAAATGATGAGATTATGTTGATCAACATTTGTATATCAACGAACAATGGCAAGAACAGATCGTCAGCCTGCTGTCAAATTTTCCATAGGCATGATAGAAAATAATCGTAAGGCTGGAGCTGAAGGTTTAAATGCAGTACTTTTGCCCAAAGATCATCCCTGATGATGATCTTAAGCCTGAGAATCAGTACAGATGCTCAAAGATGTTTGCTTTGAAAAACTAACCAATGACTGTGAGATTTACTATCCTGCTGCAGATAGAAGTTGTTCTGTTACTGGTGAATAAGAAATATTTAGTAGACTAGAAAAACTGTGGATATGAAGACAAGAAGTGGAAAAAAGGGAGATATGGTTAAAAATATCGGAGAAATTGAAAAATTAAAGCCATRGAGAATCTTTTGACAGATGAAACAATGCCTTTGTAAAGTTAAAAAAAATACATTTTCAAAGAAGAAAACACCAAAATAAATATATATGAGTCCATAAATATATACAAGTCCATTATTGTGGGCCTGTTAGATGACATCTAATAATTAAAACTCTATTAAGAMGATCTATTAAGGATTACTTAAGTCAAAACATTTTTGTAGAGTTTTTTCCATACTAATCTTAATTTTGAAAGGCTCCTGCTTTCCAGAAGATAACACCGTTGAAACAAATACTAGTATTTCATTAGTAATTACAATATATTTTGAATTTTATTTTAAGCACATAGAATGACTAAGCTTTCCAATTTGAAATATCCTCAGCTATACAAAGGTTGATTGGAATATGAATAAATATATAAAAAAATACCCTTCATTTTTACCTGCGGCTTAAATTATTTAAAGAGATACGTTTTTAATGGACACTTATATAATTAGTCCACATTATGTGAAACAAACCCATTTACCCAAGATAATGACAGCATAAGACTCTCTGATGCTGAAATAATGGAAGTCAATTGGTATAATATATATTTTAATTAAGTCGAGGTTAAAAGCTTGGGAGGAGTCTTTGAATAACTGACAATATTAAAGACTTAAGAGGCCAAAGTAGATTTCTTACGTGTATTGAGAAAGAAATTTCCACTATCATTTAGTCTAATAACTTGAAAAGATCAAAGGCCTCTCCTTCTTCTGTTTTCCATTCCATCTATTTATCCCATTAAATGTCATTAGATTAATCAACAGCTCTTTTAGAGTACCAGTTCTTCTGTTCAGGAAAAAAGAGGAGATGATAAGAACAGAGAGAAAAGTAAATGAGTATTTTCAAGGAGCAAATTTGGTCACCTCTATTTAAAAAGTAGGAACAAATTTAGCAATAATAATCTGTTCCCAACACAATGCCATGACTGAAGATCAGCCACAGATTAAAAAAAAAAAAAAAAAAAAAAAAAAAAAAAGAAAAAAAAGAAAAAACAGGTCATAAATTTTCTCCCTTTCTGGTCCATTTTTACTCTCTAATAAATTCTGTCGACAGGGTCCTTTAGCAAGGCCAGCAGTCTGAGTTACACTGGATGAAATCCGTCTTGATCTAAATCTTCCATGACACACAGGGTAGGCCATTTTAAGTGCTATTGGGTAATAACTAATAACTAATTACCAGATTAATTTGACTGCACTTATTGATCCAATGACAAATATAAGCAACTCTCCTCTGAGATTAACATGTTCCCTTCACTGGCCTAGTACAAGAAGAAAATATGCAATCTTTTTATTCAGAAAAAAATATCTAAATTTTAAGACATTCTATCATATGAGAATGATTGCTTTGCATGCAGCACAGAGGTTTSTTACTTTCCTCTGAAACACCTTATCATGGCAGTAGTTGGAAAYAGATACACAAGGTAGTCAGATTTGGTGTGTTGAACCATGTCTGTCTGTTCTACTGCCACTACACAGAGCAAGGCAATGTGCAGATAAGGTGGTATGCAAAAACCCCCGCAAACACAACTGACTAAAACTGCAGCTCAGATTGTCAGCCCTACATTTCTCAGTTTATGATGCACCTCTTTCCGGAGAACCTGGGAGAGTTCTGTGAAAGAAACGGGGCATTCTCAGAGATCATACTGCTCYYGGAGTCRCAATCCCCTGCAGCAGGGGAGTTGCTGGAGGACTCTGTGAAGAGTGAAATAGTTCAGCACAGCATGGTCGAAGAAGGCTGGAAGCTAGYCGCTTCTCGAACAAAAAGAAGAAAGGCSCCCAATCCTCCTGTAGACCTGGAGTTACAGTTGAAAAACAGGTTTAGTGCACTTGAGGATGAGGAGAACCYGGACMTGACCTCAAGAAAAGCAACTGGGCTGTCTGACCCTGTGCCTTGTGTGACCACTCGGAAGAGGCGACGAGTGGCTGTAGTGGGTGATTCCATGCTGAGGGGGATGGCACCTATCTGCTGACCTGACCCCTTGTCTAGAGAGGTTTGCTGCCTGCCGGGGGCGAGGATGCAAGATATGTCTGAAAGGCTGCCAAGGCTTGTCCACTCATCAGACCCTCTGCTGCTCTTTCATGTGGGTGCTAATGATAGAGAGAGCAAACTGGAAACAATCAAAGAAGACTTCAAGGCCTTGGGCATGGTGGCCAASGGTCTGGGAGCCYGKGTGGTCTTCTCATTGGTCCTGCTGATTAGGGGCAGGCATGGGATGAGGAGTAGGAAGATTTTCCAAATCAACAACTGGCTACGTTGTTGTGTTGAAGACCAACAACTGGTGGGGAGAGATGGGATTCACCTCACCAAGCGGGGCACATTTGCCTTTGCAAACAGGTTGGCCAGCCTGGTAAAGAGGGCTTTAAACTAGGTGGGAGGGGAGAGGAGGGRGAGTGTCATACAGACAGGGTAGACAACAAAACACAAGCTGGGTTGGGAGGCCTCCAACGAGTGCATGCAGCTGGGGATGTGCGTTTGGGACATGGCTATGGGCGACCCCCGTACACCCTTCCTGGGAAACCTGCAGGCATGACCATCTCTTTGAAATGCCGGTACACCAATGCACACAGCATGGGGAACAAACAGGAGGAGCTGGAGATCTGTGTGCGACCGCAGGGCCGTGATCTCATTGCAATCACAGAGGCATGGTGGGATAGCTCACATGACTGGAATGCTGTCATGGATGGATATGTGCTTTTTAGGAGAGATAGGCCAGGAAGGCGAGGTGGTGGAGTTGCTCTTTATGTGAGAGAGAAACTGGAATGCATCGAGCTCTGCCTAGGGGTGGAGGAGGAGGAGGCAGTTGAGAGTTTATGGGTAAAGATCAAAGGGCAGGCCAGCATGGGGGACACTGTTGTGGGCATCTATGAAACAGTTTTCTGTCAGGGTCATGTATTTAAACCAAAAACAAGAAAAAATGCACCAAAAATCCAGAGAACTTGATTCACTCATTCCCTCTTTTTAAAATATAATACTTCAAAATAGACACAATATAAACCTTTACAATAAAGCATTCTGTCATTCTTTAATACACAAATAGGAGCCAGACTCTTCTCAGTGATATCAAGGGACAGGACAAGAAGCAATGGCTCCAACCCTAAAATAGATACTTCCTTTYAAATATAAGAGAAAAACTTTTTTACRGTTCRTGGAGTTTCCATGCTTKCAGATATTCAAAATCTGACTGGACAGTCCTGGAAAACCTTCTGTAACTGACTGTGCTTTAAGCCGGAGGGTTGGGCTAGATGATCTTCTTCAAATACATCTTCTTCAAATATATCAGCAGCAAGAGGAGGACTAGGGAAAATGTGGRCCTGCTRCTGAATGRGGCAGGGGCCCTGGTGACAAGGGATACAGAGAAGGCAGAATTACTGAATGCCKBCTKTGCTTCAGTCTTCACTGCTAAGGGCAGCCCTCARGAATCCCAGAGCCTGGACGTGAAGGAGAAAGACTTTCCTTTGGTTGAGGAGGATAGGATTAGAGACCTCCTGGGCAGGCTAGACATCCACAAATCCATGGGCCCAGATGGGATGCRCCCAYGGRTACTGAGGGAGCTGGCGGATGTTGTTGCCAGGCTGCTCTCCATCATCTTTGAAAGGTCCTGGAGAACTGGAGAGGTGCCTGAGGACTGGAAGCAAGCCAGTGTCACTCCAGTCTTCAAGAAGGGCAAGAAGGAGGACCCAGGCAACTVTARGCCBGTCAGCCTCACCTCYATCCCTGGAAAGGTGATGGAACAGCTCCTTCTGGATGTCATCTCTAGGCATATGGAGGAGAAGAAGGTGATCAGGAGTAGCCAGCATGGATTCACCAAGGGGAAATCCTGCTTAACCAATGTGATAGCCTTCTYTGATGGAATGAYTGGSTGGRTAGRTGAGGGCAGAGCARTGGACGTTGTGTRCCTTGACTTCAGCAAGGCTTTTGACACTGTCTCCCATAACATCCTCCTAGACTAGCTCAGGAAGTGTGGGTTACACGAGTGGACAGTGAGGTAATTGAGAACTGGCTGAAAGGCAGAGCTCAGAGGGTCGTCATCAGTGG
>NW_028185038.1:1677546-1743895 GCF_003343005.1 Rhea americana | reverse complement strand
TGATTCTATGAAATGTTCAAATATATTTCTGATGAGATTTAGGCAACCATCTTCTATTTTATTCTGTAAGATCTTCCTGAGCTCAGAATTTCAGAGGAGATACAGTAATATATTCTGACCTTTACACAGGGCAATTATTGTAAGTATTCAGACTGTTGAAGAGAGAGAGAAAATCCACTTAAATCTCTTTAGTTTTCATAAGAATTAGAGGTTTGGCAAGTTTTAAGAATTATGCTCTGCAATATAGTCTTATACATGTAAAACTATTTCTACTTTCCTAGTAACTATTCATTAAAYTATTCACTTAAAAATGCAAAATATTTCATTATTTCAGTATTTACTTTTTTAAATCTGTCCCATATTTGTAAAAAAGAAGAAATATAGAGGGCATCAACTTCTGTCAAATGTCAGTTAATGTGAAGCAGTGCAGATAAGGCAAATGAAAGTCAGTTCTTTGGAGATTTTCTGACAAGCTGCATATAGATTTCAAAGAGTCCTGGTGAAATTAATGACTTTCATGTAATGCAGGGCACAATTATAAGCTCACTGAAGTGGAACATCTGAATTCTCCTAAATGTATTAATAAGAGAATGTATATATATATTACAAACCTTTTCAAAGGTTTTCTTTACTTTTAACTAAAATATATGTAAAGTGCATTTTGTTGATTGTAATAAATATTTAACTAAACAAATCTGCTAAATTCCCAGYTTGTAGAACAGGTGATACATAGAGAAAATGTATTTTATCTTTATTTAATCTCTTTAATGCTAAAAAACCCCAATATTAGTGCCGATTTTTTTTCCTCTACTTTTTACATATTCTCTTTCTGCAGGCCAGCAAAGTAGAAGGAGAGTAAGAGCATCCACAGGTTTTGGGTTTATACATGTTATTGCTCATTCCATCTATGTGTTAGTCACAACCTAGGCATTAATCAAAATGATAGAAAACAGTGCAAATGAGATGGCATAATAATATAGTCTCAAATTAACACATTTGCTCTAACATTCGTTCACACAGAAAACCTTTCCAACTGTCAGATGATCCATTAGGTTGCTTAATGAGTTCTAGGGTACTTCCAAGCTGCGTATATTACTAGACCGTAGTGGCATAAGCGTATTAAAAGGCAGTGCACTTGCTGATTCAGGTCAGTGGTTCCTTGGCTGATTGCAGTTGGTTAACAGACTCCTGCCGTGACAACACATTTGTTCAGGACCCAAGGTGATGCTCAGGTTAATCCCCACTGCTATTAAACTGGACCAGTAAGGTGAGACARCTCTGGAAGTTACCAAGGGGACAATTAGCAGCTGGGTCATGACTGAGCAGAAATTCTCTTTACTTACTTCAGAGCAAAGYGTCAACGATCACAGTGTGCATCCATAAATATGGAGAGCAGCCCTGYGAAATCAGAGGCAGGAATTCAAGAACCCGGAAAGAAGATGAAAAGAGGGAGATGCCAAATTGGACAGGAAAACCTTGGAGTGCCCAGCCAGCGGTTCTGGCCAGTTYGCACTCTGACAGGATAGCGCTGCCAGGAATCTCAGCTGTTTGGAAGAGATAGTAGAGCCTCCAGGCTCCTGGGATTGTGGTACTGGTTCACAGGTCTATGTATTAGAAATATGGCATTGTTTGAAATGACTGGTTTTCTTAAATCAATAATAAAGGGATTGTTTCTACTCAGACAGTCAAGAACTATGACTTTTAACCCTGCATCCCAGAATGAGAGGAACTTGAATATCTTGACTATAAACTTTTAATTACCATATCTGTCTAAAAATCTATCTAAATCTTTTGAAGCACAATATTTGAATATGCTTGTTGTATGCTTCTCTTTGCATCAGGGATGGATGTGACTTTTTGCTATTTTGCAATAATGTGTTCAACATGTCCTTGTTTTAGGAGGCAGAAGGTATTTTGTCCTTAAACTCATTATCTGATTTAGGAATAAAACATAAAATCTTTGAAACAGGACCTTCATAAAAACACAGTACAATACCTAGAAGAGTAAAACTTTAAGAGAGAGAGATTAAGAAGTAAAATATATAAAATAAAATGAGTTTTATAGCAAAGTTTATGCTGCAYCAAGCAAGTACAAACTCATTGCCCAAGGCAATAGAAAGCTGATTGATGGTATCATGATGACAAATGAATTCTCATTTTGAATTCTGTCTGCTAAGTCATTAGTAATGTCATCAATATCATTACTAACTCTCCATKCAACTTCATCATCAAGATGTTCTCTTTACTCATTTTTCAGTTTTTCCTTTCTGTGATTCARTGAGAGGCTAGAACTACAACAAGGACTATTTCTAGCAGCTACCCAAGGGAGCAACAAAAAAAATTAAGTTGTCAGACAGAAGTGGACTGTCGAAAGGCTGAATTACATTTTAATAGCAACTGCATTATGATACTTTAAAGCAGTCACTAACCTGAGCTTTGGTGTCTCGGATTTGTCAGAACTATATTTAGAAACCGATTTAATATGAAGAGGAGAAAAAAATCTTGAGAAATAATTAATTGTTTATTATTGGGGAAGTGACTGTGGAAGAAAGTCTTATTAAAAATCTTTTCTCATCTTATTTTCGCATGCTTCTGTCATGGAAAGTCACATTACCAGGTAAGATGACTGAAACATTGCCAGTAGGTATTTTCCACAAGCTTCTACTGACATTCTCTGTTTTCAAAATGAATCAAAACTTTTTCTTCCCTTTGGAAAAAAAAATAATCTGGAGTCCTTCTGAACACAAAGCAGACAGATTTGAGTTAATGCAATTGGATTCCAAAATATTCAAAGCAGAAAGAGTATTTCAGTCAAGATACCCTTCAACATTTGTATCCCTTCTCCATGCTTTTGTTTGTGTTCTAACTTTGAATCACAGTTTGAATTGCTTCAAGGAAAAAAAAAATGAAGAAAAGGTTTTCAATTTTCCACAAATATGATACATAACTAATTCTCCAATCTGGATTACTTTGTTTTGAATTGTCAAGTTCATCTGATTTCTCAATAAGATTGAAAAACATTTTGGTTTTGATGATAAATCATTGATCCTGCTTTGCTCAAGGCAAGACAGAAAAAATATTAGCTTTCCACCATGTCCCATTTACATTTCAGTTAAAGATTTCAAATACTAGTCTGAATCCATCTACTCCATCTATTATGTTCCCATTAGGCAAATACTAGACCTGTTCTGAGATGTAAAGTCAATTCTCTTAGTTACACATTTATCACAATCAACTTTTGTCAGTATCAAATTGTAGAATTCCTAAAATTCTCTTCCTGTCGATTTCTTGAAGTGAATCAGTGGCAAAATGGAGTTCAGGTTAATGACAGAYGATGATATCTAAATTCAAATTACATTTCAGTCTGTTTTGCTGTAGTTGTTGAATAATATCAGAAATTGGTCTAAACTAACATTTCAAGATTCATTAAAGATCAATTTTAGAGCTGCAGCATCCTTCAGTTTGGCTTATGCAGGACTATATCTGACCTACCGAACTCTAGAAGTAGTGATAGCATCTTCTTGCAAAATGATAGTGATTTTTATGGATTCTTTCAGTCTACTGGATTATTGGAATAATGGTCCTTGCTTGATATAAAGTTTATTTTCTTTACTCCAAGTTCTTCTGTTTCTTATGCAGTGATCCATATTTGGAGCCTTGTTTATTGTTTTGTTTTGTTTTGTTTTCTGACTCAYGAGTTTTAAGATAGAACTCTCTTTTCCCTAAGTTTTTTTGAAGATTGAGAATATGCCTTACAGAGAACGAATGAATCCAACTCTTACTGCTTGTCAGTTCTCTGTTGACTTATTTCCTCAGGGAATGTTTTCAGCTGCTTCTTCAGTTAATGCATATATAGATATATAACAGGAGTTATAAGTGTTTGTCAAAATTATTGTCTTTTTGTGTCCCAGTACAGAAAGTCTTTAGAATCCCTGAGATTTTATCTTTGTTTTTATTTTTTCTTTTATTCAGTCTGCTTTTGAAGCTGCTATTACAGTTTTTAAAACGTGTGAGAATATTGGGAAAGGCCTTTTCAAACAAATATAGATACATACCAATAGCTTTTTAGATGTGATATCCCTTTAAGCTAATTTTCAGGCCAGAACTTGTCTCTGAGCTCATTCATTTCCCTTTACAGGAGGTCAGTCCTCACCAAGCTTATTGTGTAAAATGTTTATCTGTCTGAAATCTCAACTTTTTTCTTTTCTTTTTTTTTTCTTTGTTCTCACGAGAATTGATATGACCACCYGGAGATCAAAGGTTAATCTTCACTCAAGGGAAAATACTTTAATTTAGCTTTTGTTCTCACACATACTTAGCAAGAAAGTTTTAAAATGTTTGAACATGACAAATTTTTGCCCTTAGTTTCTCACACTTACATCCAGAATTGATTTTTAAATTTAAAATAGAGATTTTAATTTTTCCATTTGTACATCTACTATTATAATCATTCATGCACATATTTCTTCTACTGTGGTTATTATCTATTTTATAGTGGAACCCACAGATGTAACAAGATCAGGAATCACTTGATCCTGGCCYGTAATAGTATGTGATACGAAACAGATCCCATGAAAAAAAAAAAATTGCATCCTGAACAGATAAGATTCTATATGGGATGGAAGGAGAAAGGAGAAGAGTTATGCAGTGAGTGATATAACGAGAATTAAATCTAGACCTGTGTCCTTCACTATTGTTTTTCAGTTATGGTTATCCTCGCCATGGTAATGGTAAACCTATAAAATATCTTTTAAAATAAGTAAGGAAGTAGATGCCTATCCAAAGATGGTAACCTTAATATATTTGTGAAAATATTCAGAAGATTCCAGATTTAAAAAAAATTGAAAATGGTATCTTACTACTAATTGTAAATTTTGCAAGAGGAAATCATGTCCGAATATGAGATCTAGAAAAATAAACTCCAAATCACAGCAGGCTTTTGTGATAAAATAATGCAGATATTAAGTTCTTAAAGTAATTATTTTAGACACAATACATAATAACTTAATAAAAGCAAAAAAATCTGTAGCAAAATGCAAATAGCATACCCTTTATTTCTAGAAATTCATGACTCAATTTTAKTCTAACCACTAGCTTTCAGGGAAACAGCTGTTGGCTGGGCTGCTAATAGGCAAAATTTCATAGCAGGAGTTAATTGAGCCTCTTCTATGCATGCATGACTACTGAGAGGCATGAAAAGAGGGAAACAGGCATAGCATGAAAGTAAATATTGAATGCAAATGTGAAAACTAGTAGGTAAAAARCCAAGATATGCTCGACCATTTTTAAACTTTCTTGTTACACATGTAAGAGAATAAAGAAGATTGACACCGCAGGCCCCATGGCCGTTTCCAATCCCCCTGCAAATCACTAGCTGACAAACTCAATGGCCTGGAACCTGGCAAAGACAGACAGGCCGATAAAGACTCGGCCTAGGCACACAATTTCGTTTAGACTCTTTGACAAGCAACAAAGTGAATTTTAAGGCAAATAAGCTTAAGGCAGACAAAATCGCCTCCTTGTTTTCAGCACAATTGGTATCCACTAATTTCAGTCTTGTTTAAAGCGTCTGCTTAACCTGAGGTTAACCGTTACTTGAAAGGTCAAGAGAGAGCTTTACAGTGTTTTTTTTCCCCTTGACATGAGTGTTAATGCTAGCTTAATTAAAATCCACTGTCATAGTTTGAAAGGGATTAATTTTAAACATCTCCACAGGGAAATCATAGTTTTTTTTCTGGAAATTTCCAATCTGAACTGGTTTCAGATAGCTGAAAGGCCCAATTTTTCCCTACTGTCTGGAAGTTGGATGTGCTTATAAAATGTAAGGAAACTTATAGAAAGATAAGTTGTAAAGAAAAAGACACTAAAAAGGGACAGATTTACCTTGTAAAAAGAATATCTTGATTTACAAAATGCTTAACCTTTAAACAATAGGAAAAAATGATATAAATCCCATATGTTGATATTAAGAGCACCAGCATTATTAAAAGGTTATCCTAGAATTTTAAACAGGCAGCGTTTTTAACACTGCAGATTCTTTCACTTTGATTCAAAATAAAGATCATTGTATGTAAGCCATCAATCTTAATATATAAAAAAGCAAATAATAATTTTTGTGTTTAAGAATCTTCCTCATTTTTCTGGAGTACGGTAACAGCCAGTCTAGGGATTCATTTATCTTAATCCCATATTTCTGGAAACTAATAACGATAAAACTGCAATTAACTTCAAAGAGGATTCTTGTTAAACACTGAAATAAGTTCCTAAGAGAGTCAAGATCACTGGCATTTATCAAGAGTGCCATCAGGCAGGAAACCCATTATCTGACATTTTGAGGTGTATTTCTACCACATTTTCCACCACGCTTTCTATGGTGCTGTGGATCTGCTACTAGAGCCACAGACAACATAGCCAACATACTTAACATTTCCCTATAGTCTTTGCAGGTGGAAGCAAATTAATATAAATAGTCATTATTCCCCGTCTGTCTTGAAAGGACAGGTAATAATCTGTCAATAAAGATGATTATACTCTGTTCATCACCTAGTAATAATGTAGCAATTAGTCAAAAACAAGTGAATAAGGATACTAAGAGAATTTGTGCAAAGAACTATGGAGTTGGGAATACAAGGAGATAAACAAAGTTCTTATGCAAAGAGTCATAGTGCCAGGAGATATCACATGAGGAGCTGGAGAAAAACATTCATGTGAGAAAAAATGATGGGAATGTGGCTAGACAACGGTAAACACAAGAAATGGCAGATATAGGAAGAAGCTAGGAATAAGGAAGCTGTGCAAAGCTCAGGTTAAGAATAGGCTGTGTCTGTGACAAGCAGGAAAATGAAGGAAAAGCTGAGATTAGACATGCGAATGGGAGAGACAGAGAACAGAAGGTACAAAGAAGAGAATGATGAGGTTGTATGTTTGTTCATGAAAAACATGCTTATACTTATCGTTTAGACAGATATGGGACTGACTTTGAGGCTGGAACTGATTACATAATAGAGGTTATGAGTAATCAGACTATTAATAGCTGAAGATTAGGTCACTAGTCATTTGCTTCAAGAATCTCCAAAAACAATAATACTTTGAATCACAATTCATGCTTTCATTTTTTTAAAAAAGTCCATTTTTAAATTATGTGATGTCAGATATACACATTGCTAATCAACAAGCAACTGTTTAGTAGACGTTGATTGGACATTTTAGAATTCCCCTTAGTTCCTAGGCACCTAAGTATTGTTGAAAGAATATGGAATTTAGTTTTTTCCTTCAGTGTTGTAAATGTTTTCCTAAAATAAGGATATTAAATTTGATTTTTGGTCTCTTCAATCATTGGAACTAATCTTARTTAGGATTTCAAGGCTTTTGAAAAAGATTTTGGATTTTGCTGCTAGTAAAATCAGTTTACTGCTAGTCAAATTAAATGATTTATTCTGTAAAATCAGAAGAGCAATCAGTTTAAAAAAGCAAAGTAGTCAAAACTTTAATAGTAATCTATCTCATACTTGTCTCCTAAGGGACTAATGCATCACAAACCGAATGCATGAAGGTGTGTCATTCCCAAATTTTGTCAATGCTGCTAAAGTTATAATTACATTTTGGGTTATGTTATGACAGACATCATATGTTGCACATTTCCTTAYCTATGGGAGACAGAAGAGAGTTGTTTGTGAAGGTGTTGTGTCTTTCACTTAGTGAAATCAAGGCATGTGGACATCATGTTATGGTGAAGATTTGCAAGAAAACTTCATATTTCTTTATTTGGAAAGGATTATATTGTGGAAGATGTCATCACTAATTTTCTTTCCTTGCATAGGAAATACTAGCTTATGAAATTATTATTAACATATTATGCAAATTATAGTAACACCTAAGAAGGTCTCAGTTTGATAGGTACATAATAATARTAAGTGACAGTAGAGAATTTACAAACTAACCAGATGTGGTGGTTATGGTTCAAAAACTATCAGTTCCTACAGGACAAGTCTATAATTACAGGTATGTAAGTGAATTTACAAGAGTGCTAAAAGCAAGACCCACAAAAGCACTTGCGTATTTTTCTAGGTTTGTAACAGGCAGTCAAACCACAAAAATTGCACATTTTCTTAAGCAGTTCTGGTTCTATGTTTACTAACGAAGGGCTGTTTATATTCCAGCATGGTGTAGGGACACAGAAACTATCTAGAGCTGTGAATCTCACTTTCAGTTCCCCCTCTCTATAGTGTCTGCCTGTATTCTAAGTATTTTCTACATTCTAGCRTTTACTCATGACACAACTACATTATTTTGACCAAATAATTTGGATTATTTGAATTTTCAATGAGATTTGTTCTTTYGGATTTTTTTCTTCTAAATCTCCTAAATTCTTTTGAAAAATTCACTGTCAGATTACCAAACTCAGCAGTCCAAACCCTCATATTAGCAGGATTTAGCAGAAAGTCACCGAAGTCTTTTGAATGGACTGTACAGCCCTACACATTCAGCAAAGAATTTGAGACTCAGACTACCTTATAACAAAACATTCATAACAGCAGCTTTGCTGAAAAATGTATTACAGATGTCTTCAGAAGAAGATATAACTATGTCTATATTCTTTTTTTTTTTCTTTCTTTCTTTTAGTATACACTGAGGAACTAAAGGAACATAAAGTGACTGGCAGTTTCATGTATGGCAAAAAGTAGATTATTTTAATCAGTAAATAGATTAGGAATATTCAACCCTTTTAAATGAAAATGTTATAGTCAACATTATGCATCATCAAAGAGATGGAGTTGTTATTTGTTTATACAGCTCCAAGGGGARGGGGAAAGGTAGAGATGCACACTGGTGAAGCATCAGCCCTGGAGTTTGGCTGGACATTCTCTGGCTATGTGAGTGCGTATAACTGTTTTTAATGTGCAATGGGAAATTCCCTATGTGAATTCTGACTAATATATGGAGCAGAAACATAGAATTTCAATGTTTTGAGGGAACAAGAGCAATAACTACYTAGCTATGCTAGCAATGATGTGTTAGACTGTGTGGCAGATAGCAATCTCTCAGCCTTACATGGAAAGCTGAATTCCTTTCCCATATTTCTGCTTCTGCCAAAGCATTGATAGGTTAAAACTTCTGTGGCATTCCAATAGTAATGATTTGAAAACTCCATTTGGAGCTCGTAGTGTAACTGCAGCAGCATCTTGCCRGGCAGTTTGGTTTTCGGAGATTGGATAGACGACTCCCGAGTCACGTGRGGCACAAATGTAATAACGTTAGCTTGCAAAAGGGTAAAGCCACCTTCTGGTGAGACCCCCTTTCAGGTTGCTACTCTGCTGCATCAACCTCTCTTCTTCCCTTTAGCTGAAGCACAGAGGTGAGGCATCTTTCCTCTTCTGACCCCCACGTGGCAGGCATAGCTGTTCGACAGATCATAGCTAGGGCGTGCAGTCGTGATTGGCATGTGGGATCACAACGTGTGACAAGTGATCTGGGTCCGTACCATAAAAACGTATGGTAMGGAAATGTTACTGTGAGAAGGTGCAAACTGAAAGCCGAGAGTGTGAGTCTCATGTTCACTGTGTGAGACTCGAAAGGTCTGTTCGTAACATACCAGAACATTTTCTAGATATCCTGGTTTCTCTTTTAGTGAGATACAGCAGTGTAATACAAGCTTACTGCCAAAGAAAGGGAATTAAAATCAAACTACAGTGTCAAGTATCATTTAATTTTTATATATATATAGATAGATATAGATTTCCTTCTTTAATTCTAAACTGAACCTTGATTGCAAAGAACAGAAAAAAGTAGTTGAAAGTTAACATTAACCACAATAATACTAAATGTAAGCAGAAATACTGCAGAACTCCAAACAAGTATAAWCCTAAAGCTATTGAAAAAGGTTGARTCTTGAAAATTCTGTTATATTCTTACAGATACTTTTTATGCTAATGTTTGTCTAACTTCTCCTTGAAATGATAGACTGAAAGGATTCCAGCTTGCATCTCTGTCCTTCCAAATAACATTAACAAAAAAATGGCAATTTATTTTTCCCCAATTATGTATGAGAGAAAATTAATTTCTAGACTGAAATGTCATGTTTAATATGCCAAGTTTTAGTCTTAACACAATTTTAAACATGAAGTTATAAACTCCATGTTAAGATATTTAATGAAAATGCTGACATTTTGATTTCTTTCTCTGGCATTTCAATTTATTATTATTTTATGATCTTGTCATTTTTTTTGTGTTTTTCTTTTCATACATTCATTTCCTTTCTTCTTATCATATTGTGCTGTATATTGACTCTAACCAAACCAGTTGTGTCTATGTGAAGGCTGTTTCTTCAAGAAAAAAGCAACAAAAAAACCCATCCCCTGCCCCCCTCCCAAAAAAATCATAATTTGAAACATTTCCTTTTAAAGACAAGRTCTGGATTATGTTTTTAAATGAGGCGGATGAGAATAGCAGAGAAAAGGACCAATAAATTAGATATGTTGAAGTCTCTTAAGATCACCCAGGAAGAAGTTTTATATTAATTCCAGRATGTCTAATGATATATTGAAATAATTTCCTCGCAGGCAGAGGCAAGATTGTCACAAAAATGATATTATATCCTTCTTTATATCCTATAGATATCTTCTTAGAATCAGGATTATAGAAAAAAAAGACAAATAAGTGAACACTGTGATGCCATAATCATCAGTGTATTCAGAGGCAAAGATGATAAATTAGAGCTGTGAGTAATTCTGGTCTTCAGTTGTTAATAGTGCAATGTACCTATTTAGAGTTCACTTCTCTCACTTTTCCAATTTTTTTCATAATATCTGGGTCAATGCACACATTACTTTTACAGGGAAAACCTTCTATAAGAGATGGAACACCAAGGTTTACAGAAGTGTTGCAACCAAGTTTAAAATGAAGGACAAAGCAAAATGGTGAGCCCAGGTTTTCCAGCGAGAGAAAACCCTGAGCCCGCTGACAGAGGGAGAATATCTCACACACTAGGGAGGGCAAAATGTGCTTCCTTGTGTGCTATAATCCATTTCTTTTGCTGCCTCTCATATGTGGATATTTGAGATCAAAGAGACATTTAGAAAACTATTTGTCTAGATTTGGTTCCATAGGGATTGAAATGTTAGATAAGTGTCCTTGCAGCTTCAGGACAAATTTCTGTACTGATCCAGGCACAATCTAGCCTAAAGAAAGATGGTTAAATTTGGACTAAATATAGTTTAGAAATTGAAATGAATGGGACTTGAAAGGCACCCTTAGGTGCCTAAGAATGGATTTAAAAGCCTAGAGTTAAGCTTCTATTTTAGAAATGTAATAATTTATTTTGCTCAAAAAATAAAAAAAGAGCATAGCCAGCTTTTCCTAGTTATTTGTAAGGAAAGCTGTTACAGTGGACTATTCATTATGTAGGGACACCTACAGATAACAGCCTGCATTATCAATATGCAATCTATATTGTATGATCTGCAGGAATAGTAGAAAATAGCACACACCTGAAAATCATGAACAAAGGAGTTGTGGAAACCATTATCCTTTCAAGGCATGCTCAGGATTATCTTTAATTGCTTTATACTGCTAAGGGCTGGTCTAAACTATAGAGGGATTGCTCATATATATATCTGAGCAAATGCTCTGAATGTAGGTGCACCTTTTACTGATAAAAATGTGTTTCTTTGAATGTTGAATATACCAGTTTCCCACACAAAATAAACTACATGACGAAAGCACGTTTTTGGTCAGAATTGCTGTGCCTACATTAGGGGCTTTGGTCRTCTAACAATATCATTAAAAATTCCCAAATGCCTATAACTGACATTATTGTGCTAGGCAAAGTTTCTAGGGTAGACCCAAGGCATAGTTACCATGGTGACAAGGCAATTTAGAGTTATCTTGGTTATTGTAAACATTTCAGCTTAGCATAGTGTTCTGTTTGAATGTTCTATTGCAATTCAAAATTGCGAAGAAGGCTTAAACTGGAACCAGGCAAATGTATTTCCTAGGTGACAGCTGGCATCTAGAGTACAAAAGCATTTTTTTCTATTAACATGTATCAGTTTCACAGTGGAAGAAAACTGCCATACGAAAAGTCTGGAGTGTCCTAAGCATTTCAGTCTTCAAGAGAAATGGCAACAGAGATCATGTGTTACCTCTAGGATATATGCCAAGCATCAACTGTTATTATAACTATTAAGGTAAATTCACATCTTGAATTGAAATCAGTGCAATTACTTTATGTAAACCAAATTAAAGGGAAAATATCCAAAGTTTTCCATAGAAATTCTGGAATATGTTCAGAGTTTCTATTTCTATATAATTTATTTCTATAAATAAATAAATATTGTGATATGGTAGTGAAACTGGATGGTTGCTGTGTGCTGTTCTGTTTGCATTTTATAGCAATTAAATTTATCTTAATGATCAGTAATGATTTTGCTGTAATTAAAAGGATTCAGAAGAAATGCACAAGCACAGATTTGGAATTTTGAAAACTCTCATAATTATCCCTGATAAGGACTTGTTTTTAGATGTGAAGCATCCCAGAGTCATATTATTCTCTTGATTAACTTCATCTAAAGAAGAGAAATATAAAAATAACCAGCATCCCAGAATGTGTGTATATATATATGTCCAAAGAACAAATAGATTCCCTCTGTGGTTTGGTGGCTTTGTATAGAACTGTACAAAGCTTATATCCCATGTCCTTGATTACATGCATAAAGGAAGAAATATTTAAATGATGAATTAAGTTATCTAAAAGAAATATTGTACCATGTGCTAAGTAACAATAAATTCTGTATAACACCTGAGGGACCAGACAATATGCCATGATAATATAGAAAAAAGCAAACACATAATGACACAGATTGGCATGTGTTTGACAAATAAGACTGACACCATCTCAAAGCAGTGCCAGATTAGCCTACATAGCTTTGTAAACGATCAAGCAGAATGTTGTAATCGACAGTGTCAAAGACAGCATTCAGATCAAGCAAAATTAAAATGCTTGAGCAACCCAAGCCAGACTGCATTAATAAATCATTAAACTGTGACTATAGGAGACTCAGTGCTGTAGCATGATTGAAAAGCAGATTGTTATTTCCCATAGAGTTTGCTTCCTGCTAAATGGGAATATAATTGAGAAGCTTTGACCTGCTTCAAATTCTTGTCGAAAAATGACAAATCTGAAGCAGTTCAATAACTACAAATCCCATTTTGTATCAAGAATGTTTCTTAATAATGAAGGTGATCCATTCAATTTTTTAAAAAGGTGGAGCAATTCCACAGCTGAACAAAGTTTTGAGAGTTTGAATAAACACAAGAATAACGTCAGGAAAATACTTGAAAAAGTATGAACATAGAATGAAGTGAACCATACAAATGGTAAATAGACAATGCTGCAATCACTTCTTCCATGCCACAGCAGTACTTTTGTAAATATGAAAATGAACTACACTTTTAAGAAATAGCAATGAGTAGCAATGAGAAAAAATCTAGCAATCCTTAGGATACAGATAAAAAGACCTAGTGTCCTCATTTCTGGAAGCATTTTCAGATTTCTTTACAACTCTCAGTTGACCAAAATGTCATCCTCAGTCAGGTAAAACCTGAAAATTTTAAAACCCATTAGTGTCTTAAAAAGAGCTTTCATATATTGCAGAGTGTATTTGTGCCAGAGACCTGTATGTTTAAAATAAATTGTTCTACCAATTACAACTCACGGCAACCAATCCCTCAGTCCCACACGGCATTCTGAGCACTGGCAGGTATTCAGTTTCTTCCGCTTCCTCTGCTTTGAATGTGCTTATTCTGAATATGGTTTAAAAAGCCTCAGTAMTTTATTCTTTTACTGTATCTAGTGAGCATTCAAACAATAGCTGTTTGAGACCCTGTGATATTTTTAACTAGAACCAAGAATACTTGAAATCCAGTCAACTCTGCAGTTAAATGACATCCATTTCATGCAACAAAATAGTCTAAAACTAAATGAATAGAGTGGCTGCTTGATATCCATTAACCTTGCCTTAAAAAGGCAAATTCTCTATTATGGATAAAATGATATGCTGTGTGTTTCCTATAAAAGAAAAAGGCAGTGGACAGAAGTTAGATAGTGTTCTTAAACACAGTTTGTTCCACCACATTTTGGCATTTCTCTTCCTGTGTACATGATGGAATCTATAATGACAAGTCATGTTCTCCTAAGAAACACTAGAAGTGCATTGCAAAGCCTTCTTGTAGTCATTCCCATGGAAAGTGGTGGTCAGATATAAGTATTATTGCAACAWGGACAATATCATTCCAAAACATGGACCTTAAGGGTCAGACAATATGGGCACAGTGATGCATGTCCATCAGAKAAGACACTTAAACTCTTCTTTTTTTTAACTTTCTAGTAATAAAATGTAGAGATTTATCATACCTATGGTGCAAACACGTGGAATACAAAATTTARTTGAAAAATAGACTGGTGAAATCCAAAGATGAAATAGAAAACCGTGTATGGTTTAGAAATGTCATGTGTTCATGCAAACCCAGAGTGTTTTCTTCTGTGGTAAAATTCAGTGTAGCCTTCTGGTTTATTCTGTCAGGAATCAAGRTTTATTTTATACAGGTATAGAGAATATAACCTTCTCCTAGTTATGGTTGCAACAAATAAATTAAAATTCTGGATGGAATTACAGCCATGTTGAGGTAAGAACAGAGTGAAAAGAAAGTCCTCTGTGAGTCTTTTCCCAAGAAATGCACTAAAACTGCAGAGTAATAATCAATAGATATATCATAGACAAACATTGGTCCTAAAAAAAAAGAACATTTCTTTACTTCACAATGAGTGTGTAAGAAATATCTAATCCAATAGGAAAATAGCCAGAGAATAACAAAAATATGCAAATAAAAAATACATTCAAGAGATAAATGCCATGAAATCATAAATATAGTATAAGTTATTTTGCTAAAGCTAAGAAAGCAGTATAACAAAGAATTCAAAATACTGAAAGTATCTAATATGCAATCTAATATCTAATATGTTTGTGAAGCAAACCTAGCATCTCTGCAAGTTTGGGTCATAGAATCAATGAATCTGGGATCTCAATTAATATTTTAATGCACATTTTAAATAGGATTAGCCATTTAAATTCTGTTTTAAATTATATTAAAATATTGTAATGCAAAAGCCTCTTTTTAAAATGTCTTACCATATTAGCATTTTAAATTTTAGATAATAATTATGTTTTTCCTCTAAAACATTGAAAAAAAGCATAGTTGCTTCATCTGTGTTATATTGTGAATGAGCTTATTCTGTGTTTTTATTTTTATCTGTCTAGTTTCTATGCTTGGAAGCAGCAGAAATGTAAAAAATTATTTCTGATGTTGGTCTGGGAAACTGCTTTCAAGGTCATGCAAAGTGTAAATGAAATCCAGTCTCCACATGATTACGCCAGTGAGACAATATCCAGTTCTTCACATTGGCAAYTGTGAGGCTTCTCAAGCATGAACTATCATATTATTATCAATTCAAGACCATTTGATAAACGTTCATTTTTCTAAAGTAAATAGTAGACTTAGATTCTCTCTCTCTCTTATTTCAGTGGATGCTTCTTAACTCTTAAAAAAAATTATCAAAAAATAACTAGGAAAGGTCAAAGCCCATACACTACCTATTAGCATTTTGCTGTTTATTGAGTTTTTATGCATGGTTTAAAACTGACTTACCACTGTATAAAGCTGAAATGCATTCATGCCCTTCAGGAAATTTTGTACATAAAAATTAAATTATATTATGAATAGTCAAGACAATAATACCCATGCTAAAAAGAAAGAAAAGTTGATTTTGAGACCTGATTGTATGTATCTGTGCCTTTCAATTATTCAGTTTTGCAATAGTAATTTTTATTCATAGATTAATAACTGTAATTACAATCATATTGTACATTTGTTTGTTTGTTTGTTTTGTCCTTTGCTAAGATTTCAGAGGACTCTTCAGTAATTGACCTGCTTACACAGCACTTGTTAAGGTTAATGGGAGTTGGATGTGCACACTGTTGCAAGAATAAAGCCCTTAATATGCTAACTGGTCATCCCTAGATCACAGATTATTAAAGTTGTATAGAGAAACATGGTCAAATCAAGTTATATAACAAGTGTTATGATAATRATATTTGGATAACTGAATTACCAGGCATGGATTTTTTTTTTCCTCTTTTCCTTTTATTTTATGCATATTTTTAGTATTTGTGAAAGAGGCTCRGTAGTAAACAATCTCTCATAATTTTCTACATATTTCACAGAGTAGATTTTAGTTAGGTTAGCTTGACCTGAAGATGTTGCTTCCATGGAATGTAAAAATAATCTGGGCCCTGTGTCCAGTTCAAAGAAATTGGTATTTCTAAGATTTGTGCTGGCCATTTTTCACTGCTTTGACTACCAAAAAAAGATCTTCATTTTGAGATGGAGAGTGGAAGGGTTTTGCGATAAACAGTCACTGTATTGAAAGCGCTATATATTAAGAGCAGGCTTTTAAATACATTTTTTCCAGTAAAGCGAACAAACAAATAATCAAACTTCCTCTTCAGCTTTTACTGATGTTAGAACAAGTGTCTGGGTCCTATTTGCATGTAGTTCTCTCAGACTTAGCCATTTAAGGCAATGGGAATTTGTCTGAGATGAGGCAGGGTGAGCAGAATATAGGACTCGTCCCTTTTTTTTGTAACATTGTTGGAATCGGTACAATTTTTTTCTGAACAAATGGACAACATTATTTGAATTCACATAAGCTACTGAATCTACAAAAAGTCACAGTTCCTAGTGGAAAGACATAAACATATTTTATTTAATGATTTGACATTTGTGAATTTTCTGAGCATTTAAATATTTCATCTCTTTAAGAGCAAAGTTCAGACCTTGTAAGCTGTTACGAATTAACCTATAGTGCATTTCAAGAAGAATGGCTACTAGTTGCACTTTGTCAGCAGACTGAACTTTAAAAACATCCAGTTAATCTACAAAAGGTTTCACTCTTTGAATTTACAAATTAATAGCAAAAAAGCAATTTTGGTAACACATCTACTTTTACTGTTATTTTTCTGTTAACTGTTTGAAACGGGCTTCTGATGTTATATCCCAGAAACACTTCCTTTCAAACAGATAAATATACCTTATGCATTATTGAAGAGAACATACTTTATAATGCTGTTGTTTGGGAATATTAGGAAGTGTTATCTGACCTCAATATCTCATTTTCTGATGGCAAAGAGGTTAAATTAAACTCTGTATTCTGCATTCTCTTTCATCACCTTTCACATATCTGTCCCTTGATTCTACTCATACATTTTTTTRTCTTTAGTGTCTCATTCCTTGTAGAAAAAGTTCTAATAACAAATGCAGTTCTGTTTACTGGCAACAAACCTCTGATATTCCATTCTTTCAAATAAAATGTCTTTCCATCAGATCCATTGCTCCTGAAAGCCACAGCTCAAGACCTACTTTTGAACAATGTGTATAATTATCCAGAAAATTGAGAGTTGAAATAGAATAAGAGTCAAACAAAAGCTAGAACATATGATGACAGATATTTTTGTATACAYAAATAATTAACAGGAAAAGGACCAGTGCAAGATGTTCATGGTTTTATAGGTTTCATAACATTGATGAAAAATTCCGTTGCTTTCTACTTTCTTCTTATGTCATTTCTAGGCATAATAATGGTGTTGTGGATATAAGTACATCAACTCTGAAGAATACATCACATTGTCAATTACACTGTGTAATAGTTTTGGAAGCAGCAGCGAGTAAAATAGCCCAAACCATGTCTTCATCTGCTGCTGTTAGGCAGGGAAAAAGTTTTAGTCTCACATCTCAAATCCGCAAACAATTTGGTATTTTATATTTGATTTGAGACATGTTACTTATCAGGGTTTGGGGAGGTTTTTGTAACATATGGAGCTTTATGTAAACATACGATTCCTGTAACATTCCACAAAGAATTATACATAGAAGTTTGATAGYAAGTCTTCCTGTAGCATGAGGTTCTTCGAAAACATCACATCATCTCAGTTCCTGAAGTAAATTAAAAACAGTGTAGCATCTCCCATGAAGATGCTGATCTTTGTCAACCTCTGATAAACAAAAGAACTTCAAAAAGACAAGACCAGTGCAGCATAAGAACTTAGAAGAGTTAGTGTCCAGCTTTACCAAGTGCTAAGACCTTTCCAATGTTTAATTTTGAATGAACTGAATAGATTGGTTGGCACATTGATTAGACCAGACAATTAGAAGTCTATGCTCTTTTGGATCTAGACCTAAAAYGTTAGATAAAATAGGAAACCAGGAAAAAAGAAAGATTAGAACACTATTGGAGATTGTCTTCTCTTCATTTTAAAAAAGAGTTACTGTATACKGCATAGTTTGACTTTCTGAATAACCTTTTCATCCTCTCCATCAGGAGGCATTTCAGTAACCTGAACTAAAGATGAAAAATGTCTTTACCACATAGGATACAAAGTCATAATAAAGAAAATATTTGTATGTTTATTTGTCATGCTCCACCAATGAGCCCAATAACCCTTAAAGTAGTTACTACCTTTATAACAAGAACAGGAGAAATTTTTAATRAATGTCCTGCCAAGTTTCTTGGAATATTTCCCTCTTCCTGCTAGTATTCTCATTATTTGTTTGAGCCAGGACTGAATTAAAAAGGTGATAGGCATAAAGATGAGACTATAACCCTAGACTTTATTTATTATCAGTGGAATCAACATCCAGATCCATTTGTCTTTTCCTAGGTGATACAGAGAATTCAGAGTGACTTGTTCAGCTTCAAATGTTTAATTCATAGGTAGCCAACTTCAACTGAGATTAAGATTGCAGCTGYAATTCAGATATAATTTAATCTTAATCTCAGCATGAAGAATACACACCTTTTGTATTCTGCTCTGCCTTTTGTTATGTCTGTAAGTGGTGCATGCCCAGCTGACTGCAGAGAAATGTCTGCCTGGAACGAGCAGACAGATTAAGTCTACCCTTGTTTTAACTTGCAAGCAAGTCATCAAGCAATTGCAATGAAAGCGTCTGATACATCCAGCAATATCAGCAGAGATAACTGTCCTCTGATATCCAAGGCATCTCTATCTGTTTGATTTAGCTATATTGTAATCTTCACATGCTTCCACTTTTTTTTGTGTTATAGCTCTAAGCAGATTTTTTTTCATCGGATTGATTTGTCATTGTACAATGGTAAGAGGTAACCCACATATTAAAAACAAACATACAAACATTAGTTTTGTTTAAGGAAGAAAGACATTGAAAATTTACAACATTTTGGTAGTGAAATGCCCTGTTTTGTCATTTTATGAAAATATTTCATTTTCTCTTTCTAAATTATTTTTGAAATGACATTCCTGTTTATATTTTGACGAACTATTTTTAAACACTCAGTATTTGGTTGTATTRCAACAAAACTGTCTTCAGTGAATTATATTTCAGGAAAGCTATTTTCAGAGGAAATTTCAAAATTGGATTATTGAGTTAGAAAAGGAATATAATGGATTTTTCAATGAAATGATAATTCAGATTATAACTRTGCATGCATTGTCTGAAGTGGGAACTTTTATTTCAGTGCTTAGTGATTGGAATGTATGAAAAAGTAATAGCTGGAATTAGCTGGCACTGTTTTTGGTATAGCTGTATGACTTGCAGGTTAAAATGAAGTTTATTCCCCAGATATGTAGCAGTTTAGAGCATGGTTACCTGAAGGCTAATATAGAGGCATATGCATGGAGCAACAGTACAGTTTCTTTTATGTGGTTTAATGTCAGTGTTAAAAATGTAGTGCTTTTTGTAAGCATGGCATTTTAAAGCAAAAGATGAGTTATAGTCATTCAACTCAGTTTTCTATATCTGCAGATCATAAAATTTRCGTTCTGTAAAAAAGAACAAAAAATAAAATTTAAAATATGACATTTAAAATATTTTCATAGATCAGTTACAGGATTGTCAAAATTATTCTACATTTTTTCTTTTGTTTTATTTTAATAATTAGTAAAAAGATAAAGAGCATCTTTCCTAAACATTTCACTTTCGCAGAATACTCACTGTCTATCACATGTCACTGCATAGTTTTTGTGGTACTTGATATCTGGATCTAAGTAAAATGGTTTGTAATTAAATGACTAAGGACTGGCAGCAGAAGGGATCYTCCTGGTAACTAGGGTTAGAAGTCTGTACTTTTGTAGAATTTTAATATCACTTGAAGAAATCTTAGTGAAACACCTTCTAAAGCACRAGGTGACTCTCCCTCAGTTGAACATGATGTAGTAGATAAGTTCAGCAACRTTGCACTGAAATTCTTTTTCCTATGTACTGTTTGTAGCTGAGCAGAGACCATTCTCAGTAAGAGCCCAGCTTTCTTCCTGCATAGACACAGAATCCTTCCCTGCAAATAGAAAGGTAAAAAWATATATAATAATAAATAATAATAATAAAAGATATATAAACAAGGCTAGCATCACATCATGGCAACAGCAGGAACTGGGATATAACAGAAGTTCTTTTGAGACAGCCAGAAATGAGCTATACTGACCACGCAGCCAGTTTGATTGAATCAAACTAGTCTTCCTCCAGCGTTGATTCGTACTGTAGTATATAATGTGTTTATAAACAGAAAACTATGTAAGTCTTCATACATACTAACCTTTAAAACCCTTTTCTCACTCTATCTGGATTGCTTACTCTGAGCTTTCCTTTCACTCAAGGGCAGCTGAACGTGAAGTCGATTCATGCAAGATATACCACACAAGATTCAGCATCTACAAGGCCTATTTGTTGTGGTGAAATGAAATAGGCTTTGCTGATCTACTTTGAGGAGTAATAGACAAAATAGTCTTGTCACTGATTAAGAGCTCTTCAATATTTTCTAAAAATACATGAAAAATGTTTACAAGTTCATAATGGATTGGTTTTGAATTCAGAGATCGATAGTAAATAGGAGATCCATCATCCAACACATTAGCAGACCTCTGCCTGGCTTTTGCAAGAGGTTTATGATTTAAAAATGACTGTGTGGCATCTACTGTGCATTCAGAATAGGTGAAATTAGGCCACAAGCTTKTAATATAAGAATTAGATAAACAGAATGCTTTATTCCCCGTCCTTTTAGCAATTATCAGTTGACAGGTTTGTTCTAAGTGATTCAACTATCTGCTTATGAAATAAAGGTGGTTAGAGTGATGACAACTTAGTGGTTGTTAGAAGGATTCATAGTACATTTATTATAATTAAAGAAAAATATTTTTAAAACTAAGAAAAATAGTGCCAGTAGGATGTGCATATTCTGTCTGCCATGCTTAAAAGGGAGCAAGGCTTTATGTTCAAGTTTAAAAGAATTACTACACTTATTAGAGAGACTTAAGCCAATATTTCTAGTTACATAAAATCCTCTACTGGCATGGAGATTAGGAGGACCAATTTTCAGCAACACTYGAAGCTCGAAATTCCATGCAAAWCAAGAGACTGCTTGTGTTGCTAATCACTCTAGCCAAGGTCACTTACTTGGGTGACAGATATTATTACGAACATATTACTTTAAAGATGTTGCTTTGRTTTTTTGATTTTGTTTCTGTTTGCTCTTTTGGTTTGGGTTCCTAAGGGGACAGAAGAATCAGATGAGTRTCTAATCACTGACTTAGCTAGTAACAGATGATCAGTAAAGGCACAAGTGTCTTAGGCGTCCAGAATTAGAGTCCTGAAAAAATTTGGAGTGCTGGATGCAGTAAATGACCATTCTCAGAGCTTAAGGAGAGCCAAATGGAATATAAGCTCTGCCAAGAGTCTTCACAGCATAGAGACAGAGTGAGGCTTTGCAATTCCTTTCCCTACAGAAACTATGAGAAAGACTTTCAGGGAGATCTGAGCAAAATAGGTGGGTCTATACAGTTTATTAGTTTCACATTCTTTGTTCCTGTATAGCATCCCATAAAAAGTTTGCAAAGGAACCAAATATYAGCTGTGAACAACTAATTTCTGTCTGAACAGAAGAGAAATGACTAATAAGCCTTAGATTTGTTATCTATATTTTACCCTAGTATTTCTGAGGAAAGCTTGCTTTCTAAGAAGAGCCAAGATTTTGCAAGTAAAATAGTATAACAGTCAGTGATTATAAAATAATACCAAAGGGTCACCTTTCTATTCAAAAGGAAACTTTTTTTTAATACAAATTAAAAATAATAGTGTTATTCCTGAACTACATCTGCATAGAAACAGTAAATCAATGACAAGATTTAACAGTAAATTATAAAAGCACATGAATTTTCACATCTTTTCAGTTGACTGAAACATGTTTTTGAAAGAAAATAATATTTTTCCTGATTCTGCAAATACCGTGCAAATGCATATAGAATATATACTCCCCTCCTACACACACCCTGWACCATTTTAGCTTGATTTGAACAAATTTTGATTGGATCTATGAAGCAGTTTTCTGTCAGGGTCATTTATTTAARCCAAAAACAAGAAAAAATGCCCCAAAAATCCRGAGAACTTGATTCACTCATTCCCTCTTTTTAAAGTATAATACTTCAAAATAGACACAATATAAACCTTTACAATAAAGCATTCTGTCATTCTTTAATACACAAATAGGAGCCAGACTCTTCTCAGTGATATCAAGGGACAGGACAAGAAGCAATGGCTCCAACCCTAAAATAGATACTTCCTTTTAAATATAAGAGAAAAACTTTTTTACRGTTCRTGGAGTTTCCATGCTTKCAGATATTCAAAATCTGACTGGACAGTCCTGGAAAACCTTCTGTAACTGACTGTGCTTTAAGCCGGAGGGTTGGGCTAGATGATCTTCTTCAAATACATCTTCTTCAAATATATCAGCAGCAAGAGGAGGACTAGGGAAAATGTGGRCCTGCTRCTGAATGRGGCAGGGGCCCTGGTGACAAGGGATACAGAGAAGGCAGAATTACTGAATGCCKBCTKTGCTTCAGTCTTCACTGCTAAGGGCAGCCCTCARGAATCCCAGAGCCTGGACGTGAAGGAGAAAGACTTTCCTTTGGTTGAGGAGGATAGGATTAGAGACCTCCTGGGCAGGCTAGACATCCACAAATCCATGGGCCCAGATGGGATGCRCCCAYGGRTACTGAGGGAGCTGGCGGATGTTGTTGCCAGGCTGCTCTCCATCATCTTTGAAAGGTCCTGGAGAACTGGAGAGGTGCCTGAGGACTGGAAGCAAGCCAGTGTCACTCCAGTCTTCAAGAAGGGCAAGAAGGAGGAACCAGGCAACTGTAGGCCCGTCAGCCTCACCTCCATCCCTGGAAAGGTGATGGAACAGCTCCTTCTGGATGTCATCTCTAGGCATATGGAGGAAAAGAAGGTGATCAGGAGTAGCCAGCATGGATTCACCAAGGGGAAATCCTGCTTAACCAATGTGATAGCCTTCTCTGATGGAATGACTGGCTGGGTAGATGAGGGCAGAGCAGWGGCGTTGTGTACCTTGACTTCAGCAAGGCTTTTGACACTGTCTCCYATAACATCCTCCTAGACTAGCTCAGGAAGTGTGGGTTACACGAGTRGACAGTGAGGTAATTGAGAACTGGCTGAAAGGCAGAGCTCAGAGGGTCGTCATCAGTGGCGTGGAGTCTAGCTGGAGGCCTGTGGCTAGTGGCGTCCCCCAGGGCTCAGTCCCCCATCCTGTTCAACTTCTTCATCAGTGACCTGGATGAGGGGACAGAGTGCCTCCTCAGCAAGTTTGCGGATGATCCCAAGCTGAGACGAGTGGCTGATGCAGCTGAGGGCTGTGCTGCCATTCAGAGAGACCTGGACAGGCTGGAGAGTTGGGCAGAGAGGAACCTCCTGAGGTTCCACAAGGGCAAGTGCAGAGTCCTGCACCTAGGGARAAATAACCCCATGCACCAGTACAAGCTGTGGGCTGACCTTCTGGAGAGCAGCTCTGCAGAGAAGGACCCGGGAGTGCTGGTAGATGACAAATTGACCATGAGCCAGCAATGTGCCCTCGTGGCCAGGAAGGCCAATGGTCTCCTGGGGTGCATTAGGCAGAGTGTTGCCAGCAGGTCRAGGGAGGTGATCCTGCCCCTCTACTCAGCCCTGGGGAGGCCTCATCTGGAGCACTGTGTCCAGTTCCGGGCTCCTCACTCCAAGAGAGACATGCAGCTACTGGAGACAGTCCAGCATAGGGCTACAAAGATGATCAGAGGGCTGGAGCACCTGCCCTATGAGGAACGGCTGCGAGAGCTGGGCCTGTTTAGACTGAGGGGGGATCTTATCAATGTGTATAAGTACCTGAAGGGAGGGTGTCAAGGGGACGGGGACAAACTCTTTTCAGTTGTCCCATGTGACAGAGCAAGAGGCAATGGGCAGAAATGGAAGCACAGGAAGTTCCRCCTGACCGTGAGGGGGAATTTCTTCCCTGTGAGAGTGACAGAGCACTGGCACAGGTTGCCCAGAGAGGTGGTGGAGTCTCCTTCTCTGGAGATCCTCAAGGCCCGCCTGGATGCAACCCTGTCTAACATGCTGTAGGTGACCCTGCTGAGCAGGGAGGTTGGACTAGATGATCTCCAGAGGTCCCTTCCAACCTTACTGATTCTATGATTCTATGATCTCCAGAGGTGCCTTTCATGATTCYGTGATTCTTCAGAAGTGAATAAATAAATAGCTGAAAAAATAAGATATGTGCTTGTCAAGTCTCAGTCAAAACCAATATCACCTATGATGCAAACTGCTGAAAAATGAAAAAAGCAGAAAGGGGAAATGATAGATGCCAACTTGTCTCCTTGAGATGTGCAAAATAGGATGTAAATGTATATATATGTGTAAGTACACACATATATATGTATATTTATCAGGCAACATAATCATAAAATAATTTAGGTTGGAAGGAATCTCTAGACATCATTTGGTCAAAATCCCTGTCAAACTAGGTCCAATTTAGGTCAGATTGCTCAGAGACTTATCCGATTGAGTTTTGAATATCTCTGAGGATTAAATATCTATAGCCTCTCAAAGCTATTTGTTCCAATACTAGATCACCCCTATGATGAAAATGTTTTTCCTAATAACTAGTTTCTCTTGACAAACCTTGTGTCTATGGCCTTTCTTACTATCACAGTGCAATTTTGAGAAGTGACTGGATCCATCTTCTCTATAGCATCTTAGCTGTTACTGAAAATAGCTGTAAGATCTCTAAGCCTTCTGTTTTTAAGATTGAATGAACTAAGTTCTGTCAATCTCTCCTTGTACTTTTTACTCCAGAGACCTCATCATCCTGACTGGTCTTTTTTCACCACAAGGGCACACTGCTGACTCATGTTCAGTTTATCCACAAGGACTCCCAGGTCTTCAGCTGCTAAACTGTTTTTTACCCAGTCAGTGCCCTACTTGTGCTGTTGCATGAGATTATTTTATCCCAGATGGAGTACTTTGCATATGCCTTGCCTGTGATTAACTTCATGAGGCTTATGTCAGCCTGTTTCTCCAGCCTGCCAAGATCCTTCTAAATATCAGCCATATCCTTCTGTGCATTAACTGTGTCTCCCAGTTTGGTATCATCTGCCAACTTACTTACATTCCATCCCATCATTTAGCTCTTTTATTAAGACTTTAAACAGTATACCTTATGGTCAGTCATCAGGAACCTCTCCTGACRGCCTTGACTTTTCAAAGATGATAGAAAGTGGCCTTGCAATGACATCATCCAGCTCCTCTATCACACATTGTTGCATCCCATTATATCCCATAGACTTGTGTATACCCAATTTACCTGAGTGGTTCCTAGCTCTGTCTTCCTCCACTGCTTCTTTCCCACAGCCTCTATTCTTCTGCTGAAAATTTATTTATAGAAATCCTGCTTGTTGCCCTTCATATTCCTAATTTCAACTCCAGCTGAACTTTGAGTTTCCTATTTCCACACGTGCAAATTCAGATAATATTTCTATGTTTCTGCTTGGTAGTCCATCCCTGGTTTCACCTTCTGAGTACTTCTATTTGGCATTTGAACTCAGTTARGAGTTCCTTGTTCACCCATGCTGATGGTCTGCCATGTCTGCATGTCTTTTTGCGTGTTAGAATGAACCATTCTTGTGCTTTGAAGAGCTCTTGAAGATCAGCCAGTTACCCTGGGAAGTTGCCCTTCAGGGCAGTCTCCCACTGGATTCTGTCAGGTAGATCCCTGAACAAACTGAAATCAGCTTTTCTACAATACAGGGATGCAATTCTACTATTTCTCTTGCTTTCTTCTGTCAGAATCCTAACCTCTGTGAAATCATGACTGCAGCTGAAAAGGCTGCTATTGACCTTCACATCCCTAACCAGTTCTTCTTTATTCATGAACAGTTGGTTCAATAAAGTGCCTCCTTTAATCAGTTCATGAATCTCCTGTGTCAAGAAATTGTCCTCAACTCTAAAATTTTCCTGGATTGCCTCCCATGTTGTCCTTACAGCAGATATCAGGGCGGTAAAAGTCTCTTATGAGCACCAGGGCGTACAATCATGAGGCTACTTTCATTCTTTCAGTTGTATGAGGAAGCTTTGGACATCCAAATCCCCTCTCTCTCAACATGGAGAAAAAATATTAATATACAAATTCCTCAGAACTGTGCCAACACAAATGCAGACATACACAAGCACATAAGTGCTCAAACACACACACACACAAACACACACACACACACACACACACACTTACACAAACACTTCTTAAGTTTTATCTATATAATCTCTCTTTAGCTCTGTTTGGTTCCCAAGGATGAACACACAGATTTAAACTCATGATTATAAAGGCATTTTTATTTTTCATCAGTCTAAAATGCTGTAGCTTGGTATTCTGGGTGAGAATGAATACTAGCAAACGAATGATGAAACTTGCTGTTTATGTTGTAACTGGTATTATTTCCATGTAACAATTGAATATTTGTAATAAACTCTCCAAAACAAAAATACTATAAAAGAGGAAAGTAAATAGGGATTTTTATTGTTTTATATATATTCTATATGATTTCCAGGTTGTTGGATTTTGGTGTCCTTCCTGTTGGTTGTTTTAGCTTGAAATGCTTTACAGTCTGCAAATGTGCTGACCTTTATCTAACGTGGCATTTTATGGGCAACCGATACAACTTGCTGTTTAGGTGTTTGTGGCCACATTCACCCCGCTGGAAAAACATTRTTTTTAAGTCAGCTACAGCAACATGGATTTGGTCTAGGTAGCTTAGTACAGACAAATGGGAGGAAAAATAAGACACAAAAAAACAAAAACAAAAACAAAAATAAAAAACCCTTTCTTTCTCACTCAAGCCATTTGGCTGCAAAAWTAAGGCCAAATATTAGTAGCTCTCATGACAGCTATATTCTGGTATGTATCAACCCATAAATTCATTAGATATAAAATTATTTTCCACCCATTAGCTATATAATTCTTTTATATGAAGCATACAAATATAGTATGATGGACAAATTGTTCTCACAAGGGTCAAAATAAAATTGAGTCMACCACTGCATTCTCCTTGTTTGTGATTTTTATTTTTTGAGTAGTGGTATATATGAACATACATCTCTTGTAGAGTATATATAATTCCATTCACTGTATGAGATCTAGAAAAGCACCTCTTAGCATCAAACTGTTTTAGTWTTTTGTGTGTTACAGAGAATTTCAGTTGTGTATTCCTAGTTCTCTTATCCTTCTTACAATTCCTCTTCTGGTTGCAATCATATGGATAGCTGGAATACATTTAAAATTAAAACTCCTTCTAGGAGGAATGCTTAACTGAGAATTGGAGAATGTGGCTAAAGATAATTGAAGAGAAGCTATACAAAACATCGCAGAAGACTACCAGAGTTAGGAAACATTCAACCTCCACATGCAAGATAGGGTAAATGTAATTAAAATGATTTCTGCCCTGCAGTTTAATTACTTATCATGAACAATTTTAATAAATATCTACAGAGACTATTTCATTACTTAATAAATCTGAAAAAAAATCTGCCTATCAATGATAAAACTAAAACTCCTGAATGAAACTAAAGAAATTACATGCCTCTGTGAAGAACTGTCATTTTCAGTATGTCTAACTTGGAATTATATCAAATCAATATTATCACACTTTATGCTAATAYACTACATGGCTCAAAGGAAGTATCGGTGTCAGAAGGTCAGAAGAGAGCAAGCTAGTGCTACCCTACTGGGAGATTACATGTCAAAATTACCAAGGACTGAATTCTCCAATTTGCTGAACAAATCTTGACTGATGCTGAGTGTTTTAAACTTCCAGATAAGTTGATGAGACTGCCTATAAAAGAATTATTTACATACATGAGGGTTTCAGAAATGATCTTAAAGAAAAGGTCTAGGAGTAGATTTCTTTGGTGGATTACAGAAAAAAAGGTTAATAACTATTCTGTCTTTAAKCAAATGGCTGCTATGATCAAAGAATTTTCTGGATTAAAATTCAATAAATAAATAAAGCAAAGACCTGCAAAGATCAGATGGAAAAATGTCAAGAGACATATGGGTCTTTTGGCCTAGCTTATGTCAATCTCCCAAAGACAGCTTGTTTGCAAAGAAACAAGGGACATCCACAGTTGAACATATTTCATTTTTTTCTAACTTAATAGTGACTGAAGGACTATATACATCTTCTCATGGTCTACGTAACACTCAGACAGGTCCATGAGTTGGCACAGAAACAGTAGCTACTCCTTGCTTTATTATCACTAATAAGTAGACGTGGCACCGACTGCTGCTAGTGTTGAACCCGGCAAACAGATTTTGGCAATATTTGTGTCATATTTATTTGTATAACATCCATTTGTATTCCTTCTCAAGCTTCGTGTGTGTGTGTGTATGTGTGTGTGTGTGAAGACTTCAGGAGAAAGTTTCTCAGTAGTTCTAAGAACATTTTTTTTCTTTTCTTAATACTATTTGTCTTATAATAACATTCACTGGCTAACATTAATACACAGTGCCTAAGTTATCTTTAGCTTGTCATATGGCTTGTCAAAAGTAGAATCAAGGCTAATATATAAGTGGATTTTTTTTTTAAAAAAATCATAATTAATTAAAATCTAKCTTTTTTAAGTATTCAAGGACATACATATACTTCACAGACAATTAAATCAAGACAGTCTATTTCTAAAATATTTCAGTGAGAGGCCACTGTGGGCATCATCATGATATACAAAAGATCAAAYAATTTTGTGGATGTTGTTCTTATACTCTAAGTGTATAATATAAGCATTTACAGAATAGCAAAAAATGACAAAAAAGTACAGATATTATGTACCTCAAAAGAAATGGATTTTGATACACTTCTAGGTAATAAATCCCAGAATTATAACAATCCCCTATCTATTACTATCTACTTAATTATGTTTATGATTGGCATTAGTCTTTTAATCCCATCAGGCTCCAGTTAATTTTAAATCTTGTCTAGTAGAATAYTTACAAAGAATGACATCTCATGATCTTTCATGTGTTACTGTTGTGCTTTAATTTTGAAACTAAAGCAGCCTTCCGTGAAGTTTTTCATTTTACAGAGGTAGAAATAATAAAAAAAAAAAGTTGTGTTTTTATCACCTGTTTGTAGTACTGACCTCTGTGGGTATTTCCTTATTTAGCTGAAGAAATTTGGTTTTCTCCCATGAGAGTGACTGGGAGTTTGTACCTTTTCTTCTGTTATTCCTTGCACTCTTGATGAGCAGTTTGGATTGTGATTATTGGCTGGAGGGGCAAGTTAGAGTATTAACTCTTGGAGCTCTAATACAATTTAGCCTCCTGAGGATATTTGATGTCGGGCTTTAAATTGTACTGAACTACCAGCAGTTCACCTCTGTGAAGCTCAGTACATATATGTGCATATGTTCACAATCACTCTTCACCTGATACCAATGAAACAATGCTGATTTACATCATCTATTATTTTTTAAGGTAAAATAATACAATGATGTTGTTTTTTACTTGCTTTTTTTTTTTATTTTTTTTCTTTTACTGTTTAGAGGAGAGCGACTTTGATCTCTATTATGTATAAACGATACCATAGCACGTTCGAGCTGTTTGTTTCTCAGGAGCGGTCAATGCCATCACATTGGTTCCCTTCATGATCTTCTTCRTGGCGACTGTAAACTTTGACTGAGGGATATGACAGCAGCTATGTGATACCAAACCAGCTTATATTTCTGTGTCTCATTAGGTTTTTATTTTCATAAAATCCTGACTCTTTCTGAGGAGGAGTGGATGTAATAGGTCTCAGGCACAGGACTATAGGATAACTCAGGGTGGAAGGGATCTGAAACCTGAGTTATTCGTAGAGATAATGGATACAACAGTCTGTTAGAAAGTGCAGATTCCCAATGTAATGTAAGTGTATATGTTCCCAACTCCTGTACAACATTTGAACAACATGAACTCTACAGGTGCCTCTCAGTCTTACTCTCTGTCCTCTCTGCATAATTCTGATTAGTGAAAGAGAAGAACAAAGTGTGATGAATGCTTTTATTGGGGGGAAAAATGAAAAAAAGTCTTTTAGGGATTACATTATATATTTTAACGTTAATACTTGAATCATGTTAAATAAAATATTATTTTTTTCTAGTGAAAAGACCAAATAATGAATCAATTTGGTTAATACAGGTATGAATGATGAATGTTAAATAATGAAAATAAATAATAAGTATTTTTATATTAGTTTGTTTTAAAATTAATGTCTTATTACCACTTGGATGGGCCCTGGTACCCAAGAAAAAACGTTTTTCATTTTTCATATACAAACATAAAATTATTGCTCTCTGTTTTAGTATCCTGTATCTTCTGTCATGCCAGATAGATTAATTTTGTAAGGACACAAAAAGAAGGATTTTTAAATATGCATGGTGCTGGCATAACTCTTCATCACTGATTTTAGATGGCCAAAGCTATTATTTGGATGGATCCAGACTTACTTAAGTGCAATGTGATCTTGAAACTTGCATGCTGAAAGTGCTAGCTCTCATAAAGTATTCTTTTTTTTTCTTTYTTTTTTTTTTTTTTAAGTATGTAACTATAGTGGAGCAAATTATATTCTCAGTTACTGATTTTAATTTTATGTATCACTTTCAGATGAGTAAGAGGGTAATGACAGAGTTCAAAAGGGTAATACTCATATCACAGTTAAGACAGGAAATTACAAACTGTTACTCTTCGGGTGATAATTCATTACTTATTAGAAAACACTCTGGATAAAGAAGGTCAGGTAGTGGCAGCAACTCGTAAATAGGTTTTGACATGTTTTAGCCTTCCTGCTATTAGCTCAAAAATATTAAAAGTGAGAAAGCAGTAAGATGTAGCTCTGGATATCTGCTGTTCTAACAAAGAAGTGCTTGGCAAGAGACCTGAGAGCAGTGTGACTGAAAGARGCTTTACATGACATTCTGCCATTAAGATTTTGCTCTTTGTTCTTACTCCCGCTGGACATTGAGAAGAAGTTCTAAGAGGCCTTTCAAGAGGCCACTGTAACAGCTGAAAACCAGTAGGGCATTGGGAAGTTCTTTATTTTTTCCTTCTTTCTCTCTTTTTTTTCTTTCCTTCTTTTTTTTTTTTAATTACCAATGCTGCTTGCACCAGGAAAGACTTGAAGAATGTTTAGCCCAGCACTAAGAAGGTTGATAATACAGGGACAAATAATTATTAATGAGAAGGTAGTTGCAGCTAATGCGTAAGTGCATTCACAATAGAAATTTAAAAATATATATCTGTAATGCTATAATTAAACATACAACCTCTGCTTACTGCAGAAATTTCTATTTTTCTACTTAGAATATTCTATTTGTTTTATTTACAGACTCAAGCTGATGCATCATGTTACATTCAGTTTATTCCTAGAGGATTAAAGGTGTTATTCAGGTCCAGCTGGACTGGATGATGTTGATAGCTCTATTAACGGATTGCTATGTTTAAAGCATCAAGCCAAAATAAGCAGGTGTGCCTTCACTATAATATTTTCTTCAGCATATGATCTGCTAATGTGTGCAGAAAGAATAGAACATGAGCCATATGAGAATACGATCTTTTAGTAATTAAATAGAATTTTAACACATTTGAAACTTGTCATCATGACTTACAGTTTGATCTTAAGTTATCAATAGGAGGAACTTAACATTCCCAAAYGAACTTGTACTGAACAACTCAAGAGAAATCCAAAATAAGTAAATCGCCCACAGCTGGCAAAATCACCTTCATTCCAACATGTGTTTGGTGTCATCTAACATGTGTGTATAGGATTAATCACCCAGTCAAGAGGAAGATGAAGAAAAGGTTGCTTAAGCCACCAGGAAATGTAAGTCTGAGAAGTTTAAAGACATACAATTTTAAGATCTTCAACAGAATCTGTGGTTTTCTTGTGGYAATCTTAGGTTTTCAGGGATTTTTTTAATAGCGTTTCTGTTCATAGTTTCTCATCAATAAAGAATGATAATTGAAGAATGAAAATTCAAAGTAAAACTATATTTTCACATTTCATAATATATGAAATTGTTTTCATACATGTATATGTATGCATATTTATTTTATTATAATTCCCCAAAACAGTCGCTCCCTCAAAGAACATATGAGGCAAAACACTTTTTACTTTCTGAAGGTTACGCCTAACCATTTTTGAGATAACATCAGATGTAAGTATAGGATCTTAAGAGTAAAAATTGAATCAAGGCAGTTGAAAGAGCAAGCTTACAACACAAGATTAGTTTTAATTTGGACTGGCAATCTGACAGAAGTTGAAAAAAATAATGTCACAGTTTGAACTACATACCTTGAGTATAATTTTCAAAAATAAGTGATTTTAGGGACTACTTTTACAATTTCTTTTGCCTTGGGAGTTTCAGTGAAGCTCAGAGTAAGGATCTCATAAGACTAGAGTACACAAATCAGAGTTTCATAGTTCTTTAAACAAATTGGAGAGACTTTGAGTATATTCTTACAGATATTTTTCACTTGCTCAAACTAAGGGAAGTTTTCCCCAGGAGCAGTCAGAGTTTTTCTAGAGTCCTTTTATTCCTTTGTGTAGCGCCCTAGTTCCTTTGCGTAGCGTAACGAGGGCAGGGTGGCCTCTTGAAGGCTATGACTAGTCAGGAAGTTTGAAAGATGTTATTCCTTATCTTAAATGCTGTTTGAAAGAGGGTATTATCAGCAAGTAACAAGTGCATCGTAGCAACACATGTCATTTGCTAACAAGTGATCATACATAGTTCTGAAATCTGTCACTAAGACCTAAGTGTTATAATACACCTGAAACAAGTTAAAAAACCCACCCTTCTGATCCAAGAGAGGTGAAAAAGTATCTTAACACTAATGATTAATTTTCCTTTTGCATGTCTATATTTATTTTATACCTTAGATCTCTCAATAGGAACGTAAGCACTAAACATTGTGTGTGTGCATGAAATTTTTAAAAGCAATACAGTCTACTATATGTTTAAAACATAAAGGCACTTCTAAAAGGTAGAGTAACTTCCATTAATTATGAAAAAGAGTATCAAGATTGATGGGGAGAATTGGGGAACCATAACACACTGCATTTGACTGCCCTTACTATTGGATCAAATGTCTTGGGAAAAGAAGCTATAGACAGAAAGATAGATTAGATCTCATCCTCATGCAAGGCATGACTGTGCTCTAATAATTGGGGGATGGGGAAAAGGAGACAAGGGAGGTTAAGGTGCTCACAAAGACAGAGAAGGGCAAGCTGCAGAAAATATGGATTTATGAGGAGAGACAAGAAGAAATGGAAAGGAGATCTTGGAAAGGAATGGCTGGGGTTGTGATAGAGCCTGAGCTTCATAAAGAGAAATGGACTAACAGAGGATACGGTACAAACCAAGGAGACAGAAAGCTACAGAGTGCATCTGGTCAGGGCATGGCAGAATCTTCATCTTCACAATAACACCCTGTTACATGTAGGGCTTTGGCATGTAASTAGGAGCCACGTGCATGCTTAGAGAGAGTGCAGTAGCAAAACCGATTTGGGGAAATTGATTCAAATAGTGCCTACACATCTGAGATCTCTAAATTTGAGGGCAGCAATCATCCAGGCTAATGTCAAAATTCTCAGTGAGACTAATACACAGATCATAATATTCACTAAGAATCTTATTTAAAAGAAATAAAATACAGGAACATGCAAGCAAACATATTTTGTTATAGGGATCCTTAAAATAGTTGCTGGTAATGCAAGATTTCTACTACTGACAAAGAACTATATCTTTAGTCAGTTCTTTGTTAATTTAGCAACTCTCAGTTTAATCAAGTAGGAACTATATTTCCCAAAATCTTTCTGACAAAGCAGGTCCAAGAATCTGGAAGGTTATCCAATCGCAATTTGGAAAAACTTACAGCGAGGATGATTGACTAGAGGTAGAAGATTCTGAGAGTGTCAGGAAAAACAGAAACAGTGTGAGAGAGTGTGTGGAAGAGAGAGAGCTTTATTTTCTCATGAGTAATGTGATCAGATGCATGCACTTAAGCTTTCTAGTAGAGTCGAGTAGAGTCAAGGACCCTGCTGTTAGGTTCTTCTTCTGGACCTTCTTACTTTCCTTCCTTCCTTCTTTTCTTCTTCTTCTCTCTCCCTTCTTTTATGTACTGATCTGATATTTATGTGAAAAACTTACATTCATTCTTATGGAGTTTTTTAGATGTACATGTGTTAACAAAAAGGGAGTCTTAGCTTAAGAGTACTATGTGGGGCAGTACCAGCAGAGAATGAAGGTTGCTATTCCTCCTGGGCTGAGTCCTGGGACTGGCCAGTGGATGCTGTTCCTGGGAATACAAAGGAGGCTCCAGAGAGCTGCTACCTTGGAAATCCTAGTTGGAGCAGGATCTTCAAGAGCTAACAGAAACTCTTCCTGACTCTTCCTAGGTACTGGGAGTTGTCCACAGAAGGAGGCTGCATTATCACGCCTGGAAGGGGATTTGTACTATATGTATTCCCATCCTGTGCAGACCACAGGTTTTGCAGTCCCTGAGCTGTACAGGAGGACGTCCAGTTGAGTCAGAAGCATTTGAGTTGGACTGCCAGATCAAGCCTGTTTATTCTATTGCCAAAAGCTCCTGCCTGACTCACGCTTAAGCCTGACTGGGCAAACCTTACTGTTTGATGCTTGCAGCTTCAGATCTGACCCTCTGCTTCAGCTGGAGTCGTTGTGAGTCAGTTGATTGCCTGGGTGCAAGCTGAGAGCGCTGTGTTACATCCCTCACTTTTACTATAAAGCAAGATGAAGACCAAGCTTTGGGCATTTCATGACTCCCCCTGCTCATTATTTCCTTTGTGCTTTTGGGAATAAATCTAACTCATAGCACATGTAGTCTCCGGGCTTGTCAAGCCTTCAAGAGGTTCACTGTGATTGTGCAGGAAGCTTTCCTCATTCTCCCAGGAGACTTTCTACTCTGTTTTGACTACAAAGGCTCAGAGATATCAGAGGGACTGATGAAGACTTACAAAGAGGTAGAGAAAATAATCTTTGGAAATTGTTCGCAATTATTTTTAAGTATTTAGTGTTTCAGAAGATAAACAATGCCCATGAAATGGCAAGTTTGTGGCCAGGCAGTTTCATGGAGGCCTTTAGAACTGATCTTTCTTGTTTTTTGTCTGCTTTTTTGTTTTTAATACTTGAGGTATAATTTCTAGTACCTTATCTAATCAGTCCTAGATACGGACTTCCAACTTTTTCATCCATTAGCCAGGTTTTTTTCGCTACTGCTCCGTGTGATTTTTCCCTTTTTAACTTTGATTCCTTCACTTCTAATTATACTCTCTTGTATCAAGCTAAATTATTCCTCTTCATTCTTTGTGTTTACTACCCTCAGATGTCTGTAGTTGTTTATTATGTACTCTCTCCACCCTAGCCTAATTATTTCACTACACTGTTTGTATTTATCCTTTTATTTTTTATAATAAGTAAGTCTATTATAATCACTCTAGTCACTTCCACAACTCTTCTTTGAAAAGCCTTTTTTTCTGAGCTTTTCATGACTTGCAAAATGCTTTCTTTGTTTTTTTCTTGTTAAACACTAATTAAGATTTATATTTGATATCTTAGCCATGTAGGTAACCATCCCTTTATAATTCTTTTCATCAATTTCTAATAAGTCACTTTTTCTCATGTCAATTTTTTCTTTATTTGTAAGTCTATTTTTACATCTTTTTATCTTGTTGGCTTAAGTATGGTTACTTGCCTGTTCCTTCACTTGTATTTTGTAGTTTCTTACTAGACAACTGCTGGATGTATAGTGAAATATAGAAACAGAGATGCACAATCCAGCTATCAGTGATTTTGGATTCRGTGACAAAAAACACTTCTAGCTTGTGTATCCTCTGTGGGCACCTATCTGCTTTGAGTTCTGTGCTCTTTGCCATATGCATCACCTGCTTTTGTCTAGTACTGACTTCAATCCTGACATTATTTTTTTGCAGTCTCACTTTGTACACAYACATACTTCATCTCCCATAAGGCTCACAGAGTTTGTTTTCTTTTTTGCATTTCAACAATATCTCAAATAGTTTTAAAGCATCTGCTGACTGATGATATTCCACTGTGGAGCAGCTTGGACAAAATTAAAGGTGAGTTACAAAGATATTCTTGCAAAAGGCTTGATATATTTGCTGAAATGCAAATGAACTTGTTCTCTTATTTCACTGATTGACAAAGCTATTACTTACTGAGGAGACAATGTGTTGTAATTTTTTTTTTAAAAAAAAGCCTTCTGTGAAATAAAAAGCTGTGACAATGTCTGTTGTTACTAAACACAAATTAAAATGCATCTATAGGACTGTCAAAAGACATGAGCAGTTTAGGGAACAGAACAACTTAGCTAACCGATGTTGTTAAACAGATGTCCATTTCTGCCTACCTGTATGCTATTTTAAGTGTGTGCGATTGGATAAGATTTGTCAGACATAGGAAGACCTAGCAGTAGTGCATTAGACAGAAATAAAGGTGGTTGGAAACACAGGTTTGACCTCAGGAATACACATTCTTGCAAATAGCAATCTCCTGGCCCCACCAAAATGTGAATTGTAATGTTTTCTTTAACTAGACCACGATTCTATTCTTTGAGCCTGTTTTGATACGAGTGACTCTAATAAATGCTGAGCTTACTCTTGATTGTACAAACACTTAGTGCCACATCAGTCACCAGTATTTTTTCTTCAACTCTCTTCCCATCTCCACTTCATACCTGCCTGTTAGTGGAAGGAAGATTTTAGTAGAGATAGGTGAAAATTTCTACATTATTTTTACAATACATTCAGATTCAGCAACGTTAAAAAAAATCAAACATTGAGATTCCTTCATTCTTTTTGAAATAGCAGGGCATACTTACTTTTCTACATTTTCAGAAGAAAAAATCTATTAAATTTGACATTTCATTTAAAAAACTGTGATTCATTGTGGAGTTGATATATCAAAGGAAATACTCCTGCAGATCTTAAAATACAATTTTTAAAAATTCATTAGTCTGTTATTAAAAGGGATTTTCTTTTCTCCAAATTGCCAGTTAACAACCCAAAGAAATATAAAATTCTTTCAATTTGTTCTAATTTCCTTGCATTATTGTCCTTTTTCATCTCTCATCCTTCACCTCTACAAACAAATAAGCAGACTCTTACAATATAGGTACACCCAAACATTTTGATACTAATTTTAGACTCATTTGGATTCTTTTTTTAGAAAAGGTATGTGCTTGGACAGTATTTTCTAACTTTTTTGTGTAGTATCCATTGCATACTATAATGAYGACTAGTAAATGACAGAACACATTTTTTTTTCTTTTTTCTTTTAGCAGTTTCTCTATTTTCATTGAATTTTCCCCTTTCACGTACAGACCTCTTGCACTATACTTACAGCATTTCTGTATAATCAGGAAAAAGCAGTTCTTTTTCTACCTAGCATACTCTGCATCTATTRAAAGTGAAGGTAGAAAATCACACCTGTATATTCCCAAGTAGATATGAATGAAATACTTTACTATTTGGAGACTAAAAAATCTACCAACACGCAGCATTCAATAGTCTTAAAACTGTATATATTTATGCTTAGGATAAACACTGAGATGTACCCAGATATGTCTCCAAGCAGTGAGTTCTAAGATCAAACAATGTATATTTTTTATGCAAACATATCTAATTGTGCTTTCAGCTAGTTCACAAGCACAGTTCTAGTGTTAACTTCCATTTCCTTTTCCATAGCTACTTAATGGTCTTTAAATTACACTTAAATTTGTATAAATATATATTAAATGTATTGAAAACTGACAAATGCTTAGAAAAAAACTATAATCCAGATTATTTTTGCTGACCATGGATTCAATTTAAATAAAAATGTTATAGCTGCAAACATTTTTACTCACTGCAGGTATGGGTTTTGGTATAAGCAAAGACTGGGGAAGGAGGAAGGACAGTCTTGAAAGTATTTATCTCCCTAGAAAACTGAATAACTGTGTCTAGTTGTCTGAATGTTTCTTATGTAAGCAAAACAAGTAGAAAAAAATGATCCTCAAGCCTGTCTATATTTTATCTATGTGATTCTACATGAATTACTAGGATTTTGGTCTCAGTTGCTCAACTACTACTACTGGAGAAGCAGAGTTCAAACCCTGGACACAAGTTTTAGAAATAGTGCATGGTTTTTAAATGTGGACATACACTACTTTTTAGATTTTCAGATCACATCAAGTTTTGTAGGCATTAAGTGGCTTCTATTTGCTTCTGCTCTAGCCCCAAAAGAAGCTTATGAAAGTCATTCACTTTAGCAATTTTTGGTAGCATGATTCTGCTGTTTTCACCTGCACTTTTAGCATTGCTTAATTATACATGACAAGCACCATGAAATGAATAGATAGTCACTTAGAATGATTCTGTAAATACCTTAAAACATCTGTGACATTAATTTTCAGAATCCAAATTAAAGGTTGATTTTAGTTCAATTAGATTTTAATTTTGTATATCTCTGCATATTGATTTCCTCAAACTGTTTCTTCAAAAGAAGGAAAATAAACTAAAACATCAACTTTCAGAATCAAAAATGTACAATTCTGTTGCTTCAATGAAAAAAAAAATTACATGGATTCCTGATGAAGTGCCATAATAAATGTTGAAATGTGCTTTAAATATAATAGGTATTTCTAATACATGGAGCCGGAACAGTAGGCTGGGCAAATACAAAAATAACTATTTATTTCCCTGATTTAATTGTTTGTACAATCCATCAGGCATAAGTCTAAAATGTGAAATTCTTTCAGTGATGTGGTAAATGGATGTAGAAAATTTCTTAAGGCTTTGCACCAGTCCCTTCTACTTTTTAACAGACTTTTTGTGGAAAAAGAATGTTCAGAAAAGAAGAATTCTCGTATAATTCTCATTCAATTGGAGGGCGAAAAAAGAGCTGAAAATTTCTTAAAATCGGCAGACTAGAGGAGGTATTGTTTTAGTAGTTCAGATTTCTTTTACTAGGTAAATATGGTGTGGTAAGATAGAATTTTATAGGGGTTGGAGTAMCTACATGTAAGTGAGCTATATACTGAGAAGATACATGGGAACCAGGGAGAGGAGGAAAGCTATCTCTTTTGTAGCACTTCACTAAAGTTATCTTTTTATACTTCTGAAATGGAAGAAGTTCAGTCTCAGTTTAATGTCCTCAGAGAGTATATGTTGTATTTGCACAAGAGTATTCGTTAATTTTGTGCAGTATGGATGTTCACCTATGATTTCGTATGCCCAGCAAGTTGTTCCTTATTGCTGCAGAAAGAATTATATCACATCCTCTTCCCCCATTTATGCAGTAGCACTCAGGAGGCCCTATTTATATATTGCTGTTTGTGTGGTCGGTTAGCACAACTAACTACTGGCTGCTTCAGCTCTGTGCATTCTGCTTAACAGCCACAACACCAGCTTTTGGTGACAAGAGCAGCAATCTGCTGAAGTTTGAGAATAATCAGCAACAATTATTGAGCTGCTCCCAAGAACATGAGGTCTTGTCTGCAACCTGTCACTGCTAAACAAGAATTAATATTTTACAAAACTACAGCTGGATAAGATGCAATAGGATACTTTGAGAAATCTGACATAAATCTATTTGTGCCATGGAAGTCTTATTCAGAAAGATTTCTTCATTATCTCAGAGCAAATGAGGCAAATGGTCCTGAACAGAAGCTGACTTTCTAGGGGTAGTCCTCAGGGTTTGCTCAGTAAGAGGCTTAAACTAGCATCGCTATAAACTGAAGAAATTCATGCCAATGAAACCCATATCATTCAGAAAGGTGATCATCTTCAGTGAGCTTATAAGAAAATAACAGATTAACCATATTAGCATCATCTGACAAGACCAGTTATTCCTATCTACTCCTATTCTGTGCTGCAGAAAGCAATCACAACATACCAGATTTAGATTCAAGGATGCTAAGTATCATTTCTACAGGAATGAAAGTCACATCAGATGACATTATTAAAGGACAACACTGCTAGAAAAAGTCTCGAGTAACAAAAAAAAACATGGATAATGAGGTAAAGAAGCTTTATATTTGGAATGTCTAAGTCCTGAGCTCCAAAATACTTGCAGCAATGCTTATTAATTACCATGGCTGAAAAATTGAAGTCAGCCCTCTGTCTGGAATGAAGATAATCACTGAAGACACATTCCGTCATTCCTTTTTATATTACTGTCTCAAAATCTCATACTTGCTATTTAATCTTTGAGGCTATTGACAGCAAATCGCTATCATGGGAAACTGCCAGACTAATACCCTAGGCCCTTTCTTTGAAGGAAAACTACGTCTCATTTTTGGAAAATGTAGGTAAAGAATCTTATTCTGAACTGCAGCTCAAGATTGCTGCTGAGCTTGAGCACCTCTTTGTCAATGATGTCCTTAAGCCAGTCACAAAACCAACTGTACCAGCTGTATCTGTGAAGAAGGTAAGCATATTATAATCATAGCACTCATGGAAGACACACATCTAGTGTCATCTGGAAAGCAACTCTTTGCCACTCAGGCTAGAGAATAACTCTCTAAAGTTTGATCCTGTTCAAGTGAATGACATTGCCAATGATAAGGACTCTGCAGATTTGTGAACATGAGTCATGGAACTGTATTAGCCAAGCATCAAATATGGGTTTTCTGTGATTCAGGGCATTTACTAGCCCCTGATGTAAACATTAACTTCTAGGTGCTTTCAGGTGTTTCAGTACATTTCAACAGTGTACTGATTATGAGTTTATAGGAGGATAAAATTAGTAATCAATTTAAAGAAGTTTGTATTGACCTCTGATAGTCTGGTAGCCATGTCAAAAAAGAAAAACGCTACAGGAAAATTGGAGCAGAGATTATCATCTTCTAGAGCTACTGCAGTTACGGACAGAGGCTACATAGGTATATATGCTACATAGGACAAAGTGAAGGGAATTTTGGACACCCTTCAGTCAAAATCTAAACCAGGATTCTAGATATTCTTTCTAGAATTTCTGCTACAGCTGCCAGCCACAATGATCACGAAACCTTCTTAAGGTTTATTTGACAAGGCAGTTCCAAAGAAATGGACTTTCTGATATGAAGTGAATTTCAAAAATATGAGTGACTGACATGAAATTCCACTCATCCACTCCGACAAACAGACATTGTTGATTATCATGTGTGATGTCCCAGTCTATGGCATTGGAATCAGTCCCCAGGATGTTATCAGATGGGAGTGAAGTACTCACCACTTACTATTCAAGAACTTCAACATTAACTTAATGAAACTATACACAAGAGAAGTACTTGCAATTGAAATTCTAAATGATGTCCATAGTTATAAGTTGGAGATTGATACATATCACAATTATGTTCTAGAAAAAGACAAACTTACATGAATAGTTATATCCTGATGGCTGTGGAGATGGTCTTTTAGACTGCATAGATTTTTGTGAGATAGAAAATTAGGCACGATGAGCTGGCTGCTGATATAACGTCAAAGTAGTCTCACCTCCATCTGAAATGTTGATACTGAAATCACTCCCTGACTGGTCTCTTCTGGTCAGAAGTGATTGTCAGTGATTCAATAAAGACACAGTTCAGTTTGAAGAGAGAGACAGAAGGGAAATTGGTTGTTGAGTTTAAATAATTTCTTTTCATTTTTCAACACGAGTAGGCTGTGAATAAAGGATCTTCTTGTGCAGAAATAATATTATCCTTCCTGACTGAGTCATCTTAAAGACCCACTAACAAATATTATCTATATTGGTGTTTTACTTCCATAAAAACATTGCTCATGAATCAACACTCATGTGGAGAAGGTGGTAAATTAATGTATTGTTTTTCAAGCCTCTTGGTCTTGATACTCTTGCCAAGAATCCATAGCTGCTTCATTGGTCTCTTTCAGAGAAAGGACTGCTGATTTCAGTAGGTTTTTATTTACAATGGCTCAAGATAATTTATTCTCATCACAAACAACCACTATGACGACTTGTACTTTGCCATCCATTTGCAAACCATGTGTCAGCAATCACTGACATATTTAGTAATAGAATTGCCTTTATCTCTGACTAGTTGAAGGACTTGAAGTGAAAGTTTCAATCCACAGCTGAGGTGGACTGAAAACTGGCTAAACCCTCAGGCTCAGAGGGTAGTTATTGAGCAGCTTTGTGCTGCTTCTGAGGGAGCCTCAACAAGCTGGAGAAGTGGGCAGAAAGTGAAGTTCAGCAAAAGTCCTGCATGTAGGAAGAAATAACCCATGTACCATTGCAGACTGGGGGCTGACCAGCTGGAAAACAGCTTTGCAGAGGTGGCCTTGGGGGTCCTGGTGGACAAGAAATTGAATATGGCCAGCAATGTGCCTTCATGGCAAAGGCCAGCAGTATCCTGGGTTGCATTAAGACAAGCTTTTCTAACAGGTCAAGGAAGGTGATCCTTCCTCTCTACTCAGCCCTGGTGAGGCTGCATCTGGATTACTGTGTCCAGTTCTGGGCTCTCCAATACAAGAGAGACATGGAGCTACTGGAGTAAGTACAACAGAGGAACACAAAGGGGATAAAGGGACAGGAAAATTTCTCATATGAGGAGAGGCTGAAACTGCTTCAAGAAAAAAAAGGCTCAGGAAGGAGCTTATCAATATGTATAAATATCTGATGGAAAGGTATAAAGAGGATGAAGTCAGGCTCTTCTCAGGGATGCCTAGTGACAGGACAAAAGGCAATGGGCACACACCAAAACACAAGAAATTCTCTTGAAAACAAGGAAACACTTCCTTTCTGTAATAGTGATTAGACACTGGCACAAGTTGCCCAGAGAGGTTGTGGAGTCTCCATCCTTGGAGATATTCAAAACTTGATTCATGGTCCTGGAAAACCCAATCTAGCTGACCCTGCCTGAGCAGCTGCAAATCAGACCAGATGATCTCCAGAGGCTCCTTCCAACCCAAACTGTTCTATGATTCTGTGATTCTGTGAATTCAGAAAAACAACATAATTCAAGCTATGATGCCATTCTTTATCAGTAATCAACTTCATGGATGGTAAAGATATATAAAGCTGTTACTCCTTTTCTCATTGCTAGAGTCAGTCCAGCCAAGCTTCTCATATGATGATATCTGAAGACAAACCTGAAACATCTAATCTTTTTTTCTGTAAAAATAAATAAATAAATAAATAAACAAGATCACTTGCCCTGTGTCAAGAAAATCCAGACCATCAAAGAGTAAATTTTGACCTATCACATTAATGAGTTGAGAGCAAATCCTTTTACAGAAGTGTTGCTGTGAAGAAGACTGTGGATGTGCCATCTCCAGAACTTGCTATTGCCAATCTACTGCTTCTAAGCTCTTGAACTCTGAATTCTCACAAACACATCAACAGGTTGTCATATAGGCTAGGGTGAATTTTCAGTTCCCCAATTTGATTGAGGAAGAGTGATTGAGATTGACCTGTTCCCAATGAGGCAATGTGGCCCACAGCTTGAAATGGATTAGCTGGGGTATGCAAGAGCAACCACCCCCAAGGATAAATACTCCTGGTGACCCAACAGGTTAGCAGGGATGTGGCAGCCTAGAAGATAAAACAAGGGTAGAAGCCAGGAGATGCCAATGAGATTTATTTTGTCTTGCACACTGAACTGATGCAGTGGGATGCTACCTACTGCAGCAACCTCTATTCTCCACAGACCTTTGGATTGACCTGAAGAGCAGCCAAGACCCATGGAAGTTTGTGCCTATGGCTGTGTGCATATCTGAACAAATGTTTCCCCCTAAATTCTGCATCTTTCTAACCTCTACTTTGATGAGCTACTCTCAATAAAAACAAATTGAAAGTAGCTTTTGGTGGACTAGTTACTTCTTTGGGTAACAGATGTTACTGTCCTGATTGGAGTGACCTCTTCGTCACAATTTCCAAAGGAATATAGCTTACCTAGAAAGGCTATGAGCCTTTTGTATGATTAAGGTTGCCCATAGAGGATGGATGATAACATCATCAGATGGGGAGAGGAGTATTATATATGTACAAAGGATGTAATAGTCTTGTAGAGTATGAATTATTATCTAAAGGTCTTGCTGAATGCATTAGATGTAGGTTTCTGTTAGACTAGAAAGAATTGAGATCACCTCTTGTCCCTACCTCTCACAATTCATGTAGCGCACAAGAACAGCCAGCCTCTTTTATGAATTATTGTTGGTCTTGTACAGACAAGGAAAGAATTACATTCACTGCTCATGGCTGCTTCAGTTCAATGAAGTCTGCTCCAAAAACCCATCAATATACAGTGGTGTAAGCAGTCTGTCCAGCAACAAAGCTAGTCTAAGTTCACAGCTTCTGGTTACGGTTATCTTCTTGCCTGTGTCTTCTCATCTCTACCGAACTACCGTGGTTCACCACTCCCTCGGTTGGGCTGACACAACTCTCTGCACAGGCACGTTATAAAGCAGATCCTTGAAAAGCTTCAGTGAAAAACTTGTCTTAAAAATATAAAAAGGTGAGCATTTCAGTGATTCAGCACACAGTGCTGTAGCCCAGTGAATATGACTTTCTGTGATTGCTGGTGAAAGTCCATGGGCTGTGCACGGCCCAGAGATCGCGGGGCCTCAGGATTTGTGCAGGCTCCCCGCGGCCGGGCCGGGCCGCGCTCGCTCCCGCGCCGGCCTCGCGGCCCAGCGCCCGCCGCCCCCGGCGCGAGCTCGAGCTCTGCCCGCGCCGCCCGCCGCAAGGGTCTGGCGAGCCGCGGCCGGGAGCCGCTGCGGCCCCGCCGGCAGCCCGGGGTGCGGATGGGCCTGGGAGCACTGGGAAGGAAGCATTTTGTTTTTTTAAAAAAACCTTTTTTTTGAATGTTTTCAAACCTACCCTATATAGAGGAGAAGAGGACTCTCACCACATGTTATACTTTTCCCTGTAAACACCTCTGGACATTGATGGGTCGAGTGTAACACCTCACCACTGCTGCCTGAAGAGGACTGATACGGCCAGCTATAAATCGACTGGGATGTTAGAAGGGAGAGTACAACATCAAAGAAATGGAGTAGATTTTCACAGCTTTTCTTTTATGACTATTTTAAGGGTATTAAATGCTAATGAGGCTTTTCTATGTGAAACTGTGTTTGAGTGTTAGCATTATTGTAACTGGACTAATAACTATTGCATTTTAATTAGATTGTAAAGATGTTAAGTAGGCTAACAGTAAATTATGGATCTATATAAAACAGGTGTGTTCCTGTTTTCCCTTTTTAACAGTGCAGTCCCAAAATCATGGCAGCAAACAACAGTGCAAAATGCTTGCCAGGGACTGTGGGCAAGGACACAGCTTTAACCAGTATTTCTATATGACAAAATATTTGTACACTTAATTACCAACATTACTGTAGCATTTGTTTATTTTCAAGAAGCTGGGATGCTTATGATACATAACTGAAGTTTTCCAATTAGGATGTGAACTGATTTGAGTATAATATATCTACTAGCTGTATTCTCTTCTAATTAAATGATACAGCTGGTTCTCTTGCAAGAGATGTGAGTTCTAGTTCTACTATATCCAAAACTGTTTACTGACTGCTGTGTTTTGTTGCCTGCAGTGAAAAAGTTCTTGAAAGGTGGGTAGTTCAATCTGATGAGAAATGGAAATTCCATGATTTGATGTTTCCTTTTCTTTTCTTTTTCTTTTCTTTTTTTTTTTTTTTTTTAGTAAGAATAGTGCTTTAGAAGGAAATAATTATTATGGTTCTAATGCTGTTATCATGTGTGTCACCAATATCTGTTGCTTCTTTTTGCTGACTCAAATATTTACATTACACTCATTTGGTGTTCCATATGGGTAGGATTAATAACAAATCTCCCAAACAAGCATAATTTCTGAGGGCACAAGGGACTTGGTCAGGAATGCAATGAAGACTGTGTCTTACTAATAACATTATTAGCAAATGAAATCATCTGCTTAAAGTCGGACATAGAATAACTGAATCCATTTTACTGAAGAATTGTGCTCTTTATCTGCAAATCTGCTCAGTACTAGGGCCAGAAATTGACTTCTGATTATGAACACACAAGGTCTGTTACAGTCTTGAACAAAGTCGAAAAGAATAAAGAGTCTCTGGGAGCTCAAAATTACCACAGTATTATCTTAAGTTTTTTTTTTTTTTAATTTATTTTTCTAAGCCTGGCTTAAGTAAATAAACCTGATTGTTCCATGCCTCACAGAGCTATTCAGAATCTGATCTTCTTTACTAAGAACTAGATGAAAAGACTCAGATCAAATCAAAGTTTCATTTAAGCCTCAAGTATTACTTTACAGAATTTCTCTACTTTATTTATGGCTGTCTGAGATTGTTTTGTAATGCTAATAATTTTTGAATCCATAAAAGATTTAGAGATGTCACCAAAACTCATGAAATGCAATTAAACTTTGACACTAACCATTTTGATCAAGTGAGGTCAGAGACAATACTTGCATGTATTAACATTTACGAAGGGAACTTTTAGCCTTATTTCTGAATATATGGGAGGAACTCAAAGAACATGATATGTTAACGGTGTCAGAAAGAATTTTTTTTAAATAATACACAAGAGATTCACCTGACGACATGAGCGAAGCAAAAGCCATTGAGGTTTAAGCTATTGTGACAATTATGCTAGTAATATTTTTTCTCTAGATACTGTCAACGTTTTAATTCATAAAGTCCATTGAATGAAACTGTAGTCTTTCAGTCCATCTACTGTCTTGCACAGCTATGATTTATTTGTCTCTTGAAATAATAAAAAGGCTAACTTTTAATAATGATATTGTATTGAAGCTAGGGATTGATATAGATATTGGAGAATTACTACTTCTCTTTTACTACTGTAGTTTTTCTCTGAAATTAATTTAAATATAAAATATCAAGTGTTCCACTGCTCACTATGAGCATCCCTATAGCAGTAAATTAAGAAATAATAGATTTGATAACTTCATGTTTTCTGTTTACTCCAGCTGCCATTTTTATGCAGATCAATCAAGAAGTATGTTCTGAATTTCAGGTTAATCCTGCACATTGGTATCCAGCATGGGCAAGCTCACTCCTACATTGCTGTCTCCATCCTTTAAGGCTTGGGCCAGCTTGACAGCAAAAGGAGACTGGCCACAGCATGTGTGTGGTTGAAGGGGAGGAGGGTGTCACAGGGAAAGAGAGAGTGCTCCTTTATTTTCTGTGTTGTTTTCTTGCCACAACAGAAAACATTTTCCATGGTATTCCATGCTGAATACTGTTTAACCTCTGCGACAATACAGCAGCGCTTGAGAAGCTCCATTTACTGTACAGTAAATCACAATCCATCACAGTAATCTAAGACACATACAGTGGGGAATCTCTTGAGGAAACATTCTGTGAAGTCAGCACCATTTGGATTATTAAAGCGGAAACAAAACATAGCTGAAACAAAATGTTTTGTATAGCTTTCTCCAGTAACAGGGGATGATAACAAAGACGTCATTTCAATTATGCTGCAATTCTCTAGCACTTAGAAGATTTTTTGGGGATATGTTTTTCAGTTTATATATACAGTAGCTTTTTATCGTCCCTCTGTATTTCCACCAAATATTTATTCAACATATATATATATATATATATTTTTTTGCAGGCGAGAATCATAAGTAACCCCCAGTCTCTCATCTATTGCTTCTCTGTTTAACTATGGAAGTTGTCTGTTCTTTGGAGTCTTTGAAAGAAAAGGCAGTTGGGAATTTGCAGGAGTTCATAAAACTATTTTTACTGTTTCTAAGGCAGCTGTTTTCTGCACAGCTAATTCTATATCAGCTTCTTAAATTTTAATAATACAACATAATATTTAAAATCAGAGATGTCACCTCTACCACTTTATATGGAAAACCAATGTATCATCAACAAATGTTTATAAAAGAGACATCAAAATAAAGGACATGGGAACAACTACTAGCAATTAATATCGCCTGGAGAGAAAACTTTGCCTGTGACTTGTTCTTCTTATGTAGCACAAGTTTGGAAGGTAGATATTTAAAAATAAATAAGTAAATAAATAAACAACCAAAAAACCTGATCATTCTGTGAAGTTATTACCTATTTGTGATCAGCTGTCAAAGGGAATTTGGGAAGAGCTTGTTGATTGATTGAGTGCCTTTTCATGGACACCTAAATAAGTGTGCTACTTGTGACTCTGAAAATTGGACAGAATAAAAGTCCATACTTCACTAACTTAGTCCATGTATGTCTTGAATGATCTATTAGTATACTTGCCATAAATAGCAGTATACAGGTCCCAGAGATCTGATATCCAAACCATAACCAGCAGATAACTCTCATTCCTAACTGCAAGGTTACCATCATGTTGTAGTCTCTCAGGCTCCAGCATAAATCTCAGCGACTGCACATGAAGCACTCCACAGTGTGTAAGAGAAAATGTTCCAGTTCATTATAAGGTACTACGCACATTTTCTACATGGGGAATTATGTGCCATCTATTTCAAGGACATCAAAGGAACTAAGTGAAGCATAGTAGCATTTGTATAAGTAGTACATACCAAAGCCTTGCTGATGCCAATCACTGAAGTAATCACTGAAGTATTTGTAAGGATTACTTCCTCTGACTGTTATCCAAGGAAGGGTGAAATATGTTACTTCTCTTAGCAGGAAGAACTTAAAACATAAAGTTCAGGTTCTAGTCTTTTTCCTTTTACAAAAATATCAAAAATTTTAATCACACAATGGTGGACATAACTGCATTATAGGCTTATGTTACTATTTCTGAATAAAACATGTCTGTGGAATATTCTCCAAACAATAAAGTGTATTGAAATCTATGCTGCAACCATGATGGTTGGGCACCTACTCTTTCTCAAAAATCTCAGTGGCAGGCCTTTGTCCTAAACTTAGACATTCAAGTCAGGCTAATCACCCTAAATAAGAGATCGATATTTTATCATAGCCAAACTCTAAAGCATGGACTTGCTGTTGCCAAACAATAAAACAGAGCTTCATCATTGATGACATTATCAAAGGAATTTTGATTTCATTATAGCCAATATCCCAGTGTTAATATACCTTCTTAGAAGTGAGAAAAAAATCATTCTTCTTCAAGACTTAGGGCATTTTATACATACAGCAGGAATTCTAGGATATAAGTGCTCAGAGCAGACTTCTTATGAAAGACTGGTACAGAAATTACAGAAAACACAGTCAGGGGAGGCCACTCAGTCCTATTCTCCTTCAATTTGTCTGAGGGTTTTTTTTCCCATGGGTATATTGGCTGGTTAGGAGGAAGGCACGAGCACCACTGTCAGCCTTTGGGACAGCCTTGTATTGGGGAAAACTCAACTGTCAGTGTGTTCCCATACACTTTGGAACAGGGCCCCGAACAAGAGAAAAGAAAGTTGTTCAAAAAAAGGTTCAGCTTTCAGGTTCTAATGGGACTTGGATGCAAGTTAACACACCTGAGGGTTCACTTGTCAGATTGACTGGAGTATGTGACCTCCTCCAAACAAAACAAACAAATAAACCCCCCCCCCAAAAAAAAAAAAAACTGCACCAGAGTCTAAAACAAGATTTCACACAGGGAAAGTTTTCAGAACCGGTAATAAGACATAGTCAACCTAACCCCAGCCACTACAAGTGGCTAGTGATATTAAATAAATATCACTGATGATCTCAATTCCTCACTTACCTGCTGCAGAAGGGACTACATTAGGCTTTCTAGTACATTCAGTATTTCTGTCAAATTGGAGTAGAAGACTGAGTTAAATATGGTACCCTTTCCTTTTTTCATAAAACTATGATTACTTTTGAGATAATCTAGTGGGTTCCCTAGTCCTCTGAGACATTATGTAAACCAACAACCTCACTTCCAAGACTGTTATTTTCTGATCCAAACGGTGTCTGACAGTCAAGAGATGTGCTCTACGATACTCAAAGAAAAATCTTTATTTCATTTCTCTATGATTTTCTATTTGTTTATTTGTATATTTGACTGTGTTTTACTGTATCCCCTTCAGATACAGCAAAACTTCAAGAATGAACAATCTGAAGGAATATGCCAAATGTACTTTTCACTGAAAAGTAGGTTTAAAAAAAACAAAACAAAACAAAAAGAAAACCAGAAAAACAATGTTGGGAAGCATTGGCAAGAAGTATTTGGGAAGTATTAGTCTCAAATACTTTTGCTGCTCTGGGAAAGAGAAAAATGGATTCACTTCATAGCTCACAGTCATAAATATTCATTATGCTTCCTTTCCTATCTGGAGATGTATCAATTAATGAATTAACTATTCATAGAAGTACTTCATTTTTCCCTTTCCATTCAAATTCTTTTCCTATCTGAATTCTTCCTCTTGTTATATGTAAAACATTTCTGCCTCTGTATTATATGGAAATAAGAATTTCCATGAATAAAGAAACAAACAAACAAATAAATAAATAAATAAATATGATCATAGTTATAGTTTTTGTAAGAGAAAAAGAGAGCAGAAGAAAAAGAACTATGAGTCAAAATTATATTGCCATGACTAAAATATGCTTAACTGTCATATCTGAATGGTACGCATATCTGAAGAGTTATGCAAATATTCTGCTGTCTTGTGCAGTGTGCAGTAGATAGTTAAATTGATGGAGTTACTCCTAGAAATGATCAACTAATATTAGAATTTTTGTATCATTTAACTATAGGATGCAGAGAAGGCAGAATTACTGAATGCCTTCTTTGCTTCAGTCTTCACTGATAAGGGCAGCCCTCAAGAATCCCAGTGCTTGGATGTAAGGGAGAAAGTCTGGAGAAGGGAAGACTTTCCTTTGGTTGAGGAGGATGGGATTAGAGACCTCCTGGGCAGGCTAGACGTCCACAAATCCATGGGCCCAGATGGGGCCCAGAAAGACCTGGACAGGATGGAGAGTTGGGTGGAGAGGAACCTCCTGAGGTTCMACAAGGGCAAGTGCAGAGTCCTGCACCTAGGGAGAAATAACCCCATGCACCAGTACAAGCTGTGGGCTGACCTTCTGGAGAGCAGCTCTGCAGAGAAGGACCTGGGAGTGCTGGTGGATGACAAGTTGACCATGAGCCAGCAATGTGCCCTTGTGGCCAAGAAGGTCAATGGTCTCCTGGGGTGCATTAGGCAGAGTGTTGCCAGCAGGTCGAGGGAGATGATTCCTCCTTACAGGGAGGGACTTGGGACTTGAACACTGATCGAACTGGAGGTATATGTGTGTGTGCATACACGCGCGTGCACACACACACACACACACACACACACAGAGGTATGTATAAATATATATAGATGTAGAAATTTGAATTCTTAGTATGACTACTATACCATTTTAATCAAAAGAAAAAGACTAGTATGCCAAATATAACAAGACAGAGGAAAGTGCAACATGATATACTAGTGCTGTTGCTTACTTTTAAGAGGTAGAGATATGATAAATATCACTATCTATTTCTGTATTTGTGTGTACATATATTTGTGAAATTACTGTCAGTTCAAAGTATGTATATGTATGTGTAGATGTATGGGGTGTAGATGTATGTTTTTATGTATGCATATGTATGTGTTTGTGTCTGTGATCGTATATATATATGACTATACATATATTGAAACAAACATATGTGAACATAGGACCTTGAAAAGGTAAGAACGTGTCTTTTATTTGAATTGAGCAAGACACAAGATACTAAAGATTCTCCAGAGAAAAAAATTAGGCTTTTAGAACACAAAATCACTCAGCTAGACCTATGTAATGCTTTAAAATGGGAAAGCTCAGTTTTGTTGACACAAATCAAATAAAACTTGGAAATAAATCTCCCTCGTGCCTGCTGTGTCCTTTACAGGTGATTCTTCCCCTTTAGTAGTTTTTTTCCTGTCCAAAAATTTCCAGTGGTTGTTGGCGTTGCACGCCTCTCTGGAGAAAGCTTCTGCCTTCTCGTTAACTTCTGTGGGCTGACTTTGAGTCTGCTCCCCTCAGTGCAGTGCATGGCCCCTGTTCCTGTCCTTGATCCCACCTCAAGATTTCACAGGTTTTTAGACCTGAGCATGTCTGTCTCTCCTTTCTCCAGGGACTTTGACCAAGGACAAGGCAAACACGCAGCCTTTCTTTTTGCTGCCCAAACTTACGGTTTTTCTTAATGTAATACGCCATATACTGTACACATAAAGTAAATTACGAGCACAGAAATCAAACAAGTTCATTATTCATCATACACACATTCACAAACACACTGCTACTATATCTACACCTATATCTATACATCTATACCTATCTACCTGTACACATGTACACATATACATGTACATGTACACATGTAATAAGAATAAGACTTCAAATGCATATATTGGCTTCCTGTTCAGTAGAAAATAATATAAAAAGAAGTCAAGTATAATCTCTACATTTCCATATGAATTATGAATATATATACATGTGTTTTATATACACAATTCTATGATTAATAACAGTGTGTAGTTAAAATAATATTTATCTACCATATAATAATGTACTTATCATTTATAGCATATTATAAATAAGCTGATAATATATTATGAACACTTAAAACACTTGTTATACTTTAATTTTACTATTCTTGGTGATAAAAGATGGTAAAAGAGTTGCTTTCTCTATACAGAGGACCTTAGTGACCCAAAAAACTTCACATTCAGAGGAGAAAAGGTATCAATTTTATTAATACCTTGCTGGACAAGGCCAGGGACACAAAGATTTCTGCTACAAACACTGTACAATCCTGCCTGAATAAGGATCTGCTAGGCGGTTCTGAACTGCTGCCTGCTTGCCTACTTTGGCAGCCTCCTTCCTGATCATCATCTCCTCCGTTTCAGAATAACGGTGGGAAGATTGAGGTTACAGAAAATATTTTCTCCGTCTATTCATTCATCTTACTAATAGACATTTTATCTGGTTGACCAAAGCAGTTTATACTTTGAAAGAATCTAATCTGTCATGTTCACAGACTACTATTCAATGACTTATATGAAAAACAGTCATTTCCATGAACACTAACATTTTCAGGATCTGATCCCTTTTCTTACTCTGATTTCAAAGATCTGGCTAAAACAAAACAAAACAAAACAAAATAGGGTTTTAGGTCTTGAAAGCCAAACTATGTTATATATGATATATAAAATAGTTATCCCTTAGGATGGGAAAAGCAATGTGAACGTTTTATTTTTAGCAAAAGTTATTCTACAATTTTAGTGACGCAATTGTCATGAAAATTGCAGAAATCAGGTTGTCTGCATTTCACTAGCATTACCTCAGGTGATGGGAATTGTCTTAGAGGATAGGGCTAAAAATTGGTGACATTCTCTTATGCTCTAGAATGAATTTTTAATTTAAAAGAGAGTGAGGAAAAGCACAAGATTTAAGCAATGAAATTTAGTTAATATAAAGACCTATTAATCAATTGAGACACTTGATTAAGAATCCTGGGAATAAAAGGTCACAGAGGATTATAGTAATTCAATGTATTTACTTGATTTCAAGTGAGGTGTAAAACACATGGGTGGGACAGATGAGAATTTCAGTATAGATTTACCTCTGATTTTTATATAAACTAATTAAAAGCACTATATTTCTATGCAGTTATCAGTCATGTCCAAAGGCTAAAATACTATAAAGTGTGATCAGTGGTTTTATATAAAAGAAAACCTGACTAGCATGTCAATTTACTCCCTTTTTTTTTTTTTTTTTTTTTTTTTTTTTTTTTTTTTTTTTTTTTTTTTTTTTTTGAAATAAGCAGAAAAGTCTTCCTTTGCTTTCAACAGGTGGTAGAAAATACTTCTTGTTACATAAAAGTTCTGTAAAACTATTAATTTTTGCAACTGTTGCTTCTTCAGCAGCAAGAAACTGAAAGAAGATGGAGCTAGAGAGGGGATAGATGGGTGAAGGAATCCATGCTGGATCCTGGATGAGAACTCCAGAGACAATCTCAGGAAAATTTATAAACCTGGATGGTATTGAAGTTGTGCTCTGAATTATACAGAATATTGAACTGGATATTCAAGGTAGACCTTTATAATTGTAACAATACGAATCTGTAAATCTCTTCAGTTGATTTTACTAGTTACAGTCCCTGCTTATATATATATGTGTACGTGTGTGTGTATATATATATATATATATATAAAGCTGCATAGGTTTATATTTGGGGAGGGGAAACATTGAGAACTGATTCAAATTTATTCTTATTTAGTATTTATGATGAGTGCCAGAGCTATGCACATGTATTAACTTAGGCAACTCAGTTTGATAGGTACTTGAAGAGGTGCCTCTTTGTACTGTACTGGGAACATGGTCTTTAGCAGGGTTCATAACTGATACTAGCTTGCTTGGTGTGAGTTGTACACTGCCATAGATATCAATGATAGTGTTTAATGAAATGAAGAGCTCTGAGCTGGATGCTTTCTGGACATTTGGAAAAGATTAAATGTTTCCCTTTGCATTTCAGCGGAAGGCCTATGAGGCATAATGTTTTATTTATTTTTCCCCATGATTGCCCATCACATCTCAGTAGCTAGAAATGTGTGCAAAGCAGGTAAGAACTAAGCTCCCAAGTATATGGTTTATTTGTAGTTGGTGAAAAAGTAAATGATATTTATTCTTTTTACAGTAATGTTTATTTACACTTCCTGTGTATTTTCATTTAGCTTCTTATTCCCTCACTGCTCACTTTTTCCAGTTATTTGTATGCACTTTGGGTTTTTCAATTACTTCCATATTACCTATTTGGGGAGCATTGTTTTAAATGTGTACTTTAACAGCACAATTTGCTTTGACAGAATGATTTGTAGAGCTGCAGCAAGCCATTCACCAGAGATTTGAAATCTTATGCACAAACTCCCTAATCCAGCAAGCTTTAATTCGCAAGCTTACTGCTGTTCCTCCATTAAGGTAGTGATGAAATGCAAATCAGAAATTGTTCTGTGGAGCGTCTAAGCTGCTAAAAAATTCAGAACTGCTAAAATCCTACAGTTCCGTGACATTTACAATGAGTAAATTGTATCAGAGTCATCATTTTCATTTAACTGGGAGCAGGTAGAGGAGACTATATAAGTATTTCAGTACAAGTTGGATGATAGCAAAGGAATGAGGAAGCCTCAGCAGGCCCACTAGATTACTAAATCATGTATTTACTCTCTGCTTTTATAGATATTATATTCTTTTCACAATGACACACTTTCAACTAGAAGTAGGGAAGTAAATGTAGTCCCATCTTCACCACTGGTTTACTTGTTAAGGCACCTTCCAGGGATTTGCTCATTTGATTTGGTAACCCCTCAGGTTACCAAGTATTTTAGCTCAGCTTCCTCATTATTTGAATTAAGCTATAACCAATCAGCTGTACATTAAAAGGCCACTGGTGCCTTTTCTACTACTGTGCAAGGAGTTAAAATCGCAGCTCTCTTGCAAGGTGAGAATCAGGGTCATGATAATTCGTATTTGTTACAAAGGAGAAATAAAGAATGATGACAAAGTTAAATTTCAGATGATGCTTTTGTATTGTTACTTATGAACAAATTCTCTTGCTATTGTGTTCTTTCCCTGAAATTAAATTACAAGTATAAGGAACAATAACATTTTTGTGTATGCAAATGAAAATTGAAAAAGCACTGCATTTTTAACAATCTGCATACTTACAGGAAAATACAAGTATTTCACTGAAGTTTGTTTGGGACATACAAATATGCAAGTAATTATATTTAATGCTGAGGCCTGAGTTTTATTTTAGGTTCTACAGATGTAAGTCTTGCTCTTGATATTTATTGTATATTGCAATGGATGGCAGCATCTATTACATTATCAGATATAGACTTAGGAAAGGCACTATTAAGTTTTTATAAGTGGAATTTTTTCAGTATAAAGAATTACACTGTCTTTCCAAAATGAATCTAATTGATAATTTGTATTTATTACACCTAGCAGGTTCATAATTCTCCAAATAGAGAGATTAGATAGAGAAGCACATTACATCAGGTACATTGGTGTTTATCAGGTCCACCTTTTCTTAAAGATTATTCCTTCATGCATACTCACTCTACTTTGGTTGGTCCCATTTTGCTTCTTGCAATAGCTTTCAATAGCTGCAATAAGTCACAACAATATTCTTCTTGACATCTGAAACATCTCATGGGTGCCTTCAAGTTCTCTGTTTCTCTTCCATGAAAAAGGAATATTTTATCCTAGGACCCCTGACCAGAATCACTGTGTCTCATATTCCTGTCAGAAGTTAATGCTTGCTCTTCTTCAGAACTCCCATACCGTGTTTTAAAGAAATTGGAAATGTATTTTTCAAGAGTTATAAAACCAAATACTCCTTATTTTTATTTCTAGAAACAACAAACCACTTACTTAAACTTCCCTACTATCCTACCATATGCTTGATTGTATTCTTAATTGTTCTTTGGACTTGTCGAAGGCCTCTAAAGAGCTGTTTCTTCTTCTCACTTTTGAATGAATGGTGAGAATATAAACATACTAACTAGTGCTACTACTACAATGCCTACCAAGCTTTTAACTGCTAATTTTTGACCAAACTTTTTGAAAGATAAAATTCATCTAGATGATTTGTTGCAAAAAAAAGACAGAAAGCTTTTTATTATTCCTGACTGTCTCATTAGATTCAGGAACAGTCAGCACTCTTCATCATGCCATGTGGAGACTGTAAAAGAAAAAAAAAAATCCAAATCAACTCTATTGTCAAACCAGTTTGGGTATGACTGAGACATACTGACTCAAAGATCAAAAAAGACTCACAAAATTTCTTTGTACAGATTACAAGAGATCTCATTCTTCAGAAGTTATGAAGAGAAGTACATTATATTAATATAAACTTATATTTTCACGCTTTCCTATATCACTGCTGACTTTAAAAGATGCAGTTAAGAATGTCATCATTGTAAAAATAAATAATAAGAGCAAATATAATCAACCAAGAGAACGTTTCTTGCTTCATAAACTTCTATGTGAATTTTGTTTTCCATTTCATAATGCTTTTGGGTTTGTTTTGAAAAATCTGAAAGGCATATATATGCATTATTTATGTTGACATGTTATCTTAGGAATCTGCTGAGAGGTTTTAGATGTAAGTTGCAATTATACACTAAGTATAATAATCAGTTGATAAGGTAGCAATTGTAAGAATATCTTCTCAAAAAGAGGATAAATGCCTCTTTGAAGGAGTCACAGCAGTCATGAACATAGGCCTTCCTTTTATCTCTTATTTTTTCTTTGTACAATAAAACTTGGAGACAGTAGTCTAACACTGATTTCATATATAAACACTAGATTTTTTTTTTTTTTGATGTTAAGAACATTTATTTCGTAAAATTATTTCCAGGAGGTACTTGTCCTGAAAAAATAGTGCTTCCACTAGCCTGAGAATAGCTATTTGTTCCATAATTGGTTAAAATTGCCTTTATTTTAGTTGAGAAGTACTATACATAAATGTAACTCTTTTATTTCATTGTTATTTGACTAGTAAAATGGTTATTATACCAATATACTAAGGTCCTTTAATGGTATAATGAATTCTAACATAAAAAGCCATCAGAATATTAAAACATTCATGCTAATTAATTTAAATTAATAGAAATATTTTAATAATTGATTTGACAAATATTTAATAACTTCTTAATAAATGTAAGATGAATAAAGGGAGTTTCCTTTTATAATGATAAGAAATAGAGACAATAGCTTTTGTGAAGTCCACACAAATATTTTAGAATAATTCTGGCATTTTAACAGAAGTTCTTGAATTTCTTTGAAATGGATTTTTAAATCTAATCAAGCATTAAAAATGTAGGTCCAAATCTTGACCTTGCAGGTATAAATGTCTTTTACACTTACTGAGTTACACGTAGTCTTCAAATTTGAAAATGATTGTAGAAAACATAAAGCAAATGGAATGGAATATATATATGTGTGTGTGTGTGTGTGTATTTTTCTGTCAGAGGTGGTCTCAGGTATTGAATAATTAGTTTTCCTGTGAATTAGATAGGATAAGCTATAATTTTGAATTGTCCTGACATGTAGCAAGAAGTAGTTTGCATCAAAAGAAATCTACAATCCTGGATCATCTGAGGATTGTCTGGCTATGTGACCTAGGGGACTGCTGATATAAGGAGCCATCATTTAGCTGTTTATGACACCATTTGCCCAGACTACACATAGGTTTTGTTAAATAAAACTCTCTTTCAACAGACAGACAGTAGCCTAGTCTGTCTAAGTGTTAAAGGGTTAAATCTGAATTTCTAACTATAATAACAGACAAATGGATGACTCTCAAGAGCAGTGTCCCTGAGTGCAGCCTACCTGGGGGCATAACCTCTAGCAAGTTAGTCAAAGGACTGAGCAGCCCAGCTCAGACCAAACGGATTAATCTCAAAGGAGCTGAATAACAAAGATAACATTTTGCTTTGTGATTTCTTTTTCATGGAAGCGAGAGCATGAGGAAAACCACAGTGGAGTCTACATGATAAGCATGGGGCTGCATGACGAGCAAAGCTGTGGGTGGCTTATCCCAACAGACCAACACAGAAAACAATAAATGGTTAAAACAAGAAGTCTCAGGTGTGGGACAGAGTCTGTGGGTTCTGCAGATGCTAGAGCTTGAGGATGAATTGCTGTGTGCAGTGGCTGAACTGCCAGTCTCTGACCTGACACTTTCACCCCGCAGAGTATCCTCCTCCTGAGCCCAGCTCATGCCTGGCTGAGATGGACTGGAGGGGCTGAAGCTCTGCTTTGCGCGTATGTCTCTGCTTTATGCAGCAAGAATTTTTGTATTCATCCTGCAAAGTAAAGAAACTTTATACGATGGGTCACTATGTGATGTGACTCTGCTCTGCTGACAACCCCACCAGTTTTCCCATGATGAGCTGCTACCTGCCTCTTCCTTCCTTTGGTATATCATCCAAAGGAGAAATGGATGAAGCATTTGTTTTGCTGTTTTCTGTCAGAATCTGACTGACACGAAAATCCCTTTTTAGGGGGTTCCAATCTGTAGTGAGAACACCTGCAGAAGATCTGGCCAAGAGTCAGTGACTGGCAGAGTACATGGCAGCAGACCCACCGTGTGAAGCTACGCACTGACCAAATTCCCACCAGGGTCAGGCATGCAGCTTCTGCCTTGTCAACAACGCCTAGCTGCTTCCTGGGCAGCAGCTGCTCAAGGTTAGCACAGGATCAGGGAATAGTTCTAGGAGATTTAAGGGGCCCTCAGGAACAACGAATTGAGTCCTGCCTGGRTGCCTGACCTGTGCTTCTGGCAACCTCCCATCGGTGACCCCTCTGCACAGTTCCCAGGGCTCCCCATGCAGGCTGTAGTGTAAAAGTCYTTTATTAAAYCTATCCTGTTTGACTCGTTATGAACCTTGAGTGTCTCTCTCCACCAGTATCTGACCTTCTCTTGTTCGCCTTGTGGTCACACAACCAAACTTCCACTCAATGATTTTCAACAATAGCAAACTGAGTTTGAGTTCTTAGTAAAAACAAAGCAGAAGCTGCTTAAACTTTACAGTTATCTGGTATTCTTTTCTTTCGTAGATATTCATGGATACAGATGAGCAAAATAATAACATTGTTTTCTAAAATAAATACCTCTGTCAATAAATGAATCAATAGATGTGAGTTTAAAAATGATATTTTGATTTGGTCCTTTGATAAAGGAATCTAAAACTTTTGTCAAATAGTTAAACTTAGAGCAGACATTTAAACAAATAATATGTATGTCTTACATATTTCATTACCTTTTCTCTAGTAGGAAAATGCAGTGACTAGAATAGTTTGTTATTCCATTGTAAAGAATCTAAATTCTATTTCCTAAAGTAAGCTTAGTACAAGATAATTTCATCTGATGTCAAATGCRTAATTCAGTTATTACTTGTTGTATTAATTTGAAGATTTAGGTGTTTGAAAATAGCCATTTATTAGCTCAGTATTTATTGTGACCTCAATTAAAATTGTTCTGTCTATAGCTTGCTTAATTAATTGTACTAATATGCTTGTTTTAGATGTATATTTGCTTGATTAGTCACTTTAATTCAATTAATAAAATACACATAAATGGTTTATTCCATCAAATTRCAGTCTGAGTTGTGAAATCTGAGAATTTAGATAACTTCAGAGAATATTTTTTTTGCAAGCAGTTAGATTCTATTTCCAGAGCTTAAAATAGCACAGATTTAGCCTTTTGTCCCCTTTCCACTCTCCCTAAAAGTCTATTGCCCTCTAAATTACATAGTCAGAAAACAGTGGTTTATGTCAAAAGCTGTGATCTTGAATGCTCAGCTGCCACCAGTGCTAGTGACAACTAAATTTCAAAACAACCCATATTTATTTAACTTTTTATTTTAAACTTTTCATCCTGAATGTGGCCATAGGCAYCTCAGACTTGAGATTGCTGAGATATATGTTGTCATACAGATGTGCCTGACTGGAATTCAGAAACTGGCACTTCTTTGTGCTAGTCTCATCACGAGCTTGACCTCCTAGCTTTTTTGTTCAGAGAATCCCAAACACAGAGTGACAAGATCAGGCACCTCATAAAATACAGTGGTGGTTGCTGGTTTCTTTCTAAATGCTGCTACTACCACCAACATAGTGCAGTTAGAGCACTTTTCCAGGAAGTAGGAGACTTAATTTCATTCTCTTTTCAGTGTGCTAGGATTTAAGTTCACATCTACTGTTTCCCAGAGAAATGCTATAATCATAAAATTGTATACAAGGAAGGAAATGAGGAAAGCAGAAGACATCCTTAAACATCCTTACCCTGGCACCCATAGCTATGCCACTCTGGTGAAAGAAAGCAAGTTCCTTGAACCAAAACAGGGGAAAAATACGAGAGTCAGCATATTCTTTAGCCAAAAGGGAGGACATTTTCACAGKAGGAAGAGGACCCAGAACTCAGTCCTCCTTTATATATTTTTCCTTGGAGAGTCATTGCATAAAATTTGAAAAAAGCACTAAAGAAAGGGCTATATTCTATAATTTTTGTCATAAGTTTCGATTTTCATTTGTCTGAGGATTCCCATCAGAGTAAGAAAGAATCTATTTGTTTCTGTGGAAATCCCTGCACAGTGACTTACAAAATATACCATGACTGAGGTATTCCTTATTTATTGCTTACTTGTTTACATCTTAAAGAATCATAAATTAATCATTCAGATTGCTTTGGGGAACTTAGATTATAGCTTCTTATAGACATRGTAAGAATAGCTCCATGTGACTCAGTAGTGGCAGTTATATTTTTGAACTAAAATTGGAAGATGTAATTGCTAACATTTCTCTCTCTGTAGACTGCTTTGCTGCTGATTTAGAGGTCCTAACGCATACTGTTCCTGAAATTTGCACCTCAATTACACTGACAATTGGAAAAGCTGACAAGGACTTTCCACACATTCTCAAACATGTGCTATTTTATAAATTGCCAGTAAGTGACTTGAAATCCTTCAGCAGTGAACATTCCYGACCTCAGAGTTTTTCTATTACTCTTCCTTCTCTGCTCCTTCATCCGGTTTGTCCTATTTTTAGTAAACCTGATTAAGCTTTAATCCTCATCTAGTTTTTTGTTAATATTATTCATACAAGCAAAGGTAGTATGTTTGAAGGCAAAAAATCATAGTTCATCACAACCGTGACTACAGTACTAGCTTGTGGTGTTTTTGTCTTTTTGCGCATTACATACAGATGGGAATTTTGGATACTTAGAACACAATGACATAATTGTCATTACAGGGAACTGAGAGGCTACTGGAAAAATATTGATTCTGTAAACTGAAAGGACTAGCAGTTCATTACATATTTTTCCTCTGAAGTGATTGCTCTATTTAAAAGAAAATAGTATAATTTTTTTCTGTAACAATATCAACTAAAAGTTTCAAGAATTAAATACTTTCAAAATAAACAAATAAAAGTATATATTTCACACAGTATTCTGAAAAAAATGTTGGGCTTTTGACATGACAGCAATAAACATAATTTTCTCCTAAGTCACTTCTCATATTGATGCAGAAAAAAGTTGTTTGTATATGAAGGAGGACCTGCTCTTGCTGCACACATGTCAGTAGAGTGAAGACCAATTTAACACCTGATATTTTTTAAGTGTGACATCATATCTCAGCTAAAATAGTACACAATAGAAATATGAACATATGCTGTGCCTTGTGTCTAGTGGTTAGGACTAATAAAACATATTAGCATATATTATAGGCTTGYGAAAGAGGTACTACCTGAGTGATCGCATTATAGATAATCTCCTCCTTCAGATCTTCAAACACAATAAAAATACTGCATAGTAATGACAGTTGTGCATTGTAGAGCAGGTAAAGATAGCTAAGCTTCTCAACAACTGTATCACAAATAGTTAAAAATGTCTCAATAAAATCAACAGATGTTCTCTGTAGATAAATGATAAAAAATAGATAAAAGTGTAGCCACTCATTTCTAGAGTTTATCCTGTGCTCAGGATTCTTAGACATGAAAGGATGTCAYGAATTAAGTAAGATATATTCATTGTCATTAATCAGTGTGGGAAAAATACATACCTATACATCTATACTACTCCTTTCTTTACGGAAATAAATTTTGAATAATTATTTAGACTGAGTAAAATAACTTAACTCTGTATTATTCACATAAAGTTGTGTTTGATTTTTCAAAGAAATATTAACAAAGAAATCTGATAAATAGCTATGGTACAACATAGAACTTTGGAAAACTCCCTCTGTTTCAAAAAGACAAAAATGAATCTATTAGAACTGCCTGCCTTGCATAATAGCAAATCTTTCATTTGAGCTCACATTACTATGCTATATTATGAAGATGATGAGGAATATTTGAATCCTTCAGAAATATGCCTTTCAGAAAATATGGATAATACCTATGAAGGCAACTGTTACATAACAACTCTCCAGAAAATCACTRACAGTTGAGTCAGCTGTTATCAGGTATCTACAGCTCTATTTTTTAATATTATGGAGAAGTCTACATTACATCTGTCACAATAGCTGGTACTTTAGAGTTTCTTTAATCTTGTCATTATGCCTGAGAAAAGATTATGCCAGGAGACCTAATACATAAATAATTTCTAGTAGCTCAAATACAGGCAGAAGTATCAGAGGCTTTTAATACCACCAAAAAAAAAGATAGTGTTCTTGTATTCATATGGCTGCACAGTAAACTTGATAGGTAGGAGAGTCAAGTTAAAGCTAAACCAGCAAAAGCCTCAACAGGGTAATTTTTAACATGAGCCTCTTCCCACTTGATTTACAGTATGGTCATATGAATTCTTATGATAGCAGAAGGCAGGYGAAGTTCATGGTATAATAATTCTGTCAAAGAACACAGTAGCAGTAGGATATAACACTATACTACCATAAAATAGTAGGGTTGTGCTAACACCTTAAGATCTTGTCTAATATCTAGTTATGCTCATCACATATCACACAATCCTTACCATACTAGTGTCCCACATCACCATCACACTATATAACACAAGCATATAACATCTACCTTGGTCACTGATGGGAGACTTAAAAAGAAAAAAAAGAAAAAAAAAAGGTAAAACAAGGAAAGAAATATTTATATTTCTTCAGCTTGGTAAGAATACATTGCAGGAAAAATATCATCACTACTTAAAAGTTCTACTTAAATCAATGTATAGATCTCTTGAAATAACTTTTCTTTGGTTTCATTACTTTAAAATAAAATTTGTACTGTAAGAGTTATTTCAGCTTAACTTGAATTTGTGCATGGCTTTGACTGATATCTTATATTACATTGTTAAAACAAATTTACCGCATTTTTTAAATAAATATTTAATGTCTTTATCTGTCAGTAAGAGTTTTCAGTTAGGCAGATCTGTGAATCTCTGTTAATGCTAGTCATCACAGATAATGACCGTCCTGCAGTACACTCAGCACCTTTTAATACCACCACTATGTTAAATAACATCCAGCATACTGGAGACCAAAAGTGGAGTATCTAACTTGCCTAACTTCACTTGTTTTCGAATGGATGGTGACCAATATATACACACTCAGTTTTAGATGAGGTAAGCATCAGAATGTCACAACATTACAATGACATTTTCATTCTAACTTCCATTTCAAAGACAAATGACTAAATTACTACACTAAGGTCTCCAACGTGTGTGTCAGGAGTAGCTACATGGGGCTGCTCCACAAGCGAAGAGAAGACGGACACTGTAGGTGRCCCCTGAAAGGGCAGGGACAACGTCCACATCAACAGGTGCTRTCCCACAGTCCCAAAACGAGACAAGCAGAGCCAGAGTGGTGACAGTAACACGTCCCATCCTCAGCCTCATCACTGGACAAATGCAAAGTAACAAGCTTTGGAAGCTAGTCTAGGAAGTCCAGTCAACCAGTCAGGATCAGCAGGAGCAGGGCCAAGMACAGGCCTTCCTGCACCAACGCTCAGGCAAGGACTGGGGACCCTGACTTGAGCTTAAAAGGTGCTCCTGGGCTCCTGGGCTGATGGCATGTGGGTGTTTGAGCCAGTGAGGCTGGCCAGCRCAGTTAAGCATGTTGGTATACTCAGGGCGATGCCAGTGTGAGCATGGGGAAGCTGAACTGATAGGAAGGAGCAGTTAAAGTCATTTGGTTATTCAGTCATTGGTTATTTAACAAGGATACTTCTATGAGCAAGTGAAAAGATGTAGGGTAAATTTCAGTTAGATGATATAACAGCAAAGGAAAAAAAGCTGTTGTAATTATTAAGCTTTGCTTTTTTTTTTTTTTTTTTTTTGTTAAAATTGCATCATAAGTATCTAAAGACAGTTACAGAAGATTGCCTTATATTATAGTACTTTTGCCTTATATTATAGTACTTGCCTATAAGCACAGACATTTGTTATAGACTTTTCCCCAAAAGGCATCTGGAAACTTCATCCCTTCTGAAATCGATGAGACTTACATTTCTATTTGTTTATATGGATCCATCTTCTAGGAAATTGAAGTGGGACTTAGCAGGAATCTAAGTACCTAAAAATCCCAAACTAACATAAGTAAATACCTAAGACTGCTGCAATCCCGACATCCCTATTTATCTGGCATCTAGCTTCTGATTGCCTCCTGAGACAGAATCTAAAACATCTCCTATCACTCCCTTTCTCCATCTCCCTTAAAGCCCTGTAATGATAGCTACCTTTCTTTTTGTTAGTCACATATGGAAATGGAGTTGCATGCACCTTTTTTTTTTCATTCAATAGCTTCTTAGTTGTAATATTATTTGCTTTTACATTTTTTATGAAACCTAAATTCTCTTTTTAAAGCGGACCAACAACCAGCTGCCATTGCCCTGGCCAAAACCATAAAATATGTCAAGGCTTCAATGACTGTCAATGTTTTTATATGTAAATAAAAGAGAATTTCCTAAACTATATAACCAGGCTTTGTTCTAGTGATCAGAACCTATGAATCTCCATTTAGTGAGTGCCCCAAACAATAGGCTAGAAAATCATACTTATTTTCACTGTACAGGGCAAGAGTTTCAAATAGAGRTACTCCTTTCATTTTCCTCCCTACTTCCCTGCACACAGGATGGGATCCAGCTTTTTGGCTAAAGCATTTTCCCAGGTGGTGGGTCATAATTCCTCATAGATTTATGAGGAAAGTGAGCATGCACCTCAGACACCAATACRTCTCAGACACCAGTGCTGAAGCACTCTAAACACTCATCATGATCGATAGATAAGAGTAATTTTTCCCTTCCCCCTTTTTGTGCAAATAGCAATTTCCAGTTATTTAAACAAAGCTAAGTGTGAAAAGGTTTCTAGAAAGGCACTACTTGGATCCCAGGACTTTACTTGACAAAGTCTGATAGTCTTCCTGCAGGAGACTTCTGAACAGTAAAAGAAAAAAAAA
>NW_028185038.1:1610523-1677539 GCF_003343005.1 Rhea americana | reverse complement strand
GTAGTACTAACTACAGCCTCTATTACTAAACTTGCTCCCCAGAACACAACAAAATTAAAAACCTATATAGTTTTGCTGAACTTTACAAATAATATAATATAAATCTTAAGCAGAGGCCAAGTATCAAGCTGTTAAATCCACATTTTTTTATGTCTGACAGTGTTATATGCAAGTTATAATGATGGATGGTAATGAAAAAAAATGAATACACTTAGTATCAGAGCACGAGCAAGTCTCCATATAATTCTACACTCAAACTRTTTTCATCAATGCATCAATGTAACCCTAAGTTATATGTTAACAAATTATKTCAGTTGTGTTGCCTTAAATTGTAACAAATCCTCATGACTGTCCTTACCTCCAACAGTGAATTACTTTCAGTCCTCCTTAGATCTAAGGTCTATTCCCTGTGCAGTATAGTTAAAATGTATGACTGAAATCTCTTTAAAAGAGTCGTAGGTTCAAGAATGTATTTGCTAAATCTGTACCATGTACATTATTTTACAAGATTAATTTTTCAACTATCGGCCTCCTTAGAAATTCAGTGTTAGAGAAACTCATATTTATTTATTTTTTATTTTTTTAATCTTGGAACACACACTGTRCACTATAATTTAGTGATATATACATCCTCACTATCCAATCCCTGGTTTGTTCTTGCAGCAGCACAAACATGGTCCTCCTGCACAAAGCTTATTGCAATGCTGCAATTGAGCTCTAGGGTGGAAATCGTTCAGGGCAGGTATACATCCTGTGTAGTATCCACCCTATTTCTGGACTTGAAAGCATGTTTTTAAAATATCTACTTTACATCAACTTCCAAAGGTATCTGTTATTCCATTCTCCTCAGGCACAGTGAAAAATCATCAGTAAGCATAGTATGCAGAAGAATAACAGCAGAAGCAAAATTCTGCAATATGTACTACCTTCATACACTCTTTAGTAAATCTTTTCAGTGTGTTGATGTTGTTTCTTAGTATTGAAGTAAGGAGTAATGCAGTCCATATTTTAGGTGGAGCTTTTTCYTCTGTGTTATAGGAACTACTGTAACTAATATCTAATTTCTGTTAGGGTCAGAATTCAGCTGCACCTCTGCTACCAGGCACATTCTCAATGTGTTTGATATCCAAGACAATCTCCAAAACCTACATCTTYGGTGAGGCCCAAGCAATGGAAAAAATCTCAAGAGCAGTTTTCTGGAACAAATCTAGAATAATGGTAAAGTATATGTGACTTTGGAGRACACTAGCTGAAATCTCTGCAGTTCTGTCTATGTTTAGTATACTGCAAGGATGTGACAGGAGCATCAGCTTCTGCTAAAAGTTGCATTGGGTAAATGACATTTTTCAGGAAGCAGTTAAGAAATAATATTTTGATCCTTCAGAATTCAGTGTGAAAACTGTTGTTGAGTCTAATGGGAAACAATTTAACCCCACAACACCTTTCATTTCAAGAATTACCCCGTCCAGTAGAAAATGTAAAATTTCTAAACTATATACATAACTGACATTTTTCTCTATGAAAAAATGCTTGATGCTTTCTTAATTTCYTGAAAAGTTATATGACCATGAATATTTCACAGAGGATTCATGACTACTTTGCATTACAACCCCTCCTCTCTGAAATCTTTATGGCAGTCAGAAGCTAATTTCAGCCTTCAGATATATTTGTTCTGCTCATGTTGACATTTTGTGCTTTTAGGAATTTAATTCTAAAAGTACTTTTCCAATTTACTCTTCATTTGTGAAATTCTCCCTGTCTGTAGGCCTATGCACTGCTTATATCCTGCATATTGGCATGACTGAGCTTAAATGATGCATCAGACTTGGACTGGCCCTAGATGAAATGGATTCCAGCCTCATTTTTCTGCCTGTGTTTTCTGTGCAGGATGATTTGCATTCCTTTTTCACAGCATTTAGTAACATTGTGAGCTTTTTAGTTTAAACAAAGAAGATACCAACTAGCAACGCAAATGACAATTAATTCTGCAATAGAAAAATAATTTTAAAGAAGAAGTAGGAAAGCAGCAGACTGAAGATTTATCACTGAACTCCGTGACATTGCATGGCTGTCATCCTAATAAGTTATCAGAGTCACCGAAATATCAATTTGGCACATGGTTTCACATGGTTGCCTGCATTCCTACTTAGGGCCTATTGCTTAATTCTCCTGTCATTAGGAAATCAAATCAGTGATTCTGACCAGGACTGGAGATAGTCTGATATTTATGTTTAAAATGACTATTAATTGTTGCATCAGAAACCTATTCTGAAGCCTGAAGAATTCAAAATGGATAATGAAGAATGTGGTCATAATTTATACAGGAAAGAGAGGAAGGGAGGAGCAATAATAAATATGTAACACTGAGTAGCTCTTCATAGTGTAATTGTATTTATTTTCTTGAGAAAATGTACAATGAAAAACAAAGCAAAAAATTGTAGATGCTTAATCAACTGTAAAGATCAGTCTATATATTTTTCTCAATCCTGTCTTTGTTGGCAGTATCTCTACTTGGAAAACAGTATCTGATCTCTAAACTGTTAAGCAGCTGTTATCTGTATTTCTTTCAGCTGGGGTACCACTAAGTATGAAAAACTTTTGCCTGGTCACCTAATTGCATGTTCCAGATAGATAATTAGCTAGAAGATGCAGTAAAAAAAAAATTACAAAGACAGGTGATCAGGTTTCTACCAATGTATAATTTTATAGCTATATCAGGACCATGTTTCAAAGTCATATCAAGTAAAATAAACAAAGAAACTACTAAAAAATCATGATGCTGCGCCAGACTATGGTCTGGCAAAGAGGAACGAGGAAAGACAAGAAACCTATCAAATATCCCATTTTATAGATCCCTTGGTATTTAAGAACTTGCTAAGAGTGCTAGGTTGGCTGTAAAAGTGAAAGGATAAGAAAACCTGGGGAATCCCTTTCTCCAGAATGAATCCTCTAACTACCAAAAATGTGAAAAGGAGCTCTCAGTATAAAAAAAGGAAGAATGATTACATAAATCAAGAGATGGGCACCCTCAGATCTGCCAGGATGAAATGCACCTGTATCAGTTCTCACTTCCCTGTACTATGTTGCCTTTCCTTGGCTTTTATCCACAAACAGAATTACTTGCATCACCATGGAGTGTTGCAAGAACTGTATTTTCATTATTTTGCTCACATAGCTAAATTCACAGCTGTTGCTCTGAAAAGTCCACAGCCTGTGATACATCACTCTTAATGCACATGAGCTGTACAGATGACCTGTGCAGGTGTCATGGCCATCTGTACTGGATTTCCAAATTTCTGTAGCTCAGTAAGATCTAAAGAAATCCCAGTGAATGATAATATTCCTATTTCTCTCTCTGAACTGCTTCTAAGTGGAAAAAATATAGATATGCCACAGAAAAGTTAGAGGTATGACAGCTTTTTTTGATGTAGTTGAGTCTTTTCCCCATCTTCATTTTAGGGATCTGTGTCCATATCTTAACAGTGTATATATAAACCCCACAGCTAAATATTATTTAGAGGAAATTGTGACAACATAAAACAGGAAGTCTGTTTTCTAAATGATGGATTGTAACTGGAACCTCACAGAATTATTTGAAAAAACAATCACAGATTTCTTTGCAAAAAATGAGTGAAAATAATTCTTCGATATTAAGATAGGACCTTTTCTGACATACAGCGCATCTGGATACTACTTGTGTTTCATCAAATGCTATGCCAATGAGAGGAGTGTGTGTGCCTCCAGCTTCCCAGGAATCCCAAAGAATATCAGTAGCCTGGGGGCCAGGGCAAGCTTGTTGAAAGTTAGTGATATGGTTATCAACACCTTTAAGGGGTAAGCGATGATGAACCTCTGCTTTTCAGACGTTATTTGAAGGCTGTGCCCTTGAAGTTTTCTTATAAACAAGATCTACTATAGTGAAAAAAAAAGGCTATGGTTTCAAGCCAAACAGAACAATTTCTATCAGGAAAACTCTGCATTTTTTCTATTTATTTATTCTTATTTGTTCTGTGTCTTAGGATTTTTTAATTTTATTTTACTTTGCAAGAATAACACATGTATCTGACAAAAGGAGAAATAACTTCTAGGAGCTAACATAAAGGACATGAAGTTGTCTTATATATCTCCTGGTTTGAGTGCTCCACAGTGAAGGCTTTGTATTTTCTTGTGTGGATGTTGTGTTTGCTTGTTTTTAAAAGCATTATTGTAATATTCAGGGTAACATTTAAAGTAGAAATTTCTCTCTCTCTCTCTCATCTATCTGTCTATCCACATATATTATTTTTCTTCAATTTTCTTCAGTTAGAAGACAGACAGATATTGATCATTGGTATGAACCCCATGCTCTAGATCTCCAGACTGAAGTGAAACCTGTTCAGAAGGGGATATRTGAAATTCCTATCACTGGTAAAGAGAAGAAAGAAGTAGTAGCCTCTGGAGATACCAGGAAGTCATCCCAGTGATTTCTTATTTTGGACATTTGAAACTGAAGACTAAGCTTGTTTTTGTGTAGATTTATATTGTTTTTTTTAAAAGGCATTGCAATTCTAAGATCCTACTGATCATAACAAATGCAGGGGAAAGTTTCACAGTTAAAAAGAAATTCCAGAGCAAGAAAACTTCCAGTGTCTGTCCCAGTATTCATGGAAATTGATGGAAGTCAAACTTGAAGATAGGAGATCCTTTTTATTTCATTTAGCATTGAAGAAAACCTTATGCAAAGAARAAATATTTGAGTATTCAAGTGGTCTCATCTGGACACTTCCAGTTTGGGAGCTAACAGCATAATTTTGTAAATTTCACTGAAAACAACACCAGAAAATCCCTGTCTGATAGATCTCCTGAACATTTTATTCAGATCCTACCTTTGTGATTTCTACAGAATACCAAACTGGTAGACTGCAAAAGAGTGCATGCAGAAATTTGCCAATCCCTCTCTTCCATGGTAGTATTTGGTCCTTAGTTTTGAACTATCATCTCTACAGTAGGATGAAATTGTCATCATGTGTTACCAGTGATAAGCTTTTCTTTCTGCTTTTGATTTAGTTTTTTCGATTAACTGTTTATAAACTTTTATGAAGTAAATCATTCAGTAAAAAAGAGAGTCTGGGAGTTCTGTATCCTGGCTTTATGCAGTTGCCATCTTATTCATTATAATGCATCTATAACAGCATTAAAAAGTTTCATTAGTCTCTTACACTCTACAGATAACATTATCKTTCAAATTATTACATGTTTCCACAGCTTTTTCACTTCTGCCCAACAAACAGATCATTTTTTTGACATTATACTAGAGATGTCACTCAACTTGGATAATTCAAACATCATCTGTCTTGTCATATTTTCAGTTTCACAGCTCCCAAAGACATCAAACTGTCCTAAAGTCAATGGGAGTTAGGTGCCTAATCTATTCAGGTGTTTTGGCAAATTTCTTATATACGTATTGACATCTTTAGGTTCTTTTGTAAAAGGCACTCCTGATTATTCTGTAGATTCTTTTTGTCTTATACTGTAACTTTTTGCTGTACAGACTGGTTCATCCTGTTTCACCATGCAGAGCACTCAGCACAAGAAGACAGACACTTTKTCAGTTGTAATATATATGACAAAAGGAAAGCATTGGGAGAAAGGTAGCTTGGAGCAGTCATAAGACTATGTTTACAAAATCATTTATATACTTCAGGAAATTTTTTTGAAAACTTAATAACACCCCTGTATGTATAATAACACGACTCAATAATAGCACTATTCAAAAAAAGGTCGGCAGTGCTAGATATCTAACATGCATATCTGGTACCAATCCATTAAAGGCATTGTGAAAAAGAATCATATTTCTTTATCGAATTAGAGGATCAATGTTCAACTTTAACTTCACCACAAAGCAAGCATTTAACGGAAGTCTTATAAGTGTTTTCAAATATTTGAAGAGCAGTATGTGCAAACAACAAAAGAGTATGTCTCTTAGGCCTTAAAGTTCTGCCAACTCAACATGAATGAATTTGGCCTTTAATTTGCAGCTGGATTACACTTGAGTGAGTTCTTGCTGAAATCTGCAAGGGCTTTTTTTCATATCTCTTCTGAGGAAGCAGGCAAAGAGTTACATATTTGTTGAAACCAAGATTCCTCATAATCTGTGGGAACTATGAGAGTGTAAGGCCTGATTTCTTTGTGATTTTAATGCTGACAAAATTGTCAGTAGGTTTTCATGCTTTGCAGAACTAATTTTAAGAATGCTGACCTCAGTCAAGAGCAGACCAGGGAAGCTACTAAAAGTCCTTCAAAAAGCAATACCTAGTCAAAGCAAAGCATTCTTGAGTTATTCGTGTTCTGGAGCCTTAGGACTTATCCACGTGTTACCTTGCTGACGAATGCTGCTATTGGATAGTACAGGGTCTTGTGAGATACACATCAAGGCTTGAATAAAGCTAATTCCTGAATGTCATTTTTACCTTAACTTTAGCCCTTAAGTGTGTTTTACATTTTTATCATAGATGAAAATGTAAGTATTCAGTTCCAGTACTAATCTCAAAATGAATAGGGGTTTGTGGAGACGCAAGAAGATCCGGAATCCTCTGAACGTGATAGCGAGTTTTTACAGTTGGATAGCTTGAGATAGGTCTGACTGCCACAAATATGGCTTTAAGGCTACAAAAGTTCTCAATTAATCACTCWATTCTTTTTTATCTGCAGTCAAAACACAAACTAAAAATGCAGAATAAAGAGGTGCTTGTAAGCACATGTTACCCTTGATTTTAAATTTAGTTTGTTTATGAATGACATTCATGAGCTGTAGACTTGATATACCTAGGAAGGAAGACAGATCCATTCGTTTCACTGGAAAAGTTGTTATGCACAATAGCAAACTCACTATATACATGAGTTAAGAATTTATTATTAGTCTTATTAAAATGTTATCAATGAATCAAAATACAGTACCACTACAGTTATTAGTCCAGTTATAGCACAACAATTACTGATAGTCTAAATTAACAAACAAACAAAAAACCCGTATTAATAATATGATTAAACCTATTATACAAGAAAACGCACTGTTATCTACCCCTTTTTTGTGATGCGGTGCTCATCATTTTCTCCACAGGCTGTAAGGGCCTGTAGAGGCCCTTACAGTACCTTTTTGCTTGCCTGTGTATCTGGTCTGTCCCCTTTTACTCATACAAAGATTTTGAGCGTAGTGAAATGAAGTCTGTCAGACATTTTACTATGCGCTTTTTTCACAAAACTTAAGCRAAAACACATGAAGCAACAGACACGTGGCCCATCTAGCAGTTCTCAAAACAAACTAACCTTATCTCAGTTTAAGGCAATTTTAGACAAATTCTGCGACTCGAGACGGTCAGGTCACCGCATACMCCAAGGCCTCTCAGCAGGAACGGCAAAGACCATACTGCTGGTCCACACAGACACAGCTCGGGGTCGCTACTTTTCTCCAGTTACTGAGTGATAAACTAACCATTCTTTGTGGAAGGAATCTTGAATCATAAATCCCATGCTAAAATTTGCAAGTACAGGAACCATGAGAAAAGGGCATTTCCTTTTGAATTTCAGTATTTCCTCTGTAGGGACAGAAGGAGAAGCACAACTTAAAAAGGAAAACAGTAGGCTGCCTGAGCATCCAAAAAATTCTTGTTCTCAGGAGAGAAYGAAAGTTGGAGGTGATCTCATCATATAACTCAAGAAAGAATTCAGTCTAGTTAAACTATAATCAAACATCAGGTTTGACGAGACAGAATAAACATAGTTTGCTGATTTCAAGTCATATCACTAAATGTGTTTTCTGCTTACTGGCAAACATGTGTTGCAAGGTGACTGATGTCCATTGTAGGTTTAACCTACAAATCCTGAACGAAAGAAACAAAATTTAGTCTGGAAGGAATGTTTGACCTAGATTTTTGTCTATGAGTGAGAGGAACTGGAAATTTCACTGTAACAGAAAAAGATGCAGGAGAATCAAACTGTTCAATTTAAAGAAAAGAGTCCCACTGAGAGGCACCCACTGAACTTATTGCATAGTCTCTACCAGCAAAGATCTCAAAAAAATAGAGGCATTCACCTATATAGTACTTAAAAATAACTCGATGGCATCCTTGTCAGAAGCTACCACACAGCTTTCTCCTCCTTGACTACACCAAAATTTTAGTATTCTCTAAAACTATGATAGTGAAAAACAGGCACACAAGAAACATGAATTCAAGGGACTTTTGGTGACAATGGAGATCAAAACCTTTGTCCCATATTTAGGCAAACTAGAGGAGGGATAGRTAAGTTTGGCTAATGGTTGCTTCCCCTCCCTAATGTGAGGATTATGACACAATCATATTTTCCCTATTAAAGTTCAGAGGAGATATTACCTGCAGGTTTTCAGCTCAGTAACTCTTTAATAACTAAATATGGCGACATATCCTGGTTCATGTTTCTTGTCTGGAATACTGTGTCATGAAACTAAAAAAAAAAAAATGAATTACAGTCAGAATCTGTTTCCAATATGCTTGCTTACGGGAATAGGAATGAAATGTGGGATTGAACATAATTTAAAAAAAATCAGACTTTGGTTGCCAGTGTGATTCAGGCTTGGGAACCAAGTGTATCTAGCTATATGTAAATATACAAAGCCCAGTCCTGTAACTATTCAACACTTCTGGGTAGTAGCATATCACAATATTTTAATAAATATAAAAATATGCACATGGCTTGTTTCATCATTTGTCTTTGTCTTTGACTACTTTTTTGTCACAGTGAAAAAGAAAAATGCATCAGTGGTTATTTTTCTGCCAAAAAGATTCACACAAAAACAAATCTATCGAGGGCAGTTTTTCATCACTTTTTTCACTGTAACAGTTAACATTTTTGTTGCCCAGTGTAAATCAAAATCTGGAAAAGAAGCTTGCTTTTCTTTAAAACTATTCTTTTCCCTGGACAAAGATGCCAAGTTGGACAGCGTCCTTGATGTTAGCTTTCTCATCAGATGGAAGGCAGATCACCTCTTATAAAATAGTTCTGACAAGTCTATTGCAATGTCAGCTTTTCTTTCTGCAGCTGTATTGTGAAAAAGATGGTTTCTCCTGAAAGTACTTTAGTTTTAAGGGGCTCTAATTTCAAATATATCTCTCTATGGGCTACAGGCTCTGATCATTTCTGAAGAGTATTTTCAGTTTAACAACCATTTTATCGGCAATGAATTACAACTTGCTGTTCCTAATTCTGCAAGTCGTCTTTGCTCTTTTGCTTAAAAAAAGGCAATTGAATTTGAAAGTTTAAGGAGAAAATATAAAGAGCCATCATGTGTAATACTGTCTTTAGTATTTCACAACATTTATCCGATAACTGAATCACAGATAAGTTTTGCAGCAATTGTGACAATAACGTGAAATATTCTGATACAAATTATACAGCGTAGATAATGTATATGTGTGTTTTGTATATATACGCTTGTATATATACACTTCATGTATATTTAAAGATAAGAATGTAGTATAATGTCTGTAAGAGTGGTCTTCTGGAAAATACAGAAAATATTATGTAAATTTAATGATCAGTTATTAAATAGCAATAATACCACTTGTGTATACACAAAACCTTTATAGGGGAATAATTTATATTAAAGTTGTATTCATAAAAAGTTAATAAACATGCTGGAGATATTTTATGAAAAAATTATTATGTACTCCAGCAGATGAATACAATTAATATGGTTTCTACCCATCTACATGCAATCTTCTGCTGATGTATCTATAACATAAGCAGTGCCTGAAACAAACTTAAAAACTCTGCAAATCATTTATGAAAGAAATGGGAATATTAACCATGGGCCATTACATAAAGTCAATAGTTACATAGAAATTTTCATCCTGTAGTTTTGAAATACTTTATGTCTTTGCTGAGGAATACTCTGCATGGATGGTAATGCAGTTATATTGATTTTAATATAATATTATTAAAATATCACATTTAATAAGGAAATCTTCAAAAAGACAGGTAATAGATTAACATTGAATGAACACTGTGACAGCATAAAACATTACCCCAGTTTTAAAAATGCATTATTATTTTATAAGGCAGTCCCACTATGTTCAACTTCTAAGTAAAACAGATGTGATGGAAGAAGAAGTTAGACAGATTGACACATTTCTGACCCTTTCTCATGTATTTTCTGAAATGAAGCTGTAATTATTATGCATGTTGCAGGTTATACTGATGAGCTGATAGAGGAGGTTGTCAAATTATACAGCACACAATCACTCAATGACACAATAGAATAAAGAGTGGAGCAGGATTTCCAAATCTGTCTACACCATATAAGCTTCCAGACAAAATGAGCGTTCCAGAAGACCATACGTCACACTTAGGCAAATTATACATGCATGTGTTGTGGACAAGAAAACATCCATAAAAAATAAGGCACCAAACTGTTTATAAGTTATTAGATGGGATCCAGATCAATCATTCCGCTCAGCTGAGAGAACTGAGAAGATATATATGCGTAACTATTTCCAAAAGGATACAGCTACTTCTACTTAAGTTGTTACCATTTTATAACCTTGACTTGGTATAAAAAAATATATGTATATATATTAAATGTGAAAACTCTATTTTTGAATTCCAGGTGGATAGCAACTTTATAAAAACATTAACTGAAAAAAAGTCAGAGAAAGGTATGAGTGTTTTTTAATAATTTTAAAAATGATTATTTCAAAGGAGCTGCAAGCCACTTCACTAGTAAAATAGAACATACATAAAGCCTTTAATGAAACTATCGGTACTGGCACATCAGCCTGGATGACGACTATGTAAAGAAATAAAGACCTAAATCTTTATTGTACCTGGAAAGTCAGGTTAGTGTGTTATAAAAGCAGTCAATTTGTTCAACAGATCCTTTGGGTGGCAGCATAGTCTGTCATTTTTCTGTGATCCATACTGGTGTTCTGCTTGTCTTGGGGGTGTTTTCAACCTTTGTAGTTATGTATTTATTTGAAATACACTTCTTCCTGAAAGAAATAATCAAATGATGAAGATTGTGGTGATACTTCAAAATCTGTCTCCTTTACAGACATTTTCAGAGAAGAAGGCGAAGGAGAAGAAAAGAGAAGAAAAAGTAGAGGGAAAGGGAGGGGAGGATACAGCACAGAAGAGGAGAGGAGGTGGTGAAGGGGACAGAGTAGGGGAAGGAGAAGGAGAAAGAAATAGGGATTCCTTCATTGTAACTTTCATAAGACCACATGATTGTGATAAAATTATTTACTGAAAGGCGTTATCTACAATGYAGTCACAAATGAGTGAGCTAGCCATCTGGAATCACTCATCTATGGACAGACATAGGTATTTTCAGGGCACAATCCATCTGATTTTAAAGTAGATGTCCAAAATAGGTCAGATGAATCATACACTGCCTGTTTCTCTCTATGGACTGCAAGAGTATGTCTAAAGTGAACAGCCAAGGTGGATATATACTTCRCAGTTTTCTACAATTATATGAGATTAATTCATTTTTTAATGTAGATTTCCTATATTATTTTTTAGTTCCTCTTCTACATCATCAATTATTTGATAACATTCTGATACATTTAAAATTAACTTTAGTTATAACAATCTATTTTTCTATTTTTTTCTATAATTAGTTGCTTTAATTTTACCTTTGTAAGGACTTTATCAAAATGTGCTATGCCAGTTTTATTTTTTTCTTCTATTTATTGGGTTGGTCAAAAAATTCTAACTGATGATATTTTACTTTGCAGAAGCCAAGATGCTCTTTCACATACTTATATACAATGAAAAACATTTAACCATATATTTGAATATTATTTCATTAATATTTTTTTCAATAATTCAACAGTACATTCACATTGAAATAAGATTTTCCTGTTAGCACAAGGTCCTAGAACTGTTCATACCACTAGTGGGTTGCTTTATTATTATTACTATTATTAGGTGCTATTTATTTTGATTTAGATATATGGCTACTTAAATTAAAATTAAATAAGAAAAAGAGTCTGATATATACTAACTGGTCCTCATTAACTGCTATACTGCAAGATTTCAGCTTCCTTTCCATTGTCTTGTCCACTTGTCTTGTTTTTGTTGTTAGGAGAAAGTAATAAAGGACAAATATTTTCCAATTACCATGTTGGCAGTAAATGATACCAGCAAATTGTATAAATCTTCTGCATCATCTTTTTTCTTRTAACTGCTTTTTATCATCTGGTAGTTCAGTAGATATACACGTAGGTTAGCAGGTTGCTCATCTTGATTAAAAAAAATAGCCTTATTCTCTTGAAATTCTGTTGTAATGGCTGCCAATGTACATATTCTTTCTGTTTATGTTTTCACTCAGACACGCTTTAACTTTGATTGCGTAGACCTTCAATGGGTTTTTTCAGTAATTGATGATAAGTTACAAATTGCTTTTATTCCCATCTTGAGCTATGTAAATTGATTATCAACACTGTTTAAAAATATGATATTGTAGAAGAATATTGTTAATAATCCTTTCCTGAAGATGAAGTTTAAATGGCTCACTACTCCAAAAGCAGGACAGAAAATGCAGCTAGTGCCAGAGTTAACTGAAAAGCTGTAGCATTGTCATTGAGAATAGAGTATCACTGCTCATATCCTATTATAAAAACGTTGGGCTTCTCTACTTTGAAGATTAAAAAATTTTAGCTGTAATCCAGGTCTTGTCTGACATGACATTTTGGAAGTAAAAGCTCAGAAACTTTTGTACTTAGCAGTAATAGGATAACATGCTACAGTAGTTACAGTAATTGCCCAACTCCTCTATTACTTAGCTGTTTTTTTTTTTTTTTCATCTTCTTTTTTTTTTTTTTTTTTCATTCATAAGGTAAATATCTTATTTTGCTTTCTGGAAATAAAGACAATTTTTTCTGTTTTTTTTTTTTTTTTTTCATCTTCTGTCTTCTCACCCTCTGTCTTCCATAAAGAAAAACGTTAAAAGAACTACCCATTTCAGGAAAATAAACAAACAAACCAACAAGCAGAAAAATATCCCCAAGCCCAACCTCTTCTGCGATGTGTGAGAGAGAGATCACAGTGATCTGTACATGTGACAATACATTCCACTGAACACAGCAAAGATTTGCTATTGCTGAATCAAAGATGCTGCGAAAGTATTACTTGATTGACTTGCAAATTGATCCTTACTGTGAAGCTATTTTCTTTGAATAATGATGTGGGGGTCATATTCTCCAAATAACTAGTTTTAGAATTTTATGGAAGCCTTTAGAAAAACCAAATAATCATATTTCCCCCCCCCAATTTCCCTATTAGTTTTAATGAAGCAGGCTTTTGATGTATTGTCAGTTTTTATTTGGGCTAAAAGAAAGCCAAAAGAAGCCTTGGTAAGTATTTAGAATACATTGCTGATAGGAGATCCACACTTACTTTTTCTAAAGCACACTAAAAGATGTACCCAGTCATTCTGAAGGACATGAAGTGTGCATGGCTTTTTCATACTGTATATATGTAACATATATAACTAAGAGACTACATACATATAACTTCTGGACTACAATAAGAATTTTACCCAAGACAAAAAGAAACATTGAGTTCAGGGACAGAGTTAACAAAATATAATAAATAAAGGTAAGCATAATAAAATTCAGCCAAGATTATGCCCCAGATCTTTTTCAGAAAAAGAAACCAGAAAAGAGGGAGAAAAAAGAAAGAATCGTTATAAAGAATGCAAGTAGCATTCTTTATATTCTAGAGGAAGAGGATGACAAGAACACCATAGGCTAAATGGATTTTTTCRTAAGAATAATGGGTAATACAGTGACAGAAGATGAGTGGACTATCAGCCTGAAGCAAATCTGAGTTTTTCAAMTAGTTACTATAGACAATCCAAATTTGTGCAAAAATCAAGACTGGATTAGCACTGGAAGAATGGTCAGAGTAGTAAGTAGATGAATGAAGCTTTGGGTTTTAATGGTGAATATGATGTAAAAACAAAAATTAAATATGTGGGTTAATACAAAAAATTGAAAACATACAATTTGTGACAGAATCAGCAAAAGTGTTTGGTTATAAAATACGTGTTGAGTCTTTGGTCTCATAAAAAGGCTGTGTTACTGGAATACAAAGCAAGAAAATAAAGTCTGAGGAAATCTTTGTCCTCGAGTGAGATTATGGAAGCCTTGGAACAGAACAGAGCTGAAAAATCCAGCAGTTTCACAATTTATTTTATTACTCCTTTTACTCTAAGGTAGAACCTAATATCAGAGGTGAAATGGAATGCATACTCTTGTTTACTATTGAAGACTAGAAGGACCAAATATGATTTTGTTTGATTTGGTTTGGTKTAGTTTGGTTTGTTTGTTTGTTAGTTTTTGTATAGATTCAAAAGAATTAAATATCTATATGAAGCAAACGCTTTCCCCACATACAGATAATAACTCTTTGGGGAGATTGGAGATGCCAATTATTTTTACACTTGCTTCATCCACAGTGATTGGACTGTTGCTCTGAGAATGACAGAAAACTTAGCTGTTTGTGTTCCTTATCCCTGTAGTGGAAAATTCAAGAAAAATCAGCACACTTAATACTGTTACACAGGTTATTAATGTCTACRCAGATCAAACTGAGATTATAACATCTACACAGATTTTGTACCCATATAAGGCTAAGATGCAAAAATTTTTGCACAGATTTGCTGTCTTCTCTGGTTGGGTATGGTTGAGTGATCTCAAATGTGTGTCCAAGTAAATAAATAGATGTTTGGGCCTTTCTCTCTCTTAAATTCTCAAATTTCTTCAGACAGGACACCCATAGTGTGGGAGGTGGGATTTATTACATACAGAAAGCACTACATCTCCCATAAGCTCTAAGTAGGTAAGAATAGCACAGTAAGGACTAGCTAGCTATTGCTTTCCCTAGACTTCAAATTAGTCTTCAGATTGGGTTTTACAGAGAGAAAATGTGCTACCTGTTTTTCTGTATTTTTTCCCTGCACAATCATGCATCCAGAAGATGGTTAGATGGATTCTGACCCATGTATGTTAAAAGCTAATGCTTTGTGCAAATACAATATCTAGTCATACACAAATTTAGTTTGGTACCTTTTGTTTGCTCCTAATATACTTTTCTAAGTCATCAACAACCATATTAAGCAATTTACCTTTGGCTGTTAGTATTTTCAAGATTATAAAGTTACCAGCATCTTTTCCTAAATATACCTTAAGCGCTACTTAACTGTGTCTGTCCCAGGTTTACCAAAATAAAGACACATTTTTATAATCATGTCCTACACTATTCAAACATTTCTTCAGCATCTTTTCAGCTTTCAGTTTTAAAATAGAGAGCTAACAGCTGTCAGGATGACTATCAACACGCCATCAGGTCACAGTATTGCAAACATCTGCCTAGGTATCTGGAGTAACTTTCTTAATTGTCATTTAATAAAGATAAAAGTTTGTTTCTTGTTGCTATTTATGCTAAATGCTACCTAGTACCAAAGGGAAAATATAAACAGGGCATAGTTGTCTCTTTTTTATATTATTACTGGCTTTTAAATGTATACATTTAAATGCATATATTGAAGCAACATATATGCTTCAAACAAAATCTATAAGTAGGTAGAAAAATAGGGAAAAAGTAGGAAGCATTAAATTTAGTTTATGAATGTGTACTTATTGTTGCTGTCTTTGTTATTCTGGCCTTTTGAGGTAGCTTGCTCTAAGAAAGGTTCTAGTCAGATCCCCCTCAACGTTCTAATTAACTTTAGCAGGTTTCTAGATTAAATCTTCAAAGTATGCCAGGCAAGGATATGTTCTGAAGTTTGCAGAAGGCCACTTACTGTATGGTTTGGATTCCACAAACATAAGCAGGAGGAGTAAGTTATGCTAAAATTTTGCTAGCAGTCAAGGCTCCTGGACACTTTGAGTCCCAGATAATTGGGGCTGAGTCCGTGAAGCACAATGTGGGTCAGAGAGATGGACAGCTTTGAGATAAGATTTAAATTATTATTGAGTTCTTTTAATCCACTGATTTAACTAATGGATTGTATGCTTCAATAGTTGAAAATAAAAGGAAAGGAAAGGAAATATAAAAGGAAAATTTTTAACAGTCAGTAAAATTAGCATCTGAAAAAGAACTTCAGAACTCTAAATGATAAGTGCTTCATCACTTGTAGCCTTTAAGGGAAGATGTAATTTCTAGGAGAGGCTATATTTAAATTATGAGTTGTTGACCTATCAAATAAGAAATAGCTCTTACCTCAGTTTCAGGAATTACCAATTTTATAGTACAATATACATTGAGATATACTGAGAAGATAATATCAGTTCTATTTCTATTTATATACAAAGAATATATGAGGCTCTGAAATCATGCAAATGTTATGCTTATCTTGCATGAGAATGAAAAATATTCTACCTTGTATTTTCAAATTTTCAGCTAATAAAAATGTGATTTCAATTACATGGATATCTCTGGTAATGCAAACTAAAATAACCAGATCATAAAGTCATGAAGCATCTGTTTAGGTATATTCTAATCCATCTAGTTTCAGTCTGACACTTAGAAAAGATGGATACAGCCTTTGAAATGCCAGCACATGCTGACTGCAGAAGTTCAACAACTTTACAGGTTGGAAGTGAATTTCATCAGGTATGGCTCAATATGTCTAAAAAATATGCAAAGGTATAAATTATTGTTTTATCCTTTCATAAGGAGGATATATCCTTCTTAAATTGAATAGTCCTACTAGCTCTGAAAGTTGCACAATTACAACAGGTTTTCCAGATGTGCCAAAATCCAAATGGAACATGGAACCAATCTTTGGTGGGCCTCACACCACCTTTGTGATATCTAATATGCTATTAGGATATTGAAAGCAGATTCTTCTCACTTTAGGTATTCAGAGCATATAATGCATCAGTCTGTTGACTATGGAGGCAATGTGGTCAATTAGCTAAGAGGCAATCACATTAATCCCACCCCTACCATGAGCACCATTACAAGACATGTTCAGTGCAAGCTCAGATATCACTCTTCCAGCTGCTTTAGGCCTATAGATCAGGGAATGGCAGGAATTAAGCCTATTTACCTTTATTTCCTGTCCAGCTAAGAAAATAATCTGTGGCAACCATGTACTACATTCTTGTGATGGCAGTATTACTCATCTAAACAGTAATTRATTTTTGAAGTTGTAATACCTATCCTCTATTCAAAATCCATATGGAAAAAAAGGTGAAATGACTCATATGCTTCTGTTTTAGCTTTAAATATTTAAATAAATTTATAGATATATATGTGTGTGTGTGTGATTTACAAGGGTCACTGTATTACTATTATTTGGTAGATTTTCTTCTCTGACTAAAATGCTTAGAGATAGTTAGCCACAGATTAAGTGAATCTAAAAGGTTTTCACACTTTTCAGTGTTTGCCACAGCTACAACACAAAATCATCTAAATATGCAGGTGCAGTATTGATTTTAAATGTGTTTTCCTCATCTTTATCCAAGGCAAGAAATGTACTAAATTACCTGTAATTGAACAAGAAAGTGAAAAGTCTATTGGTGTACACTTAGCTACATGTATTTGCCTCCTCAATTTAAAGTTGAGAAGATGTACCTCCAGATCCATTTATTTTAAACAAAATACATATTTAGTATTGGATTTTGCCATTAGAGGACATTCTAAAAAATTCAGGGTGCCAGTTCAGACTAAAACCTTTTTCTGTTTCTTTCCATGTCAGCAATACAGCACAATTATTTATTACATCCTAGCACTAAAAGAATCAGTGAATAAATATGCTGTGGGGTACAAATAAATTCTGTTGAAAGATTTGTTCTTCGGGAGCTATAACTACCCACACTGGGAACAACAATAACAATTATGATCATAAAAATTTTGTGAAGAGTTGTTTTAATGTGTTTTTATCGCTATTAATAACAAAAATAACAACAATAATATGAACTCATCTTCCAGCAATTATCATAGTCATCACCAACCATTTTCTCCTTCCTCACTTTTTACTCTTCAGATAGTAAAAGGGATCCCATATATACAGTTCAGCTCTGTTGTTTTGTCTCAATTAATTGTGAATGAAAATCCCATCAAAAAGTTAAAAATTTAATGCTAGAAAWTTTAAAGTAGTTTAAGAGGATTTATTCTCAGATTCCAGAGGGGTTTAGGCTATGTGGTATGATTTTCAGACACAATAAAAAATTTAGATATATTTATTAAAAGGGATCAAAATTGTTTACAAAGTCAGAGGCCACTTGCCATTTCAGAGTAAAACCTTTTTGTGTTTCTTTCCATGTCAGCAATACAGCGCAATTATTTATTACATCTAGCTTTTCTTTTCTTCTCTGTATCTCCTATTTCTTTAAAATGCTGGTGGGTGATATGCCTCTAGTGACAACCAATCTGTTCCACATACTTCAGCTAAACTATTTAGTTGTTTCAATATAAGTATACATGAATATGGAATTTTCAGGATAACTATCTTCAATATTTTGTCTTTCAATACCTATCTTCAAATAATGATCTTGAACTCTTAATGATATCCAGATATTCATTTGAAYATATTGGGTGTTTGGTCCTGTCTCTGCTTCTTTGTATCAGAAAATCACTTGATTGATCCATCTTACATCTAATTTATTCCTTTGCGGCAACCATCAACATATGTCAAGAGGAACTGGCACCACTCAGGGATGCTTTTGTCTCTGAAAGCCAGGATTTAGTAAGCTTGCATCTGAGYTACTGCTCGTAGTTTCTGAAAGAGTTCCCATTAATAATGCTGTCATGTCGTTGCAGGCTTTCTGAGCCTCATGTCTCTCTTCTTCTTACTTCAGCTCAGTGCACGGCAGATGCCAGCTCAGGTCTTATTAGCATTTTCAGCTGCCATCTCCTTCTTCCTTAGTAGAACTTCAAATGAATCAAATGAGCTGTTGTCATCAGCTGTTAGTACTTCTACTTAATGGCATTACCTCTATTTATTACAGTAAAGTGAGAATGAACTAAACAGTATACAGACRTAAAGCCATGAAATATTCCTTGTCTTCAGGACTATACATGAAATTCAGACAAGAGAGAGAGCTAATAAGTTATCTTAAACCACTATTTTAATTCTGGAAGTTCTCAGCTGTGAGTTAGAAACATCTTTCCAAGATTTTGCACTTCCCTACTGCGCTATATAATCCAAGCACTAACAATTATTTACCACAATGTCAGTTAAAGTTGGCTAGTATGTTTTAAAAATCCAGGCATTTACAGGAAAGGGTATGTGCCATCCCAAACTGAGTAGACTTTTTTTTTCTGATATCCCTTACATTTGTGATAAAACACATACTAGTGTCTTAGACTACCTGAATTGTGCAATGAAGGTCAAGCATGTTACCACAAGTTGCTCATCTTAGCCAGTAACAAATTCTTACCGTACTCCAGAATGACTGGGAAGCTGGTGCTGATCCCCAGAGGATGCYTGTGGACCAGTCCACTGCCTCAGCCCCTGCAGCGGGTACGTCTCTTCATTCACCTCACCCTTGCCAGGGCTTGTGCCTGAAGATCTGGCTAAGCCTAGTAGCTTCAGTTCCAACCAACTAACGGCAAGGATGAAATTGCTATAGGAAAGTGACAATTAAATGCTTTTATAAATCTTATTCATAGTAATTACAAAGTAGTGGATGTCAGGGAGGGGAGGGGTGAAGCTGGAATGTAATCACATTTGAGAAATTAAGTATACCAGTGATAAATTTCATAATTCTTTCTGGAAGCCTGTTCTACCATTTCTCTAGGGTATAAAAGATGTGCTTTTTAAAGATATAGTATACTTCYGACTTCCTCATAACTAGTTTTCCCCTGTTCAAAAAAAGATAATGTCAGAYACATAGGATTTTGTTTGCCTACTGCAGTGTTCCAGCATTTAAATGCTGTTATTCGTGTTTTAAAGCAATTGTCCAACACTGAGACATTCAGACTTCAGTGAATTTTTCTGTCTCAAATATACATTTTTGATAACACAAACTCAACTTCACCTCAAACTTTAACATATTTTTTCCTTTTGGGCTTTTTAAATGTGTATGAATTGAGAAGCGAGCAAAAAAAGGAATAATTATTTCATGAATGGATTCAAAAGACTTGCAGCTGGTTTATGTGTGATATATTTGCTTGCCAGATTTTAAAATTCTTTACTCTGGGATATTGTAGGCCTCTGTCCCTAAACCTCTGGATTATTTCCAATATTTTGTTAGCAGTTCTTACTAAGCTAAGAGTCCAGCTGAAAAAAGAGCATTAATAAAAGCTACTGGTAGCTTTTGGTAAAGCTTTGGTAGCTATACTAGAAAAGATGACAATGAAATTCTGTAGTGATAAGAGAAATACTCACAAAATTAGAAATAGCTAGCACCTCAAAGCTTGCCACCAGTCAAAGCCCCAAAGGTCTACAGGAGTTTAGCAGCTAAATGGTCATGTGGTGCTTAATTAGTCAAGGACATATTATATTTTATTCTATGGAAAATCTTATAATAAGCATTGTCTTGCAGAAGAGAGAAAGTGAGAGAAAAACTCACAGGACAAATACTATTAATGATATTTTATGCATCACCGAAGGCTGCTCATTATTACAGTTATGAAGGTGATATAAAAATAGAAGAAGAATAGAATAGATTCTATCCGTGCTGATGGATATATCACTAAATTAATAATAGCGCTAAAACTATAAAACTAGTAATAACTATTTCTGAAAAAAAATGGCCATATAGCATTTAGGTGAAATTATGCATCTTAATGTAAATGTCTTAATAATGTAATAAGTGCATAATATGTAAATATGCATCTTAATAACAGTCCCTTTCATTAATGGTTATTTAATCAACTGATTTAGATGTTATTATTACTTGATCAGCTAGTGCTTCTTATGTGTAGTAAATATAGTAAATGATCAGTTTAACTGTGAGCTAGAATAAGGACGAGACATATTAACCTAGCAGGAAAACATTTTTAATGCCTAGAAGCATTTTAGACTACTTAGATATGAGATGGTTTTATCAATTAAGAAATGAAAACTAAATAGTATTTTCCATGCAGAAAGTTGAGCTTTTTTTGTGAAATATACAGATTAGTGTACAGCAGAAAATCAATCATAATTATAACTACTATAATTGTAGTCTACTAGCACAAAGTACAAAATATACTTGTATATTGTATACAGATAGAGCTATAGAACATAGAATCACGATTTTTAGCAAAAAAAAAATCCCTTTTTTATTGGAAAATGAGCCATTTCAAAATCTCTTCAAATGACAAAAATTTCATAAATTAATAGAAGGAGGGGAACGCCATGAGAAGATTTCTGAAGGATACTTTGTGAGAAGGCTGAAAAACAGAGATTGGTCTCTTTAGTCTGTTATTGTTACATGTTGGTGTTAGTTTCTTGGACAGTACCAGAGAGAACTGTGTGTAGAAAAGCCTCACCCTAGGTATCCTTAGGATGAGAAGTGGGGATGATTTGGACCACAGTTTCATAAGCATTTTTGTAATTTACCTACATTTAGAAAACTGAAAATTTATTACTTGGCTAAACAGATTGAACTCTTTTAAGAAATGAGCTATAAAATTTCATTACATTACATTATTACCAACTTAAAGCAAATAGCCAGAATCATCTTTGTTATTAATTTAATTAAAAGACAGTACTACCCATTATGTCCTTCCTTCAAATATATTCTAAAATATCTATAGAAAATTTGGAGTTCCTGTTTATCTTAAAATCCATGAAATCCACTTATATTTATCTTGCTATTTTTATAAAATGACATATTCTATGTTTTCTCTTTGTCTCATACATTTCAGTATTAACATAGCTCTAACATTTTAGAAAAGTTAATGTTTACATTTCACTTGATTGAAATGGACACATCAAAATATTTTGCATTTTCAATGTCAGAACTATGTCATGGAATACTCATAAGACTGAACCGCTCAGTTAATCTATACAGTATAAACGTAGTTTTAAACTCAAATTAACTTAATTTTATTTATCCTTGGAAAAAAAACAAAACAAAAAAATCAAGAAAGTAATATACTATGGTACAAGAAAATGTACTGCTGAAGTACTACTGGTAAAGCAGACTGCTCTACTATTGGAAAACTTTGGAGGTCCGAAGTTAATTTATAGATGTGCAGGATTTAAAGTAACGGCTATCATTTCAAAGTTTATGAAAATTCAGGTCAAATTAGGGAGAAAGTCATAATTCAAGAGGATGTCGATACAGAGGACTACCTTGTCCTCTTCTCCTGACATGGGACATGTATCAGTCATCAACACACAGGCTCTTCCAACCAGTGAATGTTTCGATCTCCTGAGCGTTAGAGAAGCGCAAAGCATTATTTTCAACCTTTTCCTTCCCTGGTGATAGTTTATTATATCCAGGTGTCTCATGCAGGTCTTATTTTTTCTTGTCAAACAATTTACAAGGATATTGTAACAGTAAGAATATTCACCTGAAGATATTTAAAGCTGCAGAGGTAGAACAGAAATTGTTCCAAAATTGTTAGCATTTTCTCTCGGTGTCTTAGTTCTTTCACAGAAAACAGTCACCATCAGCAGGATAACTGCATTGGAATGATTTAAGGAATTACATTTGTAAAATATAAGCTACAAAACATTGCTCTATATATTAGAAATATTCTCTCTATTATATGAAAAATGAAAAAAATTAAAATGAATTAATATAGTCTTAGAATCTAAAATGCCTAGAGCTGCAAATAGTGAATTCCTTTGATTTCGATGTGGTTAACAATAATAGCAGCAATAATGACATGCATACATGCAAAAATTCTGACTGCCATGTAAATCCTTTATTATTTCAGATTATAATGCTAACATAATCAGTTACAAGATCTTGAACATCAAGTTATTCCTCAGTCTCTTTTCAGGAGAGAGAAACAAATCAGTTACGAAACAGTCTAGAAGGTGATAAAATTGGATTTGGACTTCCCTAATTCCATCTTTTCCAGTCATCCTGTCTGTTATACAGAGAAGATAAAAAGATTTTTTTTTTCTTTTTAACCTAAAATCAGATCCTGAGTCATTTTTAGAAAGAAAGTACTGCACAAACACTCACAGAATGCTTGTTAAAGAGAGAAAAAAAAAGAGAGAGATCTTGTTGTAGGGTAATGTTCACATGAGGAATCCAGTTTTTTGAACAAGATGCTCAGTCACCCTCTACAGAGTTCCAGGAGTCTCTATTGCAGAGATCCTTGCAATGATGTTTTCAACTAGATTGCATGAGACTCCTCACATTGCTGTTCTCAGTTATCATAACCAGTCGGTTTGTGGTTCTATATGACCACTCCAGAACATGGATGATCCATCCCACTGCTATTGATCGTCTTAAATCACATAGAGAATGCCTGCTATCTTTACTATGTACAACAGACTGTCCTACTTGACTATATGTGCATCTGCCTTCTGACTATTTGCAAGTTTATCTGTGTAGAACTCGGTCGATTTTGCAGTAGGAACATCCTATGGAATCTCCAGAAGGGACAGCTTCTCTCCCAAGATTTTAATCAACACATTGAAACATACAATTTATCATGGGAACTTTAGGTGCTGCCTGGGGAAATACTCAGGACAGTCTCCACCAGGAGAGCTCAAGCACTGAATAATCCAATGCCTTGTTGTTAAGGCAGCTAGTAGTTGATCACCTTGTCTGAGGTCAGTCCAGTGTATAGCAGTCCATTATCTCACCTATTCAGATGACTAGCTAAGGAGTTCCTGCGCTGCCCATGGAATTAATGTGCACTAGGTATGCACAGCCCTGGACACAGAACTACCCCACACCTGTAACTACAGGACAAGCTTGAATTTCATTTTTATCTCACTTAATATTGAGATTCTATGATTCTTTCCACAAAAGCTATTAGAACTTCAGGTGGCACTAGAAAAAAATGAACAATAACAACAACAAAATTCATCTTCAGTTTTGATCTTTTSTTTTCCAGTCTTGCCACTTTGGACATCTGAATATATGTTGATGGCTGCCTCAAATTACACTGCTTTTAATTTCTTTTTTTTCAGGGATGGATGATACTAATCTGCACAGTCTAGTGCACTGTCCTCCACTTACTCCACAGGTCATATTGCTATCAACTCAACCTCCTCTTCACTTCTAACTCTGTCATCTGCTCTAATTCCCTAGATATACCTCTCCCAGACTCTGTTTAGCTTAGCTGGAAATTGTCTTTAGACCTGAAGTCACCTTTTCCTTCCCCAGCTCCCAGTATCTTCAATTCCTTTGTTAACCTTAGCCCTGTGAAATGTATCATTTCTTTTTCTCCAGGACTTTGCTGGTTTAGATTTATCTAGATATTCCTGTCACACTCACAGATCTTTAAAGTGCTCCTTCTTCCTGTAAAATATTTATTGATACATTTTATTCAGGGAGCTATTTATACTACCTTTTGATAAATTATTGTTTATATTAACTTGATGTGCTGAATGGTGGAAGGATCATTCAGAATAAAAAAATATTCCTGATAAAATTATCTCAATTGTCTTTGGGACTAGGTAGAATCTGGTTAGTTAAGAGAGCACTGAGGAATTTTTGCTCCCAAAGATAAAGTATATAGACATCAGAAAAAAAAAGGGGGAAAGGAAATGGATGGGAAGGGAAAGGGAAGAGGAAGGGGAATGAGAATGGGAAAGGGAAGGGGACAGAGAAGGAGAAGTGGAAGGGAAAGAGGAGGAGGAAAGGGAAAGGGAAGGGAAGGTGAAGGGAAAAGGAAAAGGAAGGGAAAAAGAAAAACTATAAAGACTATATCTCAGGTTAATTCTACTGGGGAAAATTTCCTTGAAATAGTTTTAAAAGGAAGTTATAATAATTAAAACTTCAACAATATATTGATACTTGTTTCCTTTTATAAACAAAGTGAATTTTCTTGGCAGTAAATAAAATTGAAGTCAATTATTTGATTGGGATCTGCAGAAATGGGATATTTAACTTTCAGATCAATGGCATTGCTGCTGTTTTAATCTTGGAGTCAAATGCAGTACGGAAGAGGCTAATGCTATATGTACACAGTGTTTTATTTTTAAGCAATTTATCAATATCATGAAAATATTCCACTAGAATCTATACTTTGAGCTGAATAGGAAATTAATAAAGGCCTTCAGTATTTGCGGTGTCATTCAGGCTGATGCTGAATAAACTGAATAAACTTTTTAATCTTTCTATAAAATTAAATTCCTTGTAATACCCTGTATCCCTTTCGTTATTTTGTTGCTCTCAATTGGCTTTTTTACAGAGCGAAAGTATGCATTATGCAGCAATCCATAAAACTAATATCATACCACTTAAATAATTACACACCTATTCTCTCAGTGATACGTGCACCTCAGTCTATTAATATTAACGTGAGCAAGTATCAAGCATATAATATACTCTCGAATATATTCATCTACCGAAATATGTAAACACTAATGATAATTTTCTCACTGTAAATGGTGGATTTAGAGGAAGCTATCTTTTTTAGCTTATTTTCTCTTTAAAATTTCATTTAAAATGTAATGGCTTTGATTTGTCTGCTATCATTTATTAGGAAAAATAATAGATTTCTAAAAAGCTCCTTTACAATTCTTTGYTTTTGCCTCAATCTTCTGGAAAATCATATCAAAGCAGAGATAAAACATGGAGACTTTATTTAGTCAGAGTTCCCACTACCATGGTCAAGAATGTTAAATAACTTCAGTTTTGCCTTGGGTATGCATTCACGCTTAAAGTGATTTTTTCTTCAAATTTTGTTACAGATGTAGCATTGACCATCTTTGCCTGGCTTCAACCTGCAGAGGATTTAGGTCTTCTGGCTTGATATAAGGCATTCTTTCACTATGTTAAAACACTGATGGTGTACGCTGTCTACAGAGACCAGTAGAAGACAAACTGGGAGTAAAGAATCTGGGTTCTATTTCTCTCTTTCTTGCTCTTTTTTTTCTTCTTTTTTTTTTTTTTCCCCTGGATAAGTCTTCTGTGTTTCTGTTTCCACATCTATCTTAAGTATGTCTGGTTTACTTAGACTACAAATTGTGTCTAGAGGGAATTATGTTTTGCTGCTCTCAGTAAAGCTCAGCATCTAGTATAATGGATCTTGCATTTCATCTGGTATCTCCTTTTGCTGCAATAATTAGTCCCTTATGTGGTAAATTCCACTGAAAGAGCACTATTTTGTCACAGGCCATGGATCTTCCATGAACCTTTGAAGACTGTGTAAGAGTAAGCTTCTCTGTGCTGATTAACTATAGCTGAGAGGAGTGCTCCTAGAGATACTGACTTAAACCTCCCCTTTCATCCCCGTGTAGACATCCTACTCACAATTTCTTTTCCCCATCAACAACACAGAACATAAGGTCAATACTACTCATTGGCACTTGACTCACTAGGAAAAGCAGAGCAAGTCACATGCCTGAGTTTATTGTACTGTGACACTGTGACTGGGCTTTCCACTTTGTATGATGGGTAGGTCATGCTGCCTTTAGACCATATTAATCTCTGGGTCTACTCATGCTTCTAGCATATGACTTCAAGGCTTGTCTAAATATAGATGGATGCTAGAATAGGATGAGCAAAAATCAGAGTTTCATACTGATGCTTGCAAATGTTTTGAAAATGTTTATAAAATCTTGTCTTAGAACATTTGTTAGGTACTTTTTATAGTAAATATGGGCTTTGTTTTGCCCTGTTGCAAATTAATTACTGCATTCTCTTTCTGATAGTGAAACATATTACCATTGCCCTTAGGCAAAGGGATGAGACTAGGGAATGAGGGAAAGCAGAGACAGACAGTGAGCAGCTGTACTGCTTATTATGTTCCTCTTGTTCTTGTGTGAAGATACACAAAATATCTGAGTAAAATTAATGATATTGGAGGTAAGCTCTGATAGTTGTAGGGAGAGATGCTGATACTGATACAGATGTGATCATCCACGATGGCACAATAGCTGCTATAGCCAGATCTGAAGGATTCCACTATATGCAGCTTCTGCCAGTGAAAACCTTCATGAGCAACCAAATCCCATTTCACTTATACATGATTTATATACATGACAGGATTATATATGACTGGATTACTGGAAGAGAAAAGCAAAAAGAAGATTGTARAATAGAATTCTTGTCATGGAGATGAGAGACGCACATTGGAAAATTTAATACTTTGAAAAAATTCCATGCTCCAAATCCTTTGAGGGTTATACAGTAAAAACAAAAACATAGGTAAAAGCAAAATAACAATAACAGAGTCAAATCTATAATTTTTTGTTTATAAAAAATGAAAATTTTATGCTTTTTACTCTCATAGCTTTAACAGTAGTAAGAAATAAGAAAATGTGTCTTTAGTGTATCTCAGTTCTACTACACAGCATTTCTGTGACCAAGCTGGATATGCTGACACAGGCCTACAATGAAAGTATATGTGCATTAAAAATGTGTGTAGGAATTTACATATGATTTTCATTTGCACAATTTAAAGCCTTAAAAGAACTTGCCTTATGTGTTTATCAATAACTTCTATGTCTGCATAAAGTAACATTCTATGTACACACTTTTGAATAATATTACAACTTTAGAGAATCCCTCTTTGCCTCTGATGGTTCTTGTGCATTTCTTATTTTAGCATAATCACAGAAAGCAACTCAAAGAATATATTACTTTCATTTTATATTTAGTACTTTAAATAYCAAAAAATGTGCATTTAGGTTGATAAGGTACAGTATATTCTCTCTCTTTTTTTGCTTGTAGTCATTCTTTTAGCCATTGAGGCATAACATAATGGCATAATCAAACAGCAAAAAAAGCACAAATGAAGGCACATTATTAAATTGACATTTTTCATCATATTGACATTATTCTATACAATAGGCATGAAAATATTGAATGAAAGATCTTCTGCAAGTTGTGAAAGGTGTAGTTTTTAATCTTAGTATCTATACAGATGTCTATACTAATATGACAACATCTGCATCTGGGGAAATTATTGAACAGTCAGCTGGCATGTGAACTTAAAGTTCACAGCTACACAGCATTACGTCTTTATGGAAAGTCTATGAAGATTAATGTTTATCTGGTGAAATTCCTTTATCCAGGCAAGCTAACCCTGGATGCCTAGCCTAAACGGTATAATAAGAGCAAGAAGTGCCAGATCAGGACACAGTTTTGTAAGCAATAAAATCATATTACTTCCATCTGAGTGATAAAATGTTGGTCATAGCGAACTAAGCATTCCATCTGTAGTTGGTTATAATTAGAAATACAGTTTCTCTGATCACATTATTAACTATTTGTTAACACTGCATCATAAATCGCAAGGACAGCCAATAAAAACAAGCAAGCAAATTTTGTGGGGGATTTGGAAGGAAGAGAGCCAGAGGAAAAAAAAGTGAAGAGATTTCCACTCACTAAGAAGTTTTTATCTTCACTACTTGGTCTAGCTCCTTTTGTACCTCCAAAAGCTACTTACAGACTAGCTACTACATCAATCAGTTCCTGTGCTCCTCTCTGGATTTTGACTGGAGTTGCAGAGGCCAAGGTCAGCATTTGCCTAGCACAGAAGGACACACAGACATCTCCTGTCAGACAAGCAGGCTTCTGCAATCTTTCAGGAAGCAGGAGCAGAACTTTACAAGATGGTAGCCAGTGTCAGAAACGTTTGTGGCCATGGTAATTCCCTGATGTCATGCAGGCAGAGACTTTCAGAGAAATGTTAATTACCCAGAGAAGCAGCAGCAACAGAGGAACAATATGTAAGAAGAAATGTAGGGTTTTCCCACTCACTGAAACAGTCTGGTTTGGCAGCGTTGTTCAACCTTGATGTCAGAGGGGAAAAAAAGAGGACTCTCAAGCCTGCCAGATCCAAAGTCACCACACTCGAGAGGAGATGAAGCGTGGTGGTTGGTAGCTCCCTAGTGAGTTACAGGGATAAATGTTTTTACAGATTTGATTTATAATCCCAGGATGATGTGCTACCGAGACAGCTGCTGAGACAGCAGCTGTGGCTGCTCTGAAAGTGGATCCTGCCCCATCTGCATGTACTGGCTATTACTCAGTGCTGCTCACTCAGTTGAACATTAAGAGCGCTTTTGGGAGCAACCTTAGAAGATGAGTGACTAAAAAATTGGATACTTACATGGTGTTCTTCAGCTGATATTTTCTAAACAACACAAGAAAGCACGCATAGGGGTAGACATACAGATATATGACAGGAGTGAGTGGATGATGTTGGGAAGCACAAAGGCTATTGAGTAGAAATGATTCTGTGTCACAAATATATTGGTCTAGTGCTCTCATGAGAAAAGCTTTAAGCTAGGAACAGTGGTAGATGGCAACATAAGGCCATAACTAGGTATACACTCTAAATGTTTGGGGAAAAACACATGATAAAAGACATACTTTTGCTCTTCGTGGAGGAGTCTTATGACAGGAAAAAATGTGAGTCAGAAACCTAAGAAGTTTATGTGTCTGTATAACAGTACAAAAATATATGAGATAAACAGGATAGGCTGGAAGTCTTATAACCAAATTTATGAAGTAATCAGCATAACAGAGAGCTTAAGTTAAGCAAAATAACTGGGATATTCCTATAGAGAGGTACAGCTCTTCCAGGAAGGCTAGGCAGGGGGGAAAGGAAAGGATTACATACAAATCAAAACTGCTCTTAGGTCAAAAGTGCAGTGTGAGATAGATCTGTTAGAAATGCCTAGGTAAWACGGAAAAAAGTCACAGCTGGTACTTAAGACAGGATTGTGGGCGTGGATAGTGTGTGTGACAACCAAAACTGCCGGGGGGAGAGGAGGGAAGGCAATCGGCCCCAAACCGGTCTTGTTGAAGCTGAAGACGACCACCAGCTGGATGTCACCAGGGGTGGCCCCGAGCCCCCGGAGAGGCAGAAGAAGCGGCCCGGGGCGGGCGGGCGGGGGGCTCCCGGCGGAGCGGAGCGGGGCGGAGCGGGGCGGAGCGGAGCGGGGAGCCCCGGGCCGGGGGGCGGCGGCGCCGCGGGCTCGGCGGGGCGGGCGGCGCTGCTGCTGCCCGCGGGCGCCGTGCGGAGCTGCCCCGCGCGGGCGGCGGCGGTGCGGGGGCAGCGCCGGGAGCCCGGGGCGCGCCGGGGCCGCGCGGGGCTTCGGCGGCGGCTCCGCGGCGGCGGCGGCCGGGGCGCAGCGCGGGGCGGGGCGGGGGCGCGGTTACAGCCTCCCGGGAGGAATTCCGGGTGATTTTTAACATTTCATAAGTGCCTAGTGCTGTGATTTATCTGTTGCATTAGTGATGCTGAACCTGAATGTATAGTTCACTGATTGCTGGTTAATAAATCAATTAACAGTCTAGATCCTAATTTGCTTTACATTATGTGAGCTTGGCATTTTTCCTTTCCCTGGGGCAAAGGGGGAAAAATTTCCTTTTCTATTTTTACTTTTTCTCTTCCCTCTTCCAGCTTGTTTCATAAAGTAGCAGAACTGGGACACGATGATAATGGGGGATTTAAACTACTTGAACATCTGCAAGGGAAGGTCTGAATCAAGTCACAGTCAAGAAGTTTATGGAATGGGTATCTGATCAGCTTTTTACACAGAAAATGAAGAATGCCACAGTAATGAATTCTTCTCCATAGAGAAAAACTATCATCAAATGAGTCTGTGATTCTTAGRAAAGGAAAGATATCACTAAGAGCAGAGTAACAAATATTCCTTTTATTTCTGATAATAAAATAAAAGTGTTTATACTATAACAGTGCAACGGAATACATAAATAATAGAATAAAGTTCCAGTAAATTCTASAAACATCTTATGAGACTTCAGTCACTTTGGGAACCACTTGATTRAAGAGTTTTAACATCCTACAGTGAGTTTAATACACCGAGCTTGATGTTATGGCCAGTGGTGGCTGACTGTGACATGCCACTGTTGAGAGACTAGGCTTGGACAGCTTCTTTATTACTTGTTCTTTTAACTAATTTTGTAGGTGTTTCTCTTCTGGAGAAATTCAATGGAGAGAAAAACTTTGTCATACTTCTCAGCATTTTTTTTTTTTAAGTCTGGATCTATTTATTTGACAATGGAGCTAAGAATTAAGATATTTTTCCTGATTATTGTAGCAACATATATGCGTCTACAAACTTTTAATATAATATTGAATAGYTACAGTTTTCCCCATTTACTGTGACAGATGAAAGTAGCCTGCAAAAGCTGGTTCCTAGCTATAAGTATTTCAGATTTTTTTATTTTCTTAGATACTGAGCTTGATTTATATACATAGTTTCATAGAATTTGAATAAGGATTTTTCATACAAGATGGTTGTTGCTTATTCGACAATTTTATTTACTAGATTCATTTTTAGATGTGTTACATTTATTTTTACAATGTCATATCTTCTTGATATGCTTGAGTATAAATGATTAAATAATGAGACTGCAGAACTATTCATTGTTTATAACCATAAATAATACTTAAGCTCTAGAGAATGTGCTTAGCTTGTTTGAGATCTTGACTCATTTCCCACCTCTGTTTGGGGAGAGTCAAGAACCATTTTCCCAAAGGCTGGGGAAAATCCATTTTGGATGGGAATAGAAAACTCCATCTTTTCTTCAGAAGGTGTGTCAGTGTGCAGAAGTGAATTCCAGATACAATATGGGAATGAGGTGCTTTAGGGGGATAAGAAGGAGAGGTTTCACTTGCTTACAGTTCTTCTCTTCTATTTATTTTAGTTCACAGCTGTTTCCTCTAAGATGAATAAACCGTATTAGAGCTCTAGTTAGAATAAGTAAAATATCTAATAAGTAGATTAAATATCCTTGGCTCTCATAGAGTTATGAAGTAGTACTTTAGCAGCAAACTGAAGGGCTCAGTTGTGGAACCTGGATRTTTTACATAAGTGTTTAAGCTAGAGAACTTACTATACGAAGCATTTGCAATGTATAACTCATATATAACAGTTTTCCAAATGCTGAGGGGAAACCTTCATTATTAATTCAAGAAGATTTCATAAAGTTGGATTTTATTTTGTTGTATTCATTCAGTTCCTTCAATCTGAGAAATGTCTCTGCCCCTTTGAAATGTATGGTCATTTATGGTATTGTCGTACATCGTTAAGTCATCTTACAATGTGTCCCTTTTTTCTAACTAGTATGGTAGTTTTCTTATATTTTATTATAGTTCATCTTCAATCTGCTCTCTTGTATTTGTATAATATTTTCAYTGCTACTAGCAATRTTCCTTTTTYYCCCTTCATTCYTTTTATTATTTAAACAATACAGAAGACAGGGTTTATACCTAACAGCTGTTTCAATTTTTACTTGCTTATTCAGAAAAAAAAATCACCACTCTCATTGAAGCAGGCTGTCATATAAACACAATATTCCACTTAGTGTGTTGGCTCTAGCATGAGATAGGATTGAAAAAAAGAAATACTATGAAACAAACTGGGTAGGAGGAGTCTATTGGGCCTATAAGTATATATAAAAGGTTCCTTTTGGATTCCATGGCAGAAACATCTGCTTAGTTTCTTGAGTGGGTAATTATCAAGGGTGTCAGTAAATGATCAAATCTACTTAGCACCAGATATTGTACCTCTACTGTCAGAAAAAAATTCTTATTACAGACATTTCAATAAGTAAAGGAATAATTTGGCCAGCGATTTTGTAGATAAATGAGCCTRTTACTGAGAAGACTGCGGTGCACTATGTCTTTAATAAGCAGAATACTTTTACATACTGTGAGAAGATTCCACAGTGTGGAGAAATTTTAAAAGTCTACTAGCAGCACTAAAGCACTAGATAATATCTTTTTTATTATTTTCCTGCCTAAAATGTTCAATATTCATCATATTATGCTTTCTTTTCTGTCAAAGTTATAAGAGGTAATTGCTTGCATTGTGAACATATCTAGATATGGGTACAAATGATTAGTTTCCGGAAGGAGAATGTTCACTCTAAAGAAAATTTTCTTCCAAATTTTCAACTTATGGGTAAGGCAAATCATAGAAGACATGTCTAAACTATGTACTATATGTAGGTTACATCCATGAGAAAATCTATTTATGCATCCCTTTAAAATTCAAAAATAAGCATTTTGTTGCGAAAGAACAATATTTGCAAACTTTATTTTGAAGTATACTATATTCATTCACAGAAGTTACCAAGAAATCAAAGTTCTTTTTGCAGTGTTTCCTCAGCCAGCAGTCAGTGGTTAGTTCCCTGTGAAACCTCAGATATGCCCAATTTCGGGAGAGCAGTTTTCTTTAATCTGATGAGTAATACTGTCTGCATTCCACAGCAAAATCCCTGTGTGTATGTATTTAACTTTAGGTTTCAGTAAGACTTTAGGTAGTCTGAAAGTAGTAAGTTTAAAGCATCATGACTGCAGGAAAAATCCATAGCAATAATTGTTCTATTAAATTATAACGTCTTTGGTATATACAGGCTGAAAGGGCATGTTTTACATTACATTAATCTAGTTCTGTTGACTGTGCCAACACAAGCAGATGCTTTGTTATTTTTATTGTTTRTCAGACATGAAACCCATAAAAAAGGACAACTGTCATCTTTTTTTCTGAGATAGGAATGTAGCTGAAAGATATCTGATCAAAGGTGTCCCATAATCTGGCTAAAACGTTTTCTGTGACTGAACGTCAGTCAGATGTCTTCTTTGAATTAACTTTTAGTTCCTTTTTATTGCAGTGAACAACAGAGACAATACGAAAAAAAGTAAAAAGTTTACTTTTAGCATAGCCAAGCTGAAATATATAGTGTTACATCAGAGATAAACCTGGACCAATGCCTCTAACTGTTACTTGCTTATTTTTTTACTGCCTGGCCTGGCACAGAAATGGTCCCCCTAGAAGACATTTTGGACTGCAGCTGCATTCTCTCAGTCACTTTCCAAGGGAGATGAGTGGACTCTGTCCAAAACGYCATTCTGCAGCTGCAACAAGGTGGGGTTTCCTATTTAGCAGCATGACATTTTGAGCGTTCATTTTCATCTCTTCCTTTCAGTGGATTCTCCCATAACAACRCTATTCCTAAATGTTCAGGTATCTGTACAGTATTTTGCTATTAGTTATGAATAACAGTTTATAGCAATTCTAATCACTGAAAAATATAAAAAGAATACACTGTATTGAAATGTCCAGCATGAAATTTAGTTTAAAATGTGGTTTTGTTATAATGGATAATATTCTATTTCAAATCAAGCTGTCTACAAGCTATTTCAGTTAGTGAAATTAGCTGTGATTTATTATTGATGATGAATATGCAACATTTCTTAATATTGAGTTACAGGAATTTTGAAATACTTATAACAGAATTCCTAAAATTTATCCAACTRTATTAATCACATTTCTGATAACATTTGGGGGTACAACTGTACTCTATAATGCCCAAGATCAGGAGCCCATCCTGCCCATGTTTATCCCTACTGATATCGAAGATTTGTTCCATAGTTGCATTACGCTAGAGGAAAGAACAAATGTCATTAATCCTCTGTTAACCTCTATAGTTAATCTGTATAGAAAGTTTATAATGAAGTAAGTAACTGCAGTGTAAGGTATGAATTTATAACACAGTAGACTTTGTGCGCTGTCTCCCCTTGTGAATGCCACACTCTGAAACTGGAATGCTTTTGCAAGGTGCAACTAGCAGAGAGTCTCTGTGATAATTAGTACATTGTAAATTCACATCTCGGCTTACTCTGCACAAACAAACTCCCCTGTGCAGGAAAGTCCACAGTGTAACTACAGTGTTCTTTCATTTCTTGAAAGCGAGTTAGAAGTAAATAAAATATGGTCAGTATAGCTGCTGCTTTGGCAGAAACTTTGCAAGCAGCTACTGACCTGTCAGCTGTTTGAGCTGCTGTTTCTACTCTGAGTGAAAGTTTTATTTCTTTCAACTCATGAATTTATTGTTGAGACCTCTTGCCAAGGAGAGTCAATCAGTGTTGTTGCCAGGCACAGCAACACTGTGGAAATAAACATATACTAATAAGAGTGTATGAGTGTCCTTGATTTTTAAAGGAGCTCATCTTCAAAAAAAGAGATCAACTTCTTATTGCCATCTCAGGTATGATAGACAGTTCCYACAGAAAACCATACAGAACTATTATACTTCTGAGACAGTTGTCTCGGTTACTGCATAAACATACTGCATAGGTCAGAAGCTAAATTTTCTCGGTTTCAGATATTGGAATACTCTGACTTAAAATTAAAATTTAACATTAAATATATAAAATATTTAGGTACTTAAAATACCTCAAATGATATTGGCTTAGTTGGATATTATTCTATGGTAACAGATCGATAGGTAGGATTACTTTTCAGGTCACTGATAAATTCATACATGTTAATCATGTAATATTGATCCCAGTCCTGCATCATTTTGTTCTTCTCTATGGAAGCTTTACTGAATACATACATGGGTTGTACCCATATCCCTTGATAATTTCTTAGCTCACTATCTTTTTACTACAGGTTTCAACACACTCATGAAATTCAGGCTTTCATCATAAGTCCATAATCAGCAACTCCCTGACCTTCTTTTCCCATCTTCTTGCCTTTCTTAATCCTACTTTATTTCAGCTCCAATTCATCTCAGGATTATTCCATGRAACTCAAAGTACTGTTAACAATGTCAATGTTATTAATAGTAATGCTATGTAATAGTAATTAGTTATTACAATGTTAATAATATCTGTGCTCAAAAACTAAGCACAATATGAAAAGGTACAATGTATGATATGCTGGGAAAAGGACAGTTTAGTAACTTAGCTTGTGTTGTAACATCAGTGTCAGCAGCCCGCTGATTTTGGCACTGGCGAGGATTTTAACATGAATTTCCATCTTCATTGGTTATCCAAACTACTTGATTACTTTTTCTAATTCATCAGGTATTTATTCAAAGAAAATTGAAATCATTCAACAGGACAGGCTGTTAATAACCTGACATACCTGGAATACTAAAGAATAACATTTAAAAAACTGTTCTGAATCAAATAAAATAATTTTACAACCCACATCCCAGGTGAGATCCCTGCTTATAGAACTATTCTGGTCTTCAGAAGGTGATCTTGGAAAAAAAAAATAGCACCTTGAAAAATTTCTGTTTTATGATAGGAGAAACTAAGATATTTTCTTAACTATTGAATTATTTTTCATGGATCAGTGAACTGTTTTCCATTGAGATTTAAACTCCAAAGTATCAGTACTCAAGGACTCATTAGACCACAGGTTCATTATAGAGTACAGAAGTTTTATTAAAAAAAAAAAGAAAAAATAGAAAAGGGAGAAATCACTTTAGGGATCTTTTATACTTTTTTACCCCACAAAAGTACTCTGCAAAACAGGTTGTCTATCTAATTTTGTGTGAACGGATTCTATARGTAGCTATCAGTTTGGATGAAGAAAAGTAGTTATCAGGCCAAGAGAGGAAATGCAAGTGCTAAGAAGCAGTTCTCCAAGGATAGATGAGCTCTGGAGATTTGCAGGTCTGTTAACTCCAGAAGGACTGATAAACCCGGGAGGTCTAGAGTCTGCCAAATCCACACAAGGCCACTGGGGTACGTGAACCCGAGCAACGGGCTGCGTGATTCAGACCACATCCAAGAGGTGGCTGCTGCATACAGACAGAGACTGCAGGACGACCTGTACACCTGAGGGAACGGAGGACCCGCTGAGGGACTTTGCGAACGCCAGCCTGGAACCCACTGGCGCATCAGTGTGGTCCTCCACTTCGGAGTACGCTGTGGAGTTGGCCTCCTGCCTGTTTTTCGAACCATGTAACTAAGTAAATATGTGAATGAATACATCAGTGAATTGGCGAATGTGCTAGGCAAACAGTTTTCTGTTATTGATAATAAAGGTTTGCTTCTATGAAAAAAAACCACAGCTTAATAAATTAAAGGTTTTTAGAAACAGTGGGAGAGGGAACAGATCACAGCTAATCTCCTTTTATGGAAAAGCAAAGCAACAACACAAATTTCAACTTGCTTCATGTAAAATACATATCAGGATGATGCATAGCTTGCACCACAATTCTGAGACTTGAGTTGTTCTAGCTCTAAAAACCTCTCTCTGTTGTTTTTTTTTTTTGTTTTGTTTTTTTTTTTTTTTTTTTTTTCTGGACACACATACTTTGTAAGCACTGAGGAAGACTGAAAGAACAAATACCTTCTTGAGGAATGAGTTATAATCTCAGAATCTCTGCTGGTGAGATTGCAATAATGCAATGTACACAATGATTACAGTAGTCATACTTATGCATAAGCTAACTGTAAACAAATTGGCTTAAAAATGAAGTCAGATAAAAGTGAGAGAATAAATGAATGATTAAAAATCCAATCTAATTCAAATCAAATAGTAAACTTTTCAMGGAAAGTCTTAGAGGGTTCTAAAGAATATAAAACTAACAAGAAAGGAAAGTTTAGGAAACCCTGTAACTAACTCAAATATTTATGTATCCTGTGTTAAAAGATTTGCAGWCATTTATGTACACTGACAAAATGACTGAGGTACCACAGTTCTGATGTCACTGAAATTAATTAAAGGGATGGAAAAATCTCAAAATTTATTAAGAAACAAACTTTACAGGGTTTTTAATGGGCAGAGTACATATTTATATCAAATATATATGTGTTAGAGGATCATATGAAAAATCATGGGAAAGATGTTGAATGTGAATCAACATCAGTGACTAATGAAAATTCTCTATGTAGCTTAGTTCTCCTCTCTTAAATCAGTTCATTTCTAGAGTAAACTTGCTAGCTGGGAGAGGTTTCTTGTAGTCTTAATGTGCATAGTGGATTCGAGTTTCCTAAATCCTGCCCGAGGTCTACTAACTCCAAATCCACTGTCTTAGTTTCTGAAGAAGAAAAGAAAAAGTGTTTCCTGTTTTAGCTGATATGGATTGCAGAAGACAGTCAAACATGAAGTAACGCTTTTGAATYCCCCAAGCAGAGATGTTAAATCTTTAGATTGTTGGAGAGATAAAACCTAAAGCTACAACTGTAGTTAATTAAAACTTTTGCAAAATCTATATGGAAAATTAAATGCTGCCTACTGAAAGAAAATTAGCTGAGGAAAGCAGAATTTTCTTTGTACATCTGAAACTGGGAATCTAAGCAATGCTTGAGAGTCTAATATAAATCATTATTGTCTTCATACTGAACTCARTGGTGAGCCTCAAGTACTCCTGAGACAGGTAGGGAATCCTGGGACAACTGCATACTTGAATTCTACCATATACTGCTGACTGAAGTATATGGTTGGGGAAAACACTGACTTTTGAATTAATCTTCCTTTGACTGATAGCAGTGAAGTAAGGGTTTCCTTTGCATCCTCGTGTCAAACAAAAGCAAAAGAGTTTTTCTGAGTATACATTAAAAAACTGTCAGTGATAGTCAGTATCAATAACTGTATTATTATTTCTAACTTTTTAGCATGGAATCTAATTCATTAAGGTTGAAACGTACCTAAGATTGAAGACAACAGAAGACTGTTTGAACCATCTCTAAGTATGGAACATGCCATACTATATTGAACATGCCATACTATACATTGAATAGCCAATATGTGTTTGTATAAAACACAGAGGTAATAGTTCTGYAACCTTAAAATAAATACATAAATAAATAAAATACTCAGTATTAGTTGTACCATGTCTGTACAGAACTATGACAGAAGTGAAAAAGTTAATATGTATACATGCCAATGTATCATGCTAAGATATTACTCTATCATTCAAATTGCAGAGATGTTATTTTAACCCAATATACAACAGGACAAACTGCTTCTTTTTATAATATCTCCCAGTTGTAATGTCTAAATACAAAAAAGAACATGATCCGATGAATATTGAACTAAACATGACTACCCTGAAATAGGCCATTTGCTGCGATTCTAAAAGGATTCTGTAATACTGCAGTGTGATGATCAAAAGCAGCTGTTAGATCCAAAAACGGAAAAGAAGTGAATATCTTCAAATAAGAGAAGTCGTAGAGATCAGTATAGTACTTTTAAAAGCAGTTTTTGTCATCAAAAGAAGAAGAACCTGTGAACTCACTACAGAGATAAGATTCAAATGGTTCTTAATTTGAATGGTTGTTGCTTTTTCAAACTGTTTGCAATTGCAAAATAATTGCATCCTATTATCAGCAACAGGGTGAAAATTAGCATTTATATGCATTGGAACATCAGATTTTGAACACATAGCATTTATCAGGTTCGAGGGAAGACTAATTATGTGAATTACAAATGAGGCAAAATTTGCTATTACAACTAAGGATGGCCAAGAGACAAGTCCTATTATAGTTTGGTTAGTAAAATTTAAAACGAAAGGAGGTGCTTGGTTTATTTCTTTTCCTTTTTACACTAAGAAAGTAGTTGCTCTAAATTAATGAGTACATGAGGAAGGTCCAGTTCTGAAGGATCAAACAAGTTTTATTTCCCTGTAGAGTGTGAAAGAGCTTCAGAAGTTATTGCAGCCTTCCCTCCCCGCATCACTTTGTTTGGGCACCTTTTTCTTTGTGCAGAGATTCTGCAAAGAGGAATTTAAAAATATAAGGCAGATATCCACAACTAATACTCACAATAGTTAGCTAGGATGAAGAAGCTACCCAGTAAAGCATAATATGTTCACCACCCTCAACAAATTACCGAAAGGGAGCTTGCAAGTCTAGCAGTTATTGGTTGAGTTGGATGGGTCAGCTTCCTTTGCTCCTTGGAATAGGCTGACACTCAATGCTGCTAAGTTGCTGTCTTCTGCCTTTTTTTTTTTTTTTTTTTNTTTTTTTTTTTTTTTTTCTTTAGAGCTTTATACATTTTTGTGTCAGTGGCTTTCCTCTCCTATCCTTGAACTGCTAACTATGCATATATCAGCAGTTTTACCTTTCTCTGCATTTTTACTTTTCTTATCTTTCATAGCTCTATTCCAAGTACTTTCTCACAACTCTTTTTCACAGCTTGACAATTTTTGAAGTAGTTTGAGTCAAGGTTATGCAACTGGGCCAAAACAAAATCAGGCCTTGAATCACATACAGTTGATCCCTAGGAAAAGAGTTACAGGTATCATTAGATGATACGGGTATGAACAGGAGCCTGAATGAGAAGGGACTGATAATTCTTTCTTGCTGAATCAAAATCAGTTGTGAGTGGTCTTCAAGGTTCTAGTAGCCCTGACTCATTGCTMCTAGAGTCATGGTACTCGTGGTATTCTCATGGGCATGCTTGTACAAGCGCAGTGCAGGTATTCATTTGTATGTATATGGAATAAATCATACCTTTCACATACAGTAATTCTAGATTTACTTCAGGTTTAGCATTCAGCTGATTGTGTTCTACTAGAGTATAAGGCTGTTTTCTTGCATGGGAAAAATGATGCATCTAAGGCATATTTAAAGCACAGAATAGCTATATTGGTACAAACCAAAGCTTGTCTCCAATGATATTCTAAAGAAYGTGCATAGAGGAAGCATAACTGTAGAAAAAGTATGTAACAATACTTTGCTTTCATACTTTCAGACATATTGCAGGTCAGGGATTTTCTAAGCCAAGTTCCTATAAATCTAGTAAGTATCTGTGGCTTTGTCTTCCATTAACTTGTTTGATTTCTCTTTCAGTTCATATCAACTTATAGCRTCTAAGGCATCCTATGGCAAGAATTCCTGAAGTTTTACTCTAAGTTAACTAAACACAGAAAATTTTCTATTAAGTGTGATAACCTTTTTTTTTGTTGTTGTTTTTCTGGACTTTTCTGTTTCTACAATGTCTTTTGAGATGAAAGTCAGGATTACACATTGTGTAGATGATGATATTATAGGTTCATATTGGTGTTAGTAGTTCTTGCTTRCCCACCTGAGATGCCTTTTGACTAATGAGTCTTTAACTCTTGGTTTAGAGGGAGTATTGAAATAAGCATGACAGTATAAACTAAGAACTAAGCCTACATGGAAAAGAAAAATCATATTCAAACCCACCAGATAATTATAAAAAGACTGACCTTTATCATCTGGAACTAATTCACAGCTGCTTAAGTTAATCCTTTCTTACATTTCTGCTTGAATCCATAAAAAAAAAGCTGATGTCTGTTTATCCAGTAAAAGGGATACCTTGTCTTAAAACAAGAAACTTATTCTGTCACAGCTACTATATTTACTATTCTTAATCATAAGATAGAGTCCAAATCTTGTTCAGCTCCGACTGCAGATATGATTATAAACTTCTTTTGGAAGTTTAAGACAGAATTTAAAGATGTCTTTTTTCAAAATAATATTCTATACAAGAATGTAAACGTTAGTCTGGAGATCTCTTTTGTTATTCTAATTTCTTCTCTGTTGTTTTCATATTCCCAGGCTTCTAGATTTACCAATTAGAAAAATGAGAAAAATAATTTCTAAGAATTAATTTAGCCATATCTCAGTAAGAAGAAGGTACATATTAATAAAAGAATTTGTAATGAAAGCAAATCCTCTGCAGAAATTGAACCCATACCCTTTTATAATACAGTCAGTTACCTTATTCACAAGACTACATTAAGCTAGTAGCACAACAGAATCAGGTGTTGTATTAGCCAACAGAGGATACTCTTTGATCACTATGAATATAATAAAAATATATTAAGAGGAGCGAAGTAATTAAAATCTTACATGACTCTGGAATGTAGACAAAGTRCATTCCCTAGGTCATTCCAAGGACTATCTGCATGCAATTTAATGGCATTCAGAGAAAATACGAGTTTCTACTCCACTGTTACAGAAACACTTGAAAAGAAGCAAAACATGCATTTTTTGGCTTCAACTCTTTATATTTAACTTACTATGATGAGTTTTGGTATGTAATATTATCAGGAAAGAAGTTCTCGAAATACTAATGACACTTCAATATTTGGAATATTAATTGCTGCAATGTATACTCAAGATAYTTAGTTGTTAGAATTATTTCTAGTTCTCAGAACACTGAGAACATTCTGAGATCACTGAGTATTAAACCRATATCTTTTTTGCAGAAGTTGCAGGTGTTTATTGCTAATACCAGAGCTCTTTTTGCTTTAGAAAAAAAAAAAATTATCTTAATGATCAATTCAAAATATTTTGAACAAATTCCTTCCTACAGTCAACATGAACGGCCTTTATTTCAGCWTTTGAACTTTTGGCATATGTGAGGAATGACATAGCAGATCTAGAGAAAATGAGTATCTATACTCATAAGCATCTAAGTATAAGAGTGAATGACAATAACGAAGTTGATTGTGTATTTCCTCATTCAATAGTTTTTAAGAAATGAATCAATATACCACCTAAGTTCATGTAACCAAAGCACTTTTCATTCTAGGCTTCCCCCATAATCTGTGAAGAAAAACAAGTGCTTTCTAAGGCTAACGCARAGCTTACTCTTCTCCTACCATTCTAATGAATCTCTAGAAAAGACTAGGCTTGTAATTTAAGTGCTTCAGTTGTTTGTATGTAGTTAAATGTGATTAATTCATTTGCCCCCCTCCCTGAATGTGTAAATAAATAAACAAACAAACAAGTAAAAAAATAAAGACTGAAACAATTGATGTCAATGTCGTCAAAGTCAATGGAGTTACTCCAGATCAATATCCAGTTATTAAAATCAGGCTAAACATACTTTAACTTTTACTAAACAACTTCATAGTGAATGAACCTTTCACTGTACAGAATTAAATACTAACTCTTGAATCTAGAGTATCACAAACACATTTGTGTTGATATTTTCATTAAAAAGCTGCTATCAAGAAATAAAACATGYATCACCCCCTATACCAGAATTAAAATCACAACCTATTCATGCCTACCTTTTTCAGTAAAATAGTAGTATTATGGGTTTAGGCAGGTACATATATATAKAKAKAGATTTGTTAATCTTTAAAAAGAATATTTTCCAAAGAAGTCTAGTCTCATCAGCTTAAGGGTTTGGGGTTTTTTCAGTTGTTTGAGTTTCATCAAAATAAAAAAAGACAGCATCATCTTACAGCAAACTATTGTAACAGTTGATATTTGAGTCTTTTTTCTTCCTTTGTTTTCCTGTTTGGGGCTTCTAACTAATTTGGTAGCTATTGTTCACTACAGCAGTGTGAAAAAAAMCACATTTCTCTCTTCAGATAGGAGCTATAAATGATATTCTATAGCTCTTCTGAAATCCAGCATGCCAAGGATATTGCTATAAAATATATCAGATAGGGAGGTTGTGAAGGCAATTAAAGATAGCACTCCCTATTTGTTCATAACAGAAAAGTAGATACATTATTATTCCTCCAGCCAAAATATATACGTTTATTATAGTGAGGCCAAGAAGAGCAGACACAGGATGAGTAGAGATTTCTCTATCTTTAGTATTATTGAATGTTTTGTTAAAAGAGCAAATTTAGCAACATATTCTTCCTTTCTATATGTTAAGTTCTTAGAACAAATAATGAGTTTTCGTGGCCTATATGAATGTACTGTTTGTACCTGCACATGCAGTCAGTGTCCAGTACGGATGAGTAGCTCAGAGGGGCTGGCATGAGTAAAAGAATGGACTGAATAGCTCAGAGGAGGGTACATTTCAGATCTTCATGTTGCAATGGCCTCCATTCTTCCTAGCAAGAAGTATACGTGTTTTTCATTTCCTTAYAAAACAGAAGCATAAATTCATTATCAGGGAAACCAAATGAGGGACAGAAACAGTTAACAMTTAAAAAAGTATGGTGTTCCAAGAATAAGAGAAAACAGATGTGGCACTAGATAATAGGAGGGGGAAAAAAACATTGCAATAAGTCACCAAAAAAAAAAAAAAATACTGAGAAACTAGAAAAACAACAAGACATCATCTCAGCAAAGATTATCCAGTAGTCTTGATTAAGAAATTTTTATAATCAACATCTTGGCAGAGCTCAGAGATACTACAAAGAATCTTTATCAGAAAGTGTTAACCACCATCAGTCATTTATTACTAAAATTCCAATTAATATCCCATTGCTCCTTGAACTACCTTTCTTTTTCACTACAAGTTTTTCATTAATTTTGGAAAACCTGAGATTAAAATCCCTTTTAGGTTTTGTAATCTCCACGTGAAGATGAAATATTCAGATTGACCATTTGTGACCATAACCACAGACTGCCTATGAACAGTGAGCAATCGCTACACTTTTCTTCAAGCCTTCAGATCACAGTTGAGAGAGCTGCATTTCCATCCAACTCTAAGATGTCATTCTAGTTATACTAGATAAATTTGTAAATTTATCTTACAATAGAAGCATTTTCTTTTTTTTTTYYTTYYYYTTTTTTTTGTGGAAAGGTTGTCAATGAGTTTTTGTATGTGTCATGTGAGGTATGAGTAGATGCATAAATTTGTTAGACATGTAGTGCAGAAAAGTCTCTCATGGATAGAATTCAGCTGAGGCATGCTTTAGATACCTCAAATATTTAGATATTTATTTAGATGCCTAAAATATTCAGTTTCCTATTTTTATGGGGGTCTTCCGTCCATGGCAGCATCCTTTCCATTATTGAAATACTGTRTAATTCTTTGAGAAACAGTCAAGTAATAATTAGGTCAAGAGTCAATAATTAATTATCCACCTATATTCACAAGATCAGTCAGAGAAATTTGGACCAATAATCATTCAAGCATAGTATTTGCAATTTTAGAATCTGAGAAGGGGATAAAAGGAACCGGTGATAGCAAGACAGAAAAATTAACAAGTTAGCTGCTCATTCATTGTTGTTGTAAACGTTTTTGTAAATTCTGGAGTAAAGCAGTGACTCATTCCKCTAAAGTATTGGGTTTTAAACAAATGGATGAGATGCATGATTATAATTTGCCCAAACTCAAGAAGTTTCTTTAATATTTTATAATATTGTTTTTGCTGTAAACTGTGCATAAATTCACAATTAAAATAAAAACAACAAAAAAAAATAAATAAAGCAAACCTATCCTAGAAAACAAATGAAATGAAGTGTCTTGGTTTGATGTTTTTCAAACGGTTAAACAGCTTTGGGAGAGTCCAATGTATTTCATACTTTTCTAGACACTCCTGTAATCTGGCTACCTTCTTTGTGCTTGAATTACCAATATTTAGAAAAGAAAGGAACACAAAATGAAACACTTGGTAGATGAACATGGACATACTTCTGTCTCAGCACAGATACAGTGTCCTTCACTATTCTACACATCCCCTCCACTAGCTTGTGCGGTATGCATGCTTCCTTGACACGGAGGTATTTGTGACCACATGGCAGTATAGCTTCTCATTCCCACCTGGCAGAGGGCAGACCTGCACTGCTGTGAATCATATTAACAGTTGCATTCATTCTCTGAAGTGAAGAATATCAGCCCGTCACTTCTATGCTACTTCTACATGGCCATTGTCTCCATGCCCACACTCAACTTATCCATAAAACCATACAGGAATGGTAGTCTAGTAATATCTCAGTGGCTTTTTCTCAGCCCGTCTGCAACTGCTGTTGCATTCAGCTGAATAATTCTCTAAGCAAAACACAACATGAACATGATGAGAAGCAAAACAAAGCCTTCTGTAAGGAAAGTGGTAAAATATCAAAAYCAAAATAAATTTGGTTATATTTTACCACAGATTAATTTTTGTCTATACTTACAGGGCTAGAATTTTTTTTCTAGAAGTCCTTTTTTAGCATGCTTAKATTCTCCCAGCTGTTTACCTTATGAGAAGTCATTTCTAAATATACTGAAACCAATATGCAACTTGTCGTCAACTGATTCCTTTTTGAAGGGTGTTAACATGTGTGTCACTGTGCTGATGGCTTTCTTGTCTTTTAAAGAAGAAGAAACAGATCTGCTCTACCTGAAAATATTATTTTTTTTTTCTTGTCGGGAAATGATGTTTCACTGATGCTGCAGAATTTTTTAGACAGAGATACTTAAAACAGRGTTTGGGAAGAGGGTAAGGAGGGAAAGGATATTAGACAACACATTTTTTTTCTTCCTTTCTTATTTTGTATTTGTATGCTGGACATATATGTAGTTTTAAGTTGTTTAAAATCTCTGAATTACTTTGAGGAATAATTTTGAATTCAAGGATGCTTGTATGCATATATATTATAAAAGGCGTTCTGATAGTCACTAGTATAAAATATGCCTAGAGTGTTAATTCTGAACCTCTAATGAAAGGTATTTTTTCCCCAAGTATATTTTTGTTTTCTTTCAATATGGACTAACAGAATAAACAATAGCTTTACTGAATTGTGTAAATGTTCCATTATGATTAGATGATATAATTCAGATAAATAAGAAAATGAAACAAACAGAGCCATGTAAAAAGTATTACAATTAAGAATCAACTGTGTTGGACMACGTGATCTGCACAGGTGCCTTCCAACCTCAACCGTTCTGTGACATAGAAGTATTTAAGTCGCTTCCATAACTGTAATTTGTATAGTGATTTGGGATTTATAGTGTGTTTGCATTGTATATAGTGCAGACAAAAATCAATTCAATATATTTCATGACTGGAGAGGAGGCAGGGAAAGGAGAGAGAGTACAGTTTCCACTGTTTTCCCTAATGTGGAATTACAAAGAGATTTAACAGATGATGGCAGTAATTCGAAGAAGGCTTATGAACAGAAGATGTACTAATACATTGACATTTTATTGGCCAATTCTGCAGTAATGYAAATACATCTCAAAATACTCCTGCTCCATGATTTTACATGCTTTCACAGCATATAAAGAGTCTTTCCTCCAGAGCAGAAGACCTTCAATTCTATTAGGAAAGGCAKTTTGAAAATATGGAGGGGAGACAGCAAAGCAGCAAGAGGAAGAAACCAAACTATCACTGCCTCTGATTCTGGATCTCTTTGTGTTCATAGAAGCTAGTACTTCTGGTAGTGCTGTTCTCTATCTTGCGACAAATATCCCCCAAGTTCCAAAGTAATTTTATATTAACATAATATTTTTATTGCACTTTTGTCTCTATGTCTTCCTAGCCATGTGATGATTCTTCTCAGACTCTTCCCCCTTTGCCCCGTAGATTTTGTGATCAGGAATACCTCAAAGCTGTGGAACATGATAGCTGTCTGCATTATGGTATATCTAAATTCTTACCGACCAGCTTTGCATACCATGTACACCAACTTCAACACCAACTGGCTATAAATGRTGTTCTTACAAACTTCTTAAAAGCACACATTTCTATGCCTAATGTCATTCCCTCAGTTGTCCCTACTTGTTGACTACATACTCTTTTTTCTCCTCATGTTCATAACTTTCCCATGTTTCATAGCTCCCATTTTTTATTGTTATTCCTCTATGACAGATAAAAATCTAACTAAAAAACCCTAAGTAAACCAATATTAATGCTGAGGATTTCATAGCTGATTTCCTTCCTTCCTTCTCCTTATCCCCTGCTAATTCTTCCTTTTGCTTTGCTTTCTGTCATATCATTATATGTAATGAAACTCTTTGGGGCAAGGATTATGGCTAATTTTTCTGCTTGTATAATGTCTTAGAGTACTGACAGATTAAATGACAATATCTAGAGCAGACAGGGTAGCTTAAGAGAGGAAAAGAAATTTCAGGAAAATATTATTGCCTTTATAGAGTATTTGCTCAGAAAAAGATCTGCTTTTGTTTTATCACCAAAGTATAATGATAGATCTCCTACTAACTTTAATATATGAAGGTCACAGAGTAGAATTTATTTTAGAGTTTAAAGTCCTTGAGATGTGTTCTCCCTAACCCTTTCTATAAAAATCCCCTTTTTCATATTGAAGATCTACAATGGATTTGATTTTAATTTTAACTGTAAATTGAATTGGTAGAAGGAATTTTTTGCAGAGGCTTTAAAAAAGAAGACTTTTTAATACCTTAACAGAATGACCTGCACTTCATTGGGCCCTAATCTTTATTCTGCCTATCTTTAAAAAAAAGTAGAAAAAAAATTGTTTGTGAAAGCCCCTACAAATGACAATTTAGAATTTCCAATAAATACTATGAGCTCAGACAAAAAATAGTGCAGATTACTTTCTCCTCTGTCATAAATCAAAGTAAATCTACTAAAGCCAATGGAATTATAACAAATTTTGATAACTGAGAAGCTGTAAGTGAAAACACAGCTCAGAGAGAATACATCAACAGTAAGATCATAAATCTATTTTAATGATAAATTTATTGTTATCAGTATTTAAGTCGATAGTCAGACTTTTCAGGAATTTATTGTTTCCAAAGAAATGATGATATTTATATTTTGCTTATATTTTGCTTCATCAATAACTRTGAACCAATATTTGTCAACAAAAACATATGGAAATGTCACAGAAAGAGTTTGTTCCAGTTGAATCATGAAAACTGGACAAGGATAGCTTTGCTTAAGATAAAAGCTGGGCATCTATTTTGCACCGTATTCATATATTTTATGGTAAGCACCTTCTAACAATTGTTTTAAAGATTAAAGAAAAGACAAATTCAAAAGACTGTACTTCACTTACTATATGAAGATCATTGTTTGCAATTTCCTTACTTACAGGTAGAGTTTATCAGAGAATCTTTGAAATGAGAGATTGGAGATGGGGGGGGAAGACAACAAGAGAAATTAAAAAAGATTCTATGCAAAAAGATGAGGAATTGCCAGTTTGGACAAGATGAGTCAGTGAGGAACTTGTTTTACATATTGTCATTAAGAGGAAAAAATAAGAGAGAAAAAGTACAAAGAAGAAAATTTTAACATCAGATAATCACAACACAAGAGTTATTATTTTGTACATAAACAAAATWAAAAAAAAGTGTGATTGCATAGCTCTATTTCATGGCCGGCTTCATTTTAAGTAGGTCATTTTAGGAACAATTAAAATAGGATGAAATGAAAGGAATTTTCTTAAATATTTCAGACATACAGAAGTGCTTTTCAGCCATTGCACGGATGATCGGCACACCAAATGTGGCCATTTGCTGTACTGATATCCTTGCTTAGATCYCATGGAGCAGCTGATATTGCTTACAAGTGTGTTGTTGGAATCAGGTCCCACATTTTCTGTAATTCATTTGCAATTTTAAGACTGAAAAGAAGCCTTCCTGTCAAATGATTTGCTCTTTAATTGAAAACTCCATCATAACTTGCTTGTGACTGTATTTTGCCAACAGCAGTATCTTTTGACATTTATTTTAGCCTGCATTGCTTCTCTGCTCTCTCCTCTGCTGTCTCTGGGGGGAGGAGACGCCTGCGATGCCATGAGGGTACCTGACTGTGATCTTTGCCACTTACTCCCCTTGATATATGAGCAGCTCACAGCTGACACACTTCACTGGTCAGAAACTGTTAAAATAGGGTATAGCTAGAACAGAACAGAAGAGTAGAATAGAACAAAACCCTTCAATTCATGAGCTTGCTCTGCTGCTTCAGGCTGCTCAGACACAAGTCGTTTCTGAGCTGAGATCCACGCATCACCRTTTCCTTGCAGGGCCTTTGAACTGGGACAGCCTGTGGTGCAGGGCTGACCCTTACCTGCCTGGTTCGCRGTGTGGGCGGAAGATATCTCCCTCCTCCTGAAAGACCAAGCAGGCTCATTCCTTTTAAGTAATATCCACTTTCTAAGTTGCTGATGAGCAATTTACACCATCTTAAGTAACTAGTGCCAGTTGCTCTTTATGTTCTGTGTTCCATRTATAGAATGATATAATTAAATACACAACGTACTGATACACATACACACACAAGCACATGCGCAGGCCTATATATATGTAGGTAAAAATATAGAACATACATTATCACCTCAAAAAATCTTYCCACGGGGTAAAATGCAGATAAGAGTCATTACTAGAAAAATACTGCTTTGTAAAGCCTTGATAGCTTTATTTCCCACTCCCCCCCCCTTTCTTTTTCTCTTGGCTACCTTTATTTCTGCTTTGTTTTGAGGTCTCCTTGAAACCTTTCCTTTTTCTTGATTTGAGTCTGTCTTCCACATCTTTTGACTCTACTCTCAATTTCTTTCTTTGATTCCCTAACTTTGATTCTTAACTTTTACTACCCTGGCCCAATTCTTAGCTGTTCCTGCCAGTGCTGCCTCTGCAGAGCAAAAGCAGCAGAGCAAAGACTAACTARAGAGTCCTCTCTTTGCCTCCAAGCAAGACACTAGAAGTTTTCTGCTTTAGAATACTAGAAGACTGACAAAAAGTACTGAGAGAGGCATTTTTCACTATTCTAGCCAAACCTAATAATCATTGCAAGATTTAGTGTGTGACCTGAGCTTTAAAGCAGTCTGACAAAAACAAGTTTTGAAACAGCAAATTGCGGTGTTACATAAAACCTAAACTTGGTATACACACGCCTTTGATACAAGAGGGCATTTGTTATTCTTACCTTCAGGCCACTTATCAAACCTAGGAGATTTAGTACAGTGAATTTCAGAACTCRAGACATATTTAAATACATACAGATTAGAAAATGGTATTCACTTGTATGGGATGCTAAATGGTAATGGGAAAGATTAGTTCACAGAATCACATAATCTGTAGGGTTGGAAGGGACCTCTGGAGATCACCTAGTCCAACCTCCCTGCTCAGCAGGGTCACCTAGAGCATGTTAGACAGGGTTGCATCCAGGTGGGCCTTGAAGATCTCCAGAGAAGGAGACTCCACAACCTCTCTGGGCAACCTGTGCCAGTGCTCCGTCACTCTCACAGGGAAGAAATTCCCCCTCATGGTCAGGCGGAGCTTCCTGTGCTTCAATTTCTGCCCATTGCCTCTTGTCCTGTCACATGGGACAACTGAAAAGAGTTTGTCCCCATCCCCCCGTCTTCTYGACACCGTCCCTGTTCATTCATGTTATCAAGTTCATGTTATCACAAAAAAGGTGTTATGTATCCATTACAAGATAACTGTGAACACCTAGCCTACTGTACATTTTTGGAACATACTTACAAATATCAAGAATCACTGTAAAATATTTACACAAACCAATGTCATGCTGTCAAAATTTATTGGAAACTTCATGTTAAAAAAATCGGAAAGCTGAGTTTTTTAGATGTTATACAAATGGCTAGTGTATGGGAATCTAGATAAAACAGACTGGAAGATTTACAGTACCATCAGCATCATTTTTTTTTTTAATTTCTGATAGTACTTGCTCTTTTGACATAATCTGTTCAAATTCATTTAATTTTATTTGCACTCTTTTTCACTGCATAGTCATATCTCCAGTTCTTATTGGTATGTTCTTATCTTATTTTATTGTCCAGAAATACTGCAACTCAAGAACCTAGATCTGAGAGGCCATTTCTTAGTTTGTACTAAAATGTATATCATTGTTTGAAAATTACTGTTGTTACTTGAACCATGCTGCTTCAAGAAGTCAAACTGCTAAGTCTGCATGTTCATAATATCCATGTTGGCCTGATTATGTTCCCTGAAAGTGAGTGGTAAAGTTTCCATTCATACCAGTTGTGAATACCAGACTAGATGCTTTTAGAAATAGCTGAAATATGTTAGATGAACTAATTTTGTTTTAAAGAAGAAAAAAAATCTTGATATTGCAGCTGTGAAACCTTTTCATTTTAACAACACTGACAAGTGTTCTCATTAGCAAATTTCAAGCTGCGAACTCATACTCAAAACGTACAAGCGCTTGAAAGATTTATCTGTGGTATTCAACAAATACATTACACTTTTCCACATCAAAAAATGGTTCTATTATCTTATACTGCCCTTATTTTTGTACATCCATCTCATAAAGTCAAAATTAAGTTCTTTTTGAATTTTCTCAATCTTTAATTTTATGTAATCTTTATTGAAACCACAGTAATTATGCTCCAAGAATTTTAGTAAAATGTGCTTTCTATGTTTCCTAAAGAATCTGTGTTTTAATTTGAATTAATAACTTTTTTCAGCTACAAATTTTCAAGATTTTACCAAGTTTTTCTTTGGCCAAAATTTGATCAAACAGTGGCATCCAGTGGGAAATGTAGATGTACATTCCCAAGAAGTACGTTGACATATGTAATAGCTGTTCTCATTTGATCAAATGACACATGATCATATTCTTTRACAAATYTAAAATATTTTTTCTAATTTGTAATAAGTTACAGTATGATAGATTTATTAAGCTAGTTCAATCTTTGCAGCTCCAGYTGGAACATGACTTCAGTCTATCTCTGCTTCCTTTAGTTTTTGCTGGACTGTTTTCATTTCACGATAGCACAATTTGAATCATTATCAGTTTCTGACAGTTGCTTCTGCTACTGCTATCTTCCCYGAACAAAAGGTACAGTATTGAATACAACCCACTCATGTGATGATGAGAAAAGCAGGTGATTAATGCCCTTGAAACCTAATTTATCGTGGATTGAACGCACATGCATACAGTGTGCCTCACTTAAATTTATATTCAARACCATTTTACTGTGTAGAAATTATTAAGAGTTACCACTTTAAAATAAAATAAAAATAAAGTCTCCTGGTATTCTACAGCAGAAGAGATAATTAAAACACAAAATGTCTGAGAAACATTAATCTTTCCAGGCTCGGGTCCTTTAAACTTACTTTATATATGCATACATTTTTCCCCTCCCTGCCAAGAGAATTTCCACTTGTGGCTCTCTACTAGTAAATATTAATCTAATCAGCCCCTGGCTTTTTACATACATTAACTGAGAAAACAATATATTTCAAAGAAAGTATGTGGCTGACACTAATGTTTGGATATGCAAACAGAGTTTTGCCAGTTTCCAGCTGAAACTGAGATAGCACCAGTGTCGTGTCCTGCCTGCACACAGTGTTATGGCTACTGCATTTCTAGAAGGTAGATTTCTTAGCCTCGGTTTACGCCTAGAAGAAGCCAAAGCCTGTCTCAGGCTAAGCCGTGGAACGCTGATATGGGTACGCAGTCACGCCGCTTTCCTAGAGGAAAGTGTAYGTGACAGTAAAATAAGAGAAACCATTGCCACCATAGTTACACATGATAAAGAAGGTTTTGTTTGTTTGTTTGTTTGCTTTCCGTCACCAGAGAGCAATCCAGTCTGCTGCCCAGGAGAGACAGAGGCTACTGGCAGACGAGGACAGGGAGGTAAATATTTGTATATAATTGCAGTCTTTATCAACTGATACAAACATTAGTGGTATCTAATTCTTATTCCCCTAAAACCATTCCTCCTGTAGAAGAGTCAGCAAATTGGGTTTCCTAGAGGTTTTACAGGAGATATGTGGAAGATCCRGTCAGTAATATGAATTCACGAAAGAATTGTCACTGAAAAGACAGGCACGTGAGGAATAAGATTTATATGGAGAAAATCAGCTAATACAATTTKTTCTGTAAAGCAACACTGCTAGACAACTATATGATCATTTAGCAATAGAAACGCAGAATCTATCTCAAACCTAAAACATTTTATTCAAATTGCTGTAAATATTATATAAATATTCTATTTCCCATTTTCAGAATTATTTCCATTAATTAGTGTGTACTTATAATGTTCTCCCTTCTTTGTACGCATAATCTGTAAYCTTCACTGTGTGCAAAATTAATTGTATACTCAGGTAAGAAGAGATACCCTATAATACTGTCACATCTTCAGTAAACTAAAGAATATAAATTCTATGTTCAATTTCATTTAGTTGTTTAATAAAAGCCTATTTATTTCTTGACACTTCTTGTCATGTTTTCTCAGACAGTAATCTGGATAACATCTTTCCTAGAAATTCCTGACGAAGGCTTAACAAAAAGCTAAAGAGGAAACTTAGAGCAAATCAGACTTCTGTTTCTTGCCCAAGATAGGAACTATTTTGCTTGCAGACATCCAGAGGACCTTGTTTATGGTGCAGCTTTCCAGCAAATTGTTAATACTTTGCTACAATAACAGGAATCTCTTGATTTCCTTGAATGTTTTGGAAGAAAAATACTATTTAACATAAATATTCATAAGGATCTGATTTCTATACATATGAAAATACATATTGGTATTTATACCAATTTTCTAAAGACTGCAAGGACATTCAAGAATAGAGAAAAACCAGAAATTATACAAATGTGAAAGGGGATCATTGTCACTCAGTAGCRTAGTACTGTCATTGTTAGTAGAAGATCAAATGTTTTGCAATGAGTTTGCAAGGCCTCAAGACTGAGGCTTGYCAGGCTTGCTTTGTCTGAACTAGTCTTGGCTGGCCTGAGCTTTGTTTTCACTTGGTCTCACTGTAACTCTGTGGGGGTTCTGTTTGTTTATTCTAAAGACCACTTAGCTATGTCTAATYTGTTTTATTTTGGCTTATTTTACAACAATATTTTTTATTCTGTGTAGGATGAAGTATTTACTACTCTAATGCTGTAGCATGRAGAAATTCTTGTGATATCAAAGCCCTTGGAAAGTAAAGATATAGGAGGTGGTATAGAGAATTACAGGCATGAAATAATAAGGGAGAGAGCATAAGCATTATTAGGGATGCAGTGGCTATAAACTCACCAATGCTCAGTTAAAAAAATGCAGATCTGGAGCTGAACATAAAAAAGAGAAAGAAAGAAAGAACAAATATCAGAAATACCAAATATCTGTAACYTGAAGTTCAGATAAATAAAAAAGTGCAAAGTGCAAAAGCTTGTTAGCAAATGTATAAAAATGACCACCAGTGGATCTTAGAGTGAGGAAAAGAAGTCATCAAGATCAACACCATGATCCCAGCAAAGGACTCAAGAGGCTCACCTATCCCCACACCAGACAGAGGCCATCAACATTAGGACCTTGAGGAGCAGCAAAAGGTGAGCATATTGCCAGAAATGGGGATAAATGTTAGGAARTGCATGTACAACAATTTTAACTGCATTATTCTTATTGAGACTTCTGGATAGTGATTCTTTAGATTCTTTTTATTTATGTATTTATTTGTTTGCTTTTGTAAGGATAAGATATAAATTAGTAATAAGACTTTGATGGTTAAACTTTCAGTTACATGTGAAACCAAACATTTATTATTAATATAAGGTATGCTTCATTTGTGCCCRTAACAAAATTTTGAGCGTAGCAATAGGATGCTGCTATTGTAGATATTATGGCTGACCTAGTTTGCATACAACAAGGGTTTTAAAAGTTGCCTATATAGAGATTCTATCTACTCTCCCTGCAAAAGTGTGTCCCACATATACCTTTTCCACATTACTTCACAAAGAATGATATGAGTCGCTACCTGTAGGGATGAGGGAAGTAGACATCAATTTAAAGCTAATGAATAATAAAGACGTATGAAAAGTAAAGAAACTCAAAAAGTTTTAATAGAATTCTCTGTTCTGTTTTGCTAAGAAATGAATGAAAACTTTTGGATTATTTTTGACAATTGCGTCAAGAATCATATAATGGTCTGAATGAGCAACAGGGAATTTCTCAGTGTTTTTAATTGATAGATGAAGGTGATGAAGGGAACTTCAGAAAGCTGAATATTCTGCCAAACATAACTTATAGCTTACTTTCTGCAACAGAAAATATGGAGGAATCAAAGTTCCTTAGAAATAATAAGTTATTATAATGATTCCTCTATTATCAAAGGCAAACATTAAGGTGACATCATATAACCTGAAAGTAAATGATAAAATACAGGGGAAAAAGAATCTACCAAGAGAGAGTTATTTTTAATTTTCTTTATTATCTAGCAATCACACATTATTCATGCTGAAATAACTCATCTAGGATATTGGTGATGAATAAAGAAAAAAAATAGGATAAACTTTTATTAAGAAAGAATAGAATGTTTGAAATTTCAGTCCTATTGCAAAATTTGTTTCTTGACATTCAAGGAGATGGTTTCTTTATTTCTCACTGTTCACCTGATAAGTAAAACTTATTTCTACTAAATAAAGAAAGTAAAATCCAACAAAAAGGAAAAAGAAAATGAAATTGAAAAAAAGAAAAAAAAGAAAAAGAAAAAATACAAAAGAGAAAAAAGAGAAAATGAAAAAACGAAAAAAGAGGAAGCTCCAGAGAAAATTCAGAGCATTTAAACCAGATGTCTAAAGCAACCTAACATACTTAGCTGAGATCTTTCCACAAAGTTTGCTTTAAGCATAGGCATAACATCTACTTAGTCTCTCTGTACAGCTGGGAATAACATAGTCTTGCTACTACTTCCCTTCTTCTGGAAAAAAATCATCCCGTGTCTACCTCTGACCAGTAAAGGCCACTGCCTATTAGCACTCCTGAGAGAAAGGGAAAGGGAAAGAGCCAAGCAGCTGCGCATGCTCTGGGAGAGTGCAGATGTTGCTGTCTCCTGCTCTTTCTCATGCTTTCTCAGAGGCAGCAGGAGTAGCACGACCCAGTTCCTGGAGCACTAGCCTATGTCTCCAGCCCAGCATGGACCTTCCACCACAACGTATCACAGCTCTTGTTCCCCTTTGTCCCCCCACCTGCAATGCTGAGAGRCTGTGAGCTGCTTGAACTGCTGCCCTTATTTCCTTCTACTTCCATTCTAAGGTGAGGACTATGATAGCTATTCTACAGTAAAATTCAAAATAAAATGGAGATGGAGGAAGAGGAGAGTGGGGAGAAGAAAGGAGAGAAAAAAATGTTTCTAGGTATTTTCAGTAGACAGTTGTGTTCTTCCCCTTTGCATTCTAATTTTACTTTTGCAGCAGAGGTGTTGCTATCTATATTTCCTTTTTGGAAGTTTGTCCCAATTTTATATTACTTAGGRATGTTTCCTCTAATTAAATGACCACACTTTATGCATGATTTATTTTTCTTATTAATTATAACCTAATTGCTTTCCACCAGGAGCCAGCTGACAGAACTGTCAAATTTCTTCACTTCCTTCTGCTAGCCTGACTCATGGATTCATCATCTACTTCTTCATATACACTCAGCACTATTTTTCACAGGCTGGCCAACAGGAAGACCTGTCCTATTGCCAGCATATTTTTCATTCTTCTCATTGCTTTCTTTGTCTTTCCTGCTTTGTTTCTGAGCTGGGTTTATAGATGTTTAGCTGACTGGCATGATCTGTGAAAACAGCTGATAGAAATATGACATGAATTTGCAATGTGTTCTCCCTCAGCACAGTCAGCATTTTCTCTTCAAAAAAGTAGCTAGCTCTAAGTTGGGTAGCAAGTGTTTTACTACAATTACCCTCTCAAGGCCTGTAACGACAACAACAATATCTTGCTGTAGAGTAATCTGCTTACTTGAGTTCTTTTATAGCAGGATTGCAAAAAACTACAGGAACMAGGAATAGTTCTCCTCCTGTGCAGTGACAAGTGGCAAGAAACAGTGTTGGTCTGTTGTGTGGGCATAGATATACAGAAGGAAGAGAGGGAGTYGAGACTGCAGAATTTTAGGACTAATAATCAGGAATTTTGAGGTTTTCTTTCTCTTTTTAGGATCATGGATGGAAATAAAATCAACTACCATTTAGGTATTATCTTCTTCACTTTGTGTATTACAAGCATGAGATATCCCCTACACAGAGCTGGGTTTAGAAAACATTTTTAAGCAAATGACCCCATTGTTTAAGTTCACTGAGATGACTTACAGCTATAAAACCATAAGGMTCCAAACATCTGAATAGGTTTATAAACTGGGTCAGTAAGCAAGTTTTGAAACAATACAATTTTACCTGTCTGATGGAGAAGAGTAATCCATGAAGATTTATTTTGTGCTTCCTCATGAACATATCTGATTAATTTTTGTTTACCTCTATTCCCCTTCGTTGTGTGTTCTCATAAACTCCGTTCTTAATCATTTTTACATCTTGTGCTGTACTGTTGCTTGCATTAGAAAGAAGTTATGTTATTTATTATACAGATGTAACTAAGATCAGAATCTAGTATCTATCATATTTACATACTGTGCAATATATCTCCTTATGACTTGAGAGCAATAGTATAAAATATTTAAATAGCTGAAAGTGAAAAATAAAAATACATAAAAATTGTTTATTTCTTCCTGGAGCAGATTGAGGGAGAAATAAAGACCAAATGACAGTGTTGTTAATAAACTTTACTATAATGGACATGTGATATGCAGCATCTAATGATCTTCATTTTCTGTGACTATTTGGAAATCCAGGTATGTGGAGCTTACCTAAATGGCACTTAGATAAATAAGTGTTTAGGATTAGAAGCRAACTTGGATGTTCAGCCCCTGAAAGCTTTGGCAGTGACTTAGGCACAACAGGCCAGTCAAGAGGCTCATCCTCAAGAAGACTTTCTCTCAAATTCTGGCTTTCATTTAAGTATTGAATTCAGGGCTACAGTTAGATACTTTCAAGAACTTAGGGCCTAAAAGCTCCCTTTTTGCCTGAGAAAACTTAGAATCATAGAGTAATAGAAAAAAATAAATTGRAAGAAACGTCTGAAGGTCCTCTAGTGCAACCTCCTGCTCAAAAATTAGTCTGCCTTCAAAATCAGACCTGGCTGTTCGGGCCTTTTCCAACTAAGCTCTGAAAATTTCAGAGGGCAGTAATTCCACAGCCTCTCTAAGAAATCTCCTCTGGGTCTTACCCCACTTTCCTGATGAAGAATCCTTCCCTAATCCGCAGTTGGAATTTCCTTTGTTGTAACACTGGTGCTACCTGATTTTTCTATGTGCACCTCTGAGAAGAGTTTGGCTCCATCTTCTCTGTAATCCCCTTTTAGACAGTAGAAGACTCTTCTTCAGAGCTCAGTTAACTTTTTCTTCTCCAGGCTAAACACACTCAGTTTCCTAGTTTCTCCTTGTATTTCAGCTCTAACTCCCTAACCATCTTGTTGGTCTCTGAAATTTGTTGATATCTCTTTTCTACTGGGAGGTCCCAAATATGGATACCATATTCCAAACACAGCCTCATGAGTTCAGGTAGTTCCATCAAAATGAATCACTCTTATTTGATTTCACTCTCTGGTCTGGCAGATTAATAACTGAATTAGACTAACATGTCCTTAATAATTTAGATGACTCGGACAATAAGTATCYCCTAGCCCTTTCCTTTTGTCTCTCTGGGAAATCCAGGAGTTCGTATAAACTCTGAAATCTGTCTTTGAAAAAATGATTGAGATCRTCAAAGACCCATTAGAAAAACTGAAGGAAGCAAGAAAAAAAAGCTTCTTTCCCTTACATTGAAATACAGCTTTTGTTGGCCATATGCTACAGCTCTCTTTAAACTGCAAGAGAAAAAAATTTCTCTATTACTTTTTTAGCATTTTYATTACATTTATTATATTAATTAGCACCTCATTTAAATTATGCATTATCTCTTTCTTATTCATGATATATATTATACTGCCTTTCAGATCTTTTAGGCTGACTTTGTTCAGGACTTCAGACAGTAATACTCCTCTTTAATCCTCTTTAAGTTAAGTAGAACTCTTGACCAGGGAGAAGAAATTACTCAGATGTTAGGTCTTTGTAACAACACAAGCTTACATGTCTTGGACACTATTGCTCTACACAACTCAAATGAAACTGCTMTTTACTCTTCTCATGCAACCAGAAATACAAGATTTGCAGCACCAAGGGAAGGGTATGGAAGAGGGAGCCTGACTTCAACCTTTGGATCGGGGTGGTCATCATTGGTTCAGAACATCTCACATCCCCAACTTCTGCCTGAGTGACCTAGCTTCAACTGTCTGTTCTGGCATTTGACAGCACGTGTCTTTTTACATAGAAATACATCTTGAAATAAAAGATTAATTTTTACACATGTACATATTTTATAACTCTTCTCCAACAGTTTTTCAAAAGGTTCACTTGAAACTTTTCCAGATAATAACATTGACAAGCTAAAAAGTTATTTTCAGATAGCTTGACCATAAACTATCACAATGAATATAGCCTAGCATTACAGAACAAGCTTTTGGTATTTTCATAAACATAATTGTGTGAGAAAAAGTCACATCAAAGTTTAAATTCAAGCATCTGGAGATACTGAACAAATGTTACTAGCRTTTCATTGGAGAAAAAGAGCTTCATTCAGGAAACATAACTTTGGGGGCTTTTTTGATTTGTTTTTCTTTTCTTTTTGTTTTTGTTTTTTGTTTAATTGAAGTCCCTTAACCTTTTCCAGATTATTCTTCTAAACACATATAGTAAATTTTAGTTTAAATTCAAATTCTCCTTTCTGCTTGCTATTTTAAGTCAACAATTGTTGAATGAACAATTGCTCATTTAGAGGAATATTCAGCTGYCTACCACATGAAAACATGTTGTTAGTAAATTATTGGCACTGCAAATGTTGAATCACAAAACTTTCATAAGGCTTATTATATATGTTAAAGAAATTAATCACCCCTTATTTCAAAGAAAAAATAATGTAAAAAGGTTAAAAAGTAATCCACTAAAGCTATTTTCAAATAAGATACATAGAAGGTACATATTTCTAACTTTTTTGCAGAAAATTTGAAAAGAGTAAATAACCACAGACCCTTAAAAGATCAACTACACTCTGTAAGATTATTCTTTTTTTCATTTTTTGTGGCTGATTCTCTGTGAGTGAAATGTGATRCTGATATTTAGCAGAACCTAGATACTAGAAATAGTTATTTGAAATTATCTCTTTCTTTATTCATCWCTTTTTAATTATGTTCTAAACACTATAAAAAGAAGCAGAATGTATTCTCTAAACAAGCAGAACATGTCATTTCTCTGAATTACCCTTACTAGCTGATTTTCACTTATGCAAATGATAATGAGCTTTCAGAATTTTTATAATGATCTGTTTATTTTTAACAAAATCAGAGACCAAAACTTGTAGTTAATTGTAAATCTTAGGCAATTTTAAAAAGTCTTCACGTACTTTAAGAACATTATGCATTTTATTTTATTATGGTCATTTCACAAAGACTACAAAAGTGTGTGTTTTTTCTGAACATATGCGGCATAACAATAATTTTCTCTGTAAATATTGACAGATCCTGTCAGTTCTAGACTACAACTCAAACTGAAGCTTTTCAAGTAAGATCCAATTATCTTTTTCTCCTGTCTGTTGCTCTAGCAGACTTGCTTCATTAGCAAAAAGCTGTGTGCCCCATTGCAAAAATATCTCCATACTAATATACATTTTACTACTCCTGAACAACCAGGGAATAAGAAAATGAGATGGCATGTTATTGGTTACAGCAATATGCATATCTCTTGAGTACACTTTGAATTCATTTATTTATAGTATACAGGGTCATTGTTGTGAACAAAAGTCCTTTTTTCCATCTKTTTAACTCCTGCATTATGATGGAAATTTTGTGGGGAGGATCTGACTGGTCGGTTCCATGGATTTCAACAGAAATTAGGAGCAATCGTGATTAGACATTTTAAATCATCTTCTGACCATTCCGTTATTTTATTTTTGTTCTGAGTCCTTGTATTTAGATGCAGTTCTCTTCTARGAAAATAATCATATTTATACAATATTGAAGAATATGATCTGAGTTAAAATCCAAYCTAACTTTAGTGCTCTGATAACCTTCAAATATCTCCAATTATKTCTTCTTTAGGAATTCATTCCTTARTACTAGGAAACTTCAACATCTATTTTATTTGTCATTTTTCTTTCTGTTGTAAAATCAAAACAAACAGCATGTGGATTTTTTCATTATATTTTATCAAATAGAATAATACAAATTACAGTAAATTTTACATTACAAATACATTAAAAATATCACAGTATTTTCAATAGACTACAGGAAAAAAAGAAAGAAAGAAAAAAGAAAAAGAGAAGAAAGGAAAAAGGAAAATAAAAGGAAAAGGGAAGAAAGAAACAGAAAGAGAGAAGAGAATGGAGAAAGGAGAAAAAAGAGCAGAGGAAAGAGGAAAAGGCAAAAAAAGAATGAGAATGAGCATTTTTTGTGCCAGTAATGCTAGTAGAAGGATCAGAACCAAAGCTACCTAAAGTCAATGAGGCTGAGAGTAAGACTGTCATCAATTTATGTTCATGTAGGACTTCATGAAAGTCTCTGTATGTGCATGAGGTGCCCATGCATGAGGTGTCTTCATTATTGCTATGGAGATGTTCAAAGAAGGGTTCAAGAAAGTCAGTGACGCTTAGAAAGAGGGTGGGGGGAGCGGGGAGAGGTTCAAGTTGCTTGAAAGTGGGCAGCTAGGGTTTTTTTTGCCTGAACACAGGATGACGTGCCATTTTACATGCTTGAGGGTATCCCTCCTAGTTCCAGTTTTTATTCTAGTGGAGCACCGGTCTCCAAAAATTTATTTGCTGCAACTTAATAACGATCATTTTGTCAGTTCTTAGGTATCAGAAGGCTCTAAAATGGCACTAAGCGCTTCTGTGTGAGCAACCAAATCATGCTCCTACCTTTGAGAGCCCTAGTCTAGGTTGAATTTCATTGCTTCATGCAGTCATTCTCTTGGAGTTACAACAAAAATGTGGCTTAGAAAGGTAAATACCCAAAGAAAGATTAATCTATGAGAAGTAGAATAATATAAATTTATTTATATAGTCAACAATATAAATATAAATATAATATAAAGCCAACAATATACAGTCAACAATACCCTTTCAGTAGATCAGCATTTTTTTTTCAAAGTCCTGGTCATACATATATTTCTTGATAATCTATTTGCATTTTAAATGTTTAGCTATATTCACCATATACTTGCAAAGAGGAGAAGCAGGATTTTAGGACGTGATTTATAAGTAAGCTGGACCGCTTTCTCATTGAAGTATAATTTAGAAACATTTCATAATAATGTGAAAGCATTCAGAGAATTCTTTACTGAAAAGGATCTCTAATACTTGACCAAAAAGAGACAAGAAAGTAAATTTGAAAATATCAAAATGAAAAAGAAAAAAAAAAGTATTTGCCTTGGGCACTGCATTGGATCGTTTGGTACTGGAAATGTAAAATGCACATATGATTTTGTCACATTTTTTCCAGTAATTTCAGCTGCTAAAGTGTGACCCCTTACTCAGCTCACATGTAAAAAAACAACTGGCCAACTGAAATAAAAAAGATTAATACAAGATCTAGATATGACTCACCATGGACATAATTCCATAATTTAAAATATTTATGAAACATTTTAGAAAGACACCTGGGAGAAATAACATTATGTAATACAGGTGCTTTGTTTAATATGTTAGGTCATGTGTCACTGAACTTCAAATGACAAAACACTGAATACTGAAATTTAAAGTAGTAAATAGCTATAAAAACACTCATTATGTATTTATTTGCAGTTAGAAGAAAAGCAATCAATTCACAAAATGGTATTCACAGCTGAAATTAAATGGTAAACTGGCAAGGTTCAATTGGATAAGTGTCACAGTTATTCATGTTCTAGTATCTAAGTGAGAACTTGTCTGCATTTTAATTACAAGAGAGCACTTAACATCTAACTGATAAAATATCAAGTACTTGTGGCCATATATCATTATGTTTTTTCAAATATAAGAAGTGGATTTTATTATTTTTGGATTTCAAACCGATCAAGTATATATTTTACAAGTACTTATTTTTTTATAAATACTGATATATTAGTATTTATTAAGAGCTTATTTCTTTCAATTTTGACTTACTTTGTCAACATAATTTAAATAATTTCTGCATAGTTTTATACTAGGAAAATTTGCCCAGTTATATTAAATTTGATAAGCATTATGCTACCTTTTATAAAATATGTGATTTTGTATTTTTAAATTGATTCTGATATTTTGTTACATTTTTTCCAAGTTTATTAAATAGAAGTTGTTTAACTCCTAAAAATATAATTCTCAAAAGTAATGAAAAAATTATTTGTCTTTTCCTTTTACAGATTCAAGGTTATTTGGAGTGTAAAATTGTTCATAAATGCCAAATTTCAGTCATGAGAATTGATACTATGTGAGTGGATTCTTATGACTGTGCACATTGTGCAAAACTGGACTCTACACAGGCTTACCTTCTATTACTCCGATTTTCCTCTAGAAATTAAGATGGGGTTCATTTACTTTTATTTTTCTAATGCCTGGAGCATAGGGCAGTTTTACTGAAACATGTGTCTATGTCTGATGTGGGCATATAAAACAGTTTAGATAAGGCAGTCTGAGTATTTCTGCCTCTCTATAGTGAACATAATGGGATTTCAAGGTAATTACTGTAGATTTGTACGTCAAACTACATAAAGGTAACAGAGATCCTTAGATCCTACCTTAGTTGACAAAAAAAAAAAAAAATGGTAATCACCTTTAAAAATGTACAAAAGCAGTCTCACTCTGCATTTACTATCTGTGTCAGAATGCAGTTGTTGCTGTATATCTACATAGAGCTAGGCACTTAACATTCATAGACTTTAATATAAATTATATACTTTAATCCTTATTAAATGTGCCTAGAAAGGTTCTGAATTATAACTCAATTCATTCTTTTAAAAATCTGAATAAACCAAAAGTTTATTAGAGCAGTTTTCAATTAATTGTCACCCTTTTTGATCCACTTAGACAAAAAGCTGCCTTTGATGGTCAATATTTTTAATGGATAATTTCAACTCCGTTTAAAAAAATATATATATATATATATATGTATATATAATAATAATAATAATAATAATAATGTTTTTGTGGTACCAAAACAGCTCTGTGGCCTAGAGCCAATTATGACAAAAATAACTTTTTTTCTAAATACCCCTAAGATAAAAAGCATTTTTCAGAATGGTGCATTCTAAAAGAGTTCTAGTATGTTCTCATCTGGTATTGGGAATGCATTGTACAAAGGCATTATTTTGTCTATAAAGGCTAAATGTAATTCTTTTCCCTATTAACTTAGATTGAATTAAATAAAGCTAAGTAAAAGGTGAAAAAATCTTTTAAATCTAATGTGTTTAATTCTACTTTTTTAATGAGAAACTAACCTCTTGCACTCTTCTTCACTGTGGAATAATTACTATCTGCTGTTACTAAAACTTCCAGAAATAAATGATCTAGCCAGGATTAGCATTAACAAGCACAGCTGATCAAGTCACCATGATCATTCCTTCATTGGAGTCAGTTCCAACTGATATTGTTCACTCATTCCCAATTAGGCACTGCTTTAGAGACTGCTTTACTTACTGAATATTTGCTTGCTGATGAGTAAATGCTATAGCTATTTCATGGGATGTGGAAAAAACAGTCAACTAGAATAGGGAGATGTAACTGTCGCATACAGTAGAGGCCCAAGTGATGTATGCAATGGTAACTTAATAAATTGCTGACACTATACTCAACTGGAATAACACAATTTAACAATTTTTTTCAAAGGAAAAAAGTTACATGATTTGTTAACTTCATGTTTTGATTTTAAAATGTAATAATTTGAAAATTATTGCAAGTCATTATTTTTATTGCATTGCCTGAACACTGGCTTAAAAGATTTTTTTCCAAATTAGTTTCAGATTGGTTCACTAATGCAAATTTATTACTTTGGTGAAAATGACAGCTCAGAATACTACTAAAATGGGGACTGGAAAAAAGAACATTGAGGAAATCTGCGTTTATGTCTTCACATAGTTTATATCATTACACAATGATATTCATTTATGCATGACACCAAAACAAGCAGAGCATGCAACTTAAGGACCAGAGCAACAGAACCATAAAATCGTACCATACCAGCTGACAAGACTGCAGCAGTGTTTTCTAAATCACTCCTCAATATTGTTCACATATGTTCAAGTGATTAAAATGTTTTGTTTTTTTTTTTTTCTTCTTTTACAACTTTGAATGATGACACAGGAAAGTAAATCAAAGATGTCTTCAAAGCCACCTTGTATTTTGATCTGATGTTATAATATTATGAAGATTAAAACACTAATGACAGTTATTATATTATGTCTTCATCTCTTTCTTTCAGTAACTCAGAGAGAGCTTCCAGAACTACATTTCTAATAAGTAGGTAAGTTATAAGTCTTCAGCGCATTCAAATGTGCCTGAAATTTATCAAATATTATGTATTCCTATCAAAACAAAGCAAAATAATATCACACATTCTTGTTGGCAATGTCATCATATTTTGGTCAGCAGTGATRAAGAATCTTGGTCTGCTTCTCCTATGTGTTAGATCCTATAAGTACAACAGGAAACAATTCAGRGAACGTGATTATTCCCCTATATAGATCTAAGATATTTTTTTCAATACTAAGTTCTTTTTTCTATCCCTCAGTCTCAAAAAGGATATTGGAGAATTGGAAATTTTTCAGAGAAAGATGAGAAATATTAAAAAATAGGGAAGGGTATAATTAAGTAGGATATGGCTCTTCAGCCTGAAAAAAAAGAGATGATCTGGAAAAGAAATAGCAGAGAGCTTTCATGTACCACCCTTATTACTAGCGTAGAGGTGGTGCATGTGGACAACCTTTTCTCTGCCTCTTGCTACAGAGGAACTGTGGGGCATACAACGAAACTAGCAGGTGATACCTAACAAAGAAGTTAGTCTTGCCTTGAGCACGAGGTTGAATTAAATTTCCCACCTATTTTTTTCTATGATTTGATAAGATGTTCACAAAATATAAGCTGTGGAAAACCTTACGATCAAGAAAAAAAATGGACAAATCCAGTAATTCATTGGGATTTCATAAATTCTTAGAAACTGTTTTGATTTATGAAATAGCAAATTATTGGACAGTACTTGAAAGAAATTACACGTTCTTTGCTGTAATAGTCTTAACTAGTCATTTCTTTTGCATATTGTTGAGAAAAAGGCACAGAGTATATGGATCTTTGGACTTAAAGGTAATAAGTTTGCAAGTCTGTGTACATGCTCTGAGCGGTTATTCTTTATAATTCTAATTTCTCTTCCTTCTTCATCCCTTATTTTTACCCATTGTTCCTTCTTATTCTTTTTTATGGCAGTTGGTATTATTTTGAGGTATCAGTCAATCTCTGTCCATTTTTTTTTCTTCTCCTTTCCCTTTAAAAGTGAGTAATTTTTTTCTATGGAGAGCTGTAGATACCTTCTCTGTAGTAGACAAAGGAAAAAACAAAATCTCTCTTTTTGAGCAGAGCTATCTAGCTCTTTCTGTCTGTCTGTCAGTCAACTGGTTGGTTAGACTGCAACCAAATAAATGTAGGTCCCTCCTCAATTTCCACCTTGGTCTCATATGGTCTTTTCTTTCTTTCTTTCTTTCTTTCTTTCTTT